>NC_053036.3:188003585-188314317 GCF_002575655.3 Aegilops tauschii subsp. strangulata
CGATCAAGCACCGAACGTGCGACACCTCTGAGTGCTTCACACGTTTAGCTCGATGACGTCCCTCGAACTCTTGATTCAGCAAAGTGTCGAGGGAGAGATTCGTCAGCACGATGGCGTGGTGACGGTGATGGTGATGTGATCTACGCAGGGCTTGCCTAAGTACTATGACAATATGACCGGAGGAGTAAACTGTGGAGGGGGGCACTGCACACGGCTAAGAGAACAATTGATGTGCTTTGGGGTGCCCCCTGCCCCCGTATATAAAGGAGGAGGGGAGGAGGCCGCCGGCCCTAGGGGGCGCGCCATGGGGGTGAAACCGACTAGGACTCTTAGTCCAAGTCGCCCCCCTTCCTTCTCTTGGAGGTGGAAAGGGGGAGGACGGGGAGAGGAAGAAGGAAAGGGGGGCCGCGCCCCCTTCCTCTAGTCCAATTCGGACTGCCCATTGGGGGGGGGCACGTGCCACGACTTGTGGGCTGCCCTCTCTCTCCCCTATGGCCCATGTAGGCCCATTACCTTCCCCAGGGGGTTCCGATAACCCCTCGGTACTCCGATAAATATCCTAAACGCTCTGAAACCATTCTGGTGTCCGAACACTATCGTCCAATATATCAATGTTTACCTCTTGACCATTTCGAGACTCCTCGTCATGTTCGTGATCTCATCCGGGACTCTAAACAATCTTCGGTCACCAAAACACATAACTCATAATACAAATCTTCATCGAACGTTAAGCATGCGGACCCTACGGGTTCGAGAACTATGTAGACATGACCGAGACACATCTCTGATCAATAACCAACAGCAGAACCTGGATGCTCATATTGGTTCCTACATATTCTATGAAGATCTTTATCGGTCAAACCGCAATGACAACATTCGTCATTCCCTTTGTCATCGGTATGTTACTTGCCCGAGATTCGATCGTCGGTATCCTCATACCTAGTTCAATCTCGTTACCGGCAAGTCTCTTTACTCGTTCCGCAATGCATCATCCTGCAACTAACTCATTAGTCACATTGCTTGCAAGGCTTAACATGATGTGTATTACCGAGAGGGCCCAGAGATACCTCTCTGATACTCGGAGTGACAAATCCTAATCTCGATCTATGCCATCCCAACAAAACACCTTCAGAGACACCTGTAGAGCATCTTTATAATCACCCAGTTACGTTGTGACGTTTGATAGCACACAAGGTTTCCTTCGGTATTCAGGAGTTGCATAATCTCATAGTCAAAGGAATAGGTATAAGTCATGAAGAAAGCAATAGCAATAAAACTTAACGACCATTATGCTAAGCTAATGGACGGGTCTTGTCCATAACATCATTCTCCTAATGATGTGATCCCGTTCATCAAATGACAACACATGTCTACGGTTGGGAAACTTAACCATCTTTGATTAACGAGCTAGTCTAGTAGAGGCTTACTAGGGACACGGTGTTTTGTCTATGTATCCACACATGTATCAAGTTTCCGGTTAATACAATTCTAGCATGAATAATAAACATTTATCATGATATAAGGAAATATAAAATAACAACTTTATTATTGCTCGGGCATATTTCCTTCAGCTGGAGATTCTCCGGGCGCCCAGAGCTCCCTCCTAGGAGTTTCTCCCCTTCCCTTCATGGCCTCCTCTGGTATCTTCCTTGTTTTCTTGGTCAAATCAAGCTTGTTCATGTTTAGGTCGGATTTGATCTAGGTTTGCATGGTAGTTTTTTTAGTTCTTTGTTTGTGCGGTGGGAGCCGTGCGCGCCCTGTGCTCTGCGGCTGTGGCGTCTCCGGGTGCCGGTCGGCCTTCAGGCGGGTGCCCGGGCCGTCGCCTAGGGATCACCCTTCCCCCACCCCGGGTGCCTGGTCCTTGTGACCGGGTGCCCGGGCCGTCACCTGGGGGTTGCCCTTCCCCACCCCGGGTGCGTGGTCCTTTGTGGCCGGGTGCCCGGCCATCCGCTGGGAGGCTTACCGGGTGCCCGGACATAGCCCCCCCGGGTGCCCGGACATAGCCCCCCCGGGTGCCCGGCCATCTCTGCTTTTTTAATTTTTTTCTTTTCGGTTTGCTGCATGGACTCTTGCACTCATCCCTCCTCCGTATCTTGTATTTGCTTTTAGACTCGTCAGGTGGGGCTGTTGGTGCTCGTCGCGCTAAGAAGAAGAAAGATGATGGAGGTAAAGGCAAGTTTGTTCCTACGAAACGCACTGGGCAGTGTTCCAAGGTTGCCCCCCGTGTCGTGCTCGCCGCCAGGCTGTTCGCAATCCCATCACTGAGGCATCTAGCAATGACGACGATGAAGAAGAGCAGTTTGTGGCCAATTTTGCTGATGCTCAAGATGATGATGGTGATGCTCTTGAGGAAGAAGCAGTTGATCAGGAATTTGATCCCTTATCCAATGATGATCTCAACAAGCTCTCTAAGGCTGAGTATGGGCAAGTTCGTAATGAGAATCCTTATGCTCATGGCCGTGATGATGGTATTGATTGGAAGTTCTCGAACGAGTTTCAAAGTCGCACTTTTGATGAGATCCTGAAGATCAAGAAGTACAAGGTGGCTCCTCATCGCAGTGTGGATCTTTAGTACATCCGTTCTCGCGATGATCTATTATTCCCTGGTGTGTTTGAGGCTCTTGACAAGATGGGATTGCTCCTGTTTCTGCGTTTCAACAAGGCATACAATGAGGAGCTCATTATGCAGTTCTACGCACTGTCTACTTCGAGGTTGGCTCTGATCATACATTTATATGGCGGTCCGGTGGCTCTACTCTTCGTGGGTCTATGGCTGACTTGGCCTCTATCACTGGTTATACCTTCTTTCCTGTGCCTCAGGATGATTTTGCGACTGTTGTTCAACATAGTCACACCAACAAGGCTCTTGCTTTTGCATATAAGCCGGGTACTCCAGATTCTATGGTGGGCACTATTCGTGGTTTGCTGCCCAAGTATGCCGCCCTTCACCAGATCCTCCATACCTCATTGGCTCCCAAGACAGGCTCTTTTGATACGCTATCGTGCACTACCATTGACCTGCTCATTTATGCTCATGAAGAACGGAAAGTGGATGTTCTCGATTTCATGTATGAGGAGATGAAGTCGTGTGTGTTTGATAAGAAGTCCTGTGTGTTTCCTCCGTTCATTGAGGCTCTCATTGAGATGAAGATCCGTGACAAAGACCGGCTCTTGCACAAGTTTCCCATCACTTTGTGCAAGAGGCACGTCAACTACAAGCCACCAGTTCATGAGGATCTGTTACCTTTGGTGGGCAAGGAGCCCAGTCATGCAAAGGTTTCTGCTGCTGCTCGAGCTATTGAGGTTGGCTGTTCCTCCTCACGAGGTGCTGCTTCAGAAGATCCCACTATTCTTGCTCACACTATTGCATCTTCGCCTTCTTTTTCTAAGAAGGAGAAGAACATGTTGTTTCGTGGGTTCAACAACTTGTTCAAGATGTGCCAATCCACCGCAAGGCGTCAAGTGGTGGAGACCAACTTCCGCAAGAGTCAGATGCGACAGTTGAAGGCTGCTAGAGAGCGTGAGTCTAGGGTGACCGAGCCTAGGGGGCCTGAGGACACTGACAGTGCTGCCACGGCCTACTCCAACCCTTGCCTTGCCTACATTCCTGAGGATGAAGATGATGACGCAGCCAGTGCCCCTCCTCACGTTTAGTTTGTTTCGGTAGCATCGTCTTTTCCCTTTTTGGTGTCTCGATGCCAAAGGGGGAGAAGTGTTCTATTAGGATTCACCATGTGCTTGGAGAGATTGCAAGCCCTTGCCTTTTCTTTGATCTTCTATGGGCTTGTAATACTTCTATGTGTCTTTCTCGATCTTTGGTTGTGAGTACTCTGGTATTGTGATCTTTAGCCCCGTGTCTTTTAATTTCTTTTGATCTCTAAATAGTTTGTGCAACTTATTCATCTCGGTTACATTTATTAGGTTGCACTTGGCTATTGATGTAGGGAGAGCCGACTTGATGATGTGATATGGATTCACAAAATATTTTAAAATATGCACATGTCAAGGGGGAGCCTTCTACATCAATAGTGTCGCATGGCATTGAGTAATATCTCCTTCTTTAATCGTTGTCATGTGCGAATCATATTGTCATCAATTCACCAAAAAGGGGGAGACTGAAAGTGCAATTGTCACTCAATTACATTTTTATGATTGATCACAATATGGTTTGCGAGGACTAATGACGATTGTCAAGTTTATTTCAGGACATTATCGCCTCTTGTGCGTCGGCGGACGTCGGTAACCCTATCAAGACCAAAAAGAGAAAAGACGATGTTTGTTGTCGGCTCGAGAAGTTTTTTGGTTTCTTCTTGAGTCATAGGAAGAACCGTACTATCAAGAGGGGTTGCTATGATCTTGGAGTTGGGGAACTCAAATTTCTCTCTTCCTTCTATTTCATCTGTTTTGGGCTTTATCGGAAGTTTCTCCATTTGCAGGGGCCGCCTCCCTCTCTTCTCCACCTCCTCTTTGTTGGGAAACGTAGTAATAATTCAAAACTTTCCTACGTGTCACCAAGATCAATCTAGGTGATACTAGCAATGAGAGAGAGGGAGTGCATCTTCATACCCTTGAAGATCGCTAAGCGGAAGCGTTACAAGGAACATAGATGATGGAGTCGTACTCGTGGCGATTCAAATCGCGGAAGATCCGATCTAGCGACGAACGGACAGCGCCTCCGCGTTCAACACACGTACAGCCCGGGGACGTCTCCTCCTCGATCCAGCAAGGGGAGAGGAGAATTTGAGGGAGAGCTCCGGCAGCACGATGGCGTGGTGGTGGAGCTTGTAGTTCTCCGGCAGGGCTTCGCCAAGCACTAAGGAGGAGGAGGTGGTGTTGGAGGGGGGAAGGGCTGCTCTAGGGGAAGGGTGCGGCTGCCCTCCCACCCTCCCTCTATTTATTGGGTGAAGGGAGAGGGGGCCGGCCCCCTTTAGATGCATCTAGAGGGGGGCGGCGGCCAAGGGGGGACTTGATGTCTACTACACAACCTTCTTCTTGTAGACGTTGTTGGGCCTCCAAGTGTAGAGGTTTGTAGGACAGTAGCAAATTTCCCTCAAGTGGATGACCTAAGGTTTATCAATCCATGGGAGGCGTAGGATGAAGATGGTCTCTCTCAAACAACCCTGCAACCAAATAACAAAGAGTCTCTTGTGTCCCCAACACACCCAATACAATGGTAAATTGTATAGGTGCACTAGTTCGGCGAAGAGATGGTGATACAAGTGCAATATGGATGGTAGATATAGGTTTTTGTAATCTGAAAATATAAAAACAGCAAGGTAACTAATGATAAAAGTGAGTGTAAATGGTATTGCAATGCTAGGAAACAAGGCCTAGGGTTCATACTTTCACTAGTGCAAGTTCTCTCAACAATAATAACATAATTGGATCATATAACTATCCCTCAACGTGCAACAAAGAGTCACTCCAAAGTCACTAATGGCGGAGAACAAACGAAGAGATTATGGTAGGGTACGAAACCACCTCAAAGTTATTCTTTCCAATCAATCCGTTGGGCTATTCCTATAAGTGTCACAAACAGCCCTAGAGTTCGTACTAGAATTACACCTTAAGACACAAATCAACAAAAACCCTAATGTCACCTAGATACTCCAATGTCACCTCAAGTATCCGTGGGTATGATTATACGATATGTATCACACAATCTCAAATTCATCTATTCAACCAACACATAGAACCTCAAAGAGTGCCCCAAAGTTTCTACCGGAGAATCAAGACGAAAACGTGTGCCAACCCCTATGCATAGGTTCATGGGCGGAACCCGCAAGTTGATCACCAAAACATACATCAAGTGAATCACGTGATATCCCATTGTCACCACAGATACGCACGGCAAGACATACAACAAGTGTTCTCAAATCATTAAAGACTCAATCCGATAAGATTACTTCAAAGGGAAAACTCAATCCATTACAAGAGAGTAGAGGGGGAGAAGCAACATAAGATCCAACTATAATAGCAAAGCTCGCGATACATCAAGATCGTGCCAAATCAAGAACACGAGAGAGAGAGATCAAACACATAGCTACTGGTACATACCCTCAGCCCCGAGGGTGAACTACTCCCTCCTCGTCATGGAGAGCGCCGGGATGATGAAGATGGCCACCGGTGAGGGTTCCCCCCTCCGGCAGGGTGCCGGAACAGGGTCCCGATTGGTTTTTGGTGGCTACAGAGGCTTGCGGCGGCGGAACTCCCGATCTATTCTGTTCCCCGAAGGTTTTAGGGTATATGGATATATATAGGCGGAAGAAATACGTCAGGGGAGCCACAAGGGGCCCACGAGGGTGGAGGGCGCACCCTATGGGGTGGGCGCACCCCCTACCTCGTGGCTCCCTCGTTTCTTTCCTGACGTGCACTCCAAGTCTATCAGGTTGCTTTCCTTCCAAAAATAACTTCTCCAGAAGGTTTCATTCCGTTTCTGTCATGGTTTTGTCACGGCAGATGTCCTAGTGAAAGGACTTAGTCGTGGAGCCATCGCTATGGGTTAGCTTAAAAGGGTTAAAGCGGACAAGGGACGCAAGAGAGTTTTATACTAGTTCGGCCCCTTACGATGAAGGTAAAAGCCTACATCTAGTTGTGATGGAATTGATGGGGTTTCGATGACCAGGGAGCGAATACGCTTTGCCTGGGTCTCGAGTTGTTGTTTGTTGTCCCTGAATCGCCGCCGGTCCGTCCCCTTATATACATGGGTTGAGGCCCATCGGTTTACAGACTCCGAGGCCGGCCCATACTCGTGTCCGGCTCGGTCTCTGCTACGCATATCTTACAATACAAGTTTACATCTCAATGCCGGTTTGTGTCTACATGCCTTAAACCGGCTTTGGGCCTTGGGCCTCCATGAAGCGTCACCGTCTATCTTCATGGGCTTCAGATACAGATGAACTACTTATGAAGTTAACCCGGCCTCTCCTGGCCGGTTAACGCCCAGTGGTAATATCCCCAACATTAGGCCCCAGATTGATTTGAACTGGTTCATGTCAATCCTCAATCCTTGAGAAAATTTCTTCTTCAAAATCTTCACACAATCTTGTAAACCACCATGACATCATCTCCTAGGATCTTGGTAAACCGCCGTGACGTCACCTGTCATTAACGAGCCTCCGACAATCGAGGCGACAACATCACCTTATATCAAAAAATCCGGCTCCTCGATTTTCGCATCTGTCGTTTATCTTCTTATAAATAGGGCCAGGGGGTCTTTCCATTTCCCCCTCGTGCCCCTTCGCTTCATCTTCATCCTCGCGACGCCCGAACCTTCGACCTCGGCCGCCGTCTTCAACCTTCGACTACTGCACCAACCTTGGCCGCTGCATCGACCTGAACATACCAGAGCTCCTCCGCGCGCCGCCGCTGCTCAACAGCACCCGTAAGTTTCCCCTTTCTCTTACCATAGATCCGCGCTTAGGGTTTCCGTCGTTCATCGGTGTTCGTTGCCGCCCTTCTTTTCCCTTGTTTATATCCGTGGATTATATCCAAAAACCACATAGGTCTCGTGCGATAGTAGTTTAAACCACATAGATCTCATGCTTTAGCAATTTCAGCACATGTTTGATATCCAACTTATCTCATCTTAGTGAACCTTCAGTATACTAGAACTTAGGTCAGAATATCTTTTGTTTTTCCCATGCGCGGTAGATCTGAAATTACCATAGCAAGATGTGAAACTTGTTTCTTCCATCTCTTACACCCTTTGAATACCAGATTGGCCGGTTTAACCTCACAGAAAAAATGATGACCCGGTAGATACCATTAGTCCCCTGCTGAACCGCCAATGCATTACACTATTCCATTGCCAGACTCCGGTTTACCAATATGCTAATATCCTCACACCGCTGTATAGTTGTCCACTTTAAATCTTAAACCGGTAACACTCATGTTTCAGATTTCCTTGTCATGGCTAAACAAGTTTATGAGTGCAATTGGGCTCCCTCTCGAGTAACCGAGGAGAAATTAAACAACCTTGTTAAGACGGGCGCCCTAGCCAAGAAAGATGTCATTCACTGGAGAGTCCCTGGCCCGGAAAATCCTCCTACACCCAAGGATGGAGAAGTAGTCGTGTTTGCTGATCATCTCGCACGAGGTTTTAGCCCTCCCGGTTCAAAAAATTTCCGAGATGTGCTAGCCAATTTTCAGCTGCGCCCTCAAGACATTGGTCCCAACTCTGTTACCAATATCTGCCACTTCCAAGTATTCTGTGAAGCTTATCTGCAAGAAGAACCTACGGTCGAACTATTTAGGGATTTCTTTCATTTAAACCGTCGCACCGAGTTCTCAGATGGACCCAATACGGAACTGGGCGGAATGGCGGTTCAGAAGAGAAAAGAAGTCACCTTCCCCCATCCCAAACTCCACAATCACCCAAAAGAGTGGAACCAAACTTGGTTTTACTGCATGGATACCTCTCCATCTGACAAAAATCCCCTGCTGGGTTACCGCCCTGAACGCCTGAGCAACACACACTCGTTTCCTCAGAGGCTGACAGCAAGAGAAAGGGCCAACTATGCTCCCCAACTTTCGAAGCTTAGAGCCTTCATAGCGAACGGTTTGACAGGAGTCGATCTTTCTCGTTGCTGGATAAGCTGGAGCATTCTGCCCTTAAGTCGGCGCCCCTGTTTGATGTGTGAGTACACGGGAAGTTTGAAGGATGCTTAGCGACACATTGACATTCAGCTTATAGACGACGAAGTCACTGAGGCTGTAAAGAAAATACTGAATGAACCGGAGGCCGTCTGTGCCAAAACCGGGCTACTCCCTTTCTGCACCTTCAATAAACCACCAGCTGTAAGAATCATATAAACCTTTGTATCTGAATTTGCTTCTGTCCAAATATTCTCTGAAAGTATGATTATTTTTCTGACAGGGTGATGATCCGTTCTGGAACAAGAAACCATCACAAGATAAACCGGCAAAACCGCAAGACAAACCAGTCAAGCCAGTTCGTCCAAAGACCAAGGTTGTCAAGAAACCTGCCAAGAGAAGGACCACTGCATCCTCCGATCTACCAGCTGATGACAATGTGCGTAATCCGGAATCAGAGGTAGAACTTGACTCTCTTGGCTTATTTTTCATACACCTCATTGACAATGATTATTATCAGGACGACGCTGAAGGCAGTCATGCCGAGGATGCAGAGGTAACTATTCTTTCCTCCGATTCAGATCCTCTGCCAACATCAAAAATCCGTCAAGCAAACCGGAAAGTAAAATTTTCTCACCCTCTTGCTTATTTGGATCCAAACTTTCTTTTGAAGACGCAGCAGCACGAACCTCGCCGTACAACCCGGCACAGCGGCCAGGTAGTTACCTCCGCCGGTTTACCGAACAGTCCGGTTCGGAAACGCCGATCAGAGGTCTCTTACCCCTTTGATACTTCATGCCCAAAAGCAGGTTGTTTTCGCCAGCCTCTTAACCCGTCTGATTCAAATTATCAGGGTACTTCTCACTCATCCTCTGGCGAGTCTTTGGCCACACAGCTTCCACCTCTCAAAACAGTTCCTGGGTGAGTTATGCACATGTCTTTATTCTTGATATGTTATCTTTTCATACTGTGCTGATCCTTATGTCTTATCTTTTCGCAGCGCCAAGCCAAGGCCCAGCAAGAAAGCTCGGTTGAGCAAACCGGCTGATGAAAATGTAGCTGCTGAACCGGAAACAACTCCTGATATGGAAGGAACCTATGCTGACGCCATGCTTCATGATCCGCCGCTTCAAGATCATGATTTCCTTGCTGAACAAGTGCAAGTTGATATTACAAGTCATGCAGACCGGCCAACCAGCCCTGTCCGAACTGGTCACAAACCGGTCAGTCCAACGAAGGACACTGATAAACCGCCAACTCCGGCAAGAGCTGCAGATGAACAAGATGATGATGTTATGATTACTGGCACTGGCCACTCCACTCCAGGCAACCCTATAGCTTTGTCAAAGCATACTGCCAAGGATGATCTCTATGCTATCGGCAAAGGCAAATGGAATGCCGATTTATCAAGCTTCACCAACCTCAATGTTCAAGATATTCACTCTGGCTTCTTGAACCGTCTGTATACTAGTCACGACTATGAAGCTAGTTTGGTAAACTTGATGAAGGAGCGATATGAGGTAACTACTGTCTTTCTCCTTTGTCCAATTTCAGTTCATCGGCTCGTAGTAGCTCCCAAGTGACGGTTTACGATACCAATCTAAACCGGGACTTTTGTCATAACTTAACCTTGCCTATTTAGCCTCCAGGGACCGGATTACCTTATTAAGATGAACCGGTTCTTTATAACTTGCCATACTTCTCTTTCGCCGGTATAGTCCCCAAGGGCCGGTTTAACTTTATAAAGATGAACCGGGACTGTAGAAGAATTCCCATATCAACAGCGTTTGAGCAAACACACATTAGCCCCCAAGTACCAAGCTTAATACTTGTATTGTGTTTGGGACTTGTAAAAATTTCCGAGTAAACGCAAATATGCATTAGCCCCCAAGTACTAAGGGCATAACTTGTTATGTGCTTGGTGCTTCAAATATGTACTGTCAACTCACTATGTATCTGTCTCTTTGTAGGCGGAGCTAAGCAAGAAATAATGCCAAGCCGCTGATCTGCAGGAGAACATCAAAACCCAGCAATCTGAAGCCTCCAAAGCGAAGGAAGAATTGGCCCGCACTCTGGGCGCTATGGAGAAACTGAAAGAGGGCTACAACAAAGAGCGGGCGGATTGGGAGACAGAAAAAGCCGCTTTGATAAAAAGGGCTGAAAACGCAGAAGCCGCTCTTAAACCGGTGGTTGATGAGCTGACTGGTGTAAAGCGGTAACTATATAGTAACCCGGCCGCTGAACCGGATATTCCTTTCCTGCCTCCTTGCGCTCCACCACAATAGCCACACTGACAGCCCGAGCGTTAGCTTCCACATATAGCAGCAATGGTTCTTTATCAACCGGAGCAGCGAGAATCAGCGGATTAGCTAGCTGTCGTTTTAAGTCCTCAAATGCTTCATTAGCGGCATCACTCCAGACGAAGTTATCCGTTTTCTTCAGCATCTAATACAAAGGAATGGCCTGCTCACCAAGACGTCTGACAAACCGGCTCAACGCGGCAATCCGGCCTGCCAGGCGTTGAACATCATTGATACACTTTGGTTTAGCCAGGGAGGTGATGGCCTTGATCTTTTCTGGATTAGCTTCAATGCCCCTGTTAGACACCAAAAAACCCAAGAGCTTGCCTGCAGGTACACCAAAGATGCATTTGGCCGGATTAAGCATCATTTTATAAACCCGCAGGTTATCAAAGGTTTGCTTCAAGTCATCAATCAATGTCTCCTTTTTCCTTGATTTCACCACAATATCATCCACATAGGCGTGAACATTGCGACCGATCTGTTTATGAAGACAATTCTGCACACACCGTTGATAAGTTGCCTGTGCACTCTTGAGCCCAAAGGGCATGGATACATAGCAGAAGGCTCCAAAGGGAGTTATGAAGGTCGTCTTCTCCTGGTCCTTAACTGCCATCTTGATCTGATGATAACCAGAATATGCATCCAAAAAACTTAACCGCTCACAACCCGCCGTAGCATCAATAATCTGATCAATACGGGGGAGGGCAAAAGGATCTGCCGGACAAGGCTTGTTGAGATCTGTGTAATCCACACACATACACCAAGTGCCATTCTTCTTGAGGACCAGCACCGGATTAGCCAGCCACTCGGGATGGAATACTTCAACGATAAATCCAGCCGCCAAGAGCCTGGCTACTTGTTCTCCAATAGCTTTTTGTCTTTCTTCATTGAACCGGCGGAGAAATTGCTTGACCGGTTTATACTTAGGATCAACATTGAGGGTGTGCTCAGCGAGTTCTCTTGGTACACCAGGCATGTCAGAAGGCTTCCATGCAAAGATGTCCTGATTCTCACGGATGAACTCGATGAGCGTGCTTTCCTATTTCGGATCCAAGTTAGCGCTGATGCTAAACTGCTTGGACGAATCGCCCGGCACGAAGTCAACATGTTTAGTCTCATCAGCCGATTTAAACTTCAGGGCCGGATCATGCTCCGTAGTTGGTTTCTTCAACGAAGTCATATCTGCCGGATCAACATTGTCTTTGTAAAACTTCAACTCCTCTGTTGCACAAACCGACTCAGCATAAGCCGCATCACCGTCCTCACACTCCAGAGCAATCTTGCGGCTTCCATGCACGGTTATAGTTCCCTTGTGACCTGGCATCTTGAGCTATAGATAGACATAACAAGGCCGTGCCATAAATTTGGCATAAGCTGGCCATCCAAATAGGGCATGATACGGGCTTCTGATTTTCACCACTTCAAAGGTCAAGGTTTCTGATCTCGAGTCATGTTCATCTCCAAAAGCCACCTCCAGGGCTATCTTACCAACAAGATATGCCGACTTACCATGCACCACACCATGGAACACCGTATTGGACGGTTTAAGATTTTCATCTGTTAGCCCCATGCAACGGAAAGTTTCATAATAAAGGATATTGATACTACTCCCTCCATCCATGAGTACCTTAGTGAACTTATAACCTCCCACCTGAGGTGCCACCACCAGAGCCAGATGACCCGGATTGTCAATACGGGGTGGATGATCGTCTCTACTCCACACAATGGGCTGCTCGGACCAGCACAAATAACGGGGCACCGCCGGTTCAATGGCATTCACCATCCTTTTATGAAGCTTCTGATCGCGCTTGTCCAAGCTTGTGGTGAAGACATGATACTATCCGCTATTCAACTGCTTCGGGTTGCTCTAGTAACCCGACTGCTGCTACTGCTGACTGCCCTGATGATTATAGCCACTTTGATTGCCCTGATTACTTTGATTGTTATGTCCACCCTGATTGCCATGGAATCCTGAACCGGAATTTCCTCCGCCTGAACCGCCTCCTGGTCCATGATCATACCGGAAAGAGTCAAAAAATTTGAACTCTTGCATGATATAACAATCTTTCCAGAGGTGTGTAGACGGTTCCTCCTTCATCCCATGCTTTGGACAGGGCTGGTTCAACAGATACGACAATCGGTCCGGATTAGGATTCGGCATTCCATTCCGCTGGGGCGGTTTACCCTTAGGCCGCTGGCCCTTGTTGTGCGTATTAGTGTTAGCCACAAAATCTAAACTGTGGTCCGCTTTACGCTTGCCGCCGTTTCCATGACCCGGCGGGTTGTGGTGCTGCCCTTTGGTGTTGCCGCTCTTCTTTCCCTTCCCTGTCTTGTCATCATCGGACTCGGGATCCTTGGTACTATCAGAGTCGGCATACTTCACCAGTGCAGCCATAAGGGTTCCCATGTCATTACAATGACGTTTGAGCCGTCCCAACTTCAATTTCAAGGGCTGAAATCGGCAATTGCCTTCCAATGTTAAAACTGCGGTGTCAGCGTTGATGCGGTCTGATGAATGCAAAATCTCCGAAACCCGGTGCACCCAATGGGTTGTTGACTCTCCTTCCTCCTGGACACAGGCAGCTAAGTCCACAATTGACATGGGCTTCTTGCATGTATCCTTGAAATTCTGAACAAACCGGGCTCTCAAGTCAGCCCATGACCTGATAGAATTAGCCGGTAAACTTTTTAGCCAAGTGCGGGCTGTTCCTTCCAACATCATGGTGAAGTACTTTGCACATGCCGCATCATCCACGTCCAGCATCTCCATGGCCATCTCATAGCTTTCAACCCATGTTTCAGGGGATAAATCAGCGGTGTAATTCGGCACCTTGCACGGGCCCTTGAAATCTTTGGGCAGGCGCACATTGCGCAACGCCGGGACAAGACATGGCACTCCCAAGGAAATAGAGGTAACTCCTGGTTCCACCGATGTGGTTGGACGAACCGGAGTGAGCTGACGGGCCTCGTGCTGTACTTCTAACTCGGCCTCTCTGCGTGCCCGAGCCCGGTTCACCATATCCTGAGCATCACCGGCACCACCCGCCGGGTTATGGTCACGGGGCGGATCACGGTTTCGTGCATTGCCTGACACCGCCGGTTCATCCATACGCCTGCTGTAACTCCGGCTTGGATGGGGAGTGGAATGAATCCGATCACGACTATACGAATAAGCCTCTTGTTGAATCAGGGCTGTCTGAAGAAGCTCCTTAACCCGACGCGTCTCGACTGCTGCTAGAGAATCACCTTCGATCGGGATGGCCGCCAGCCGTGAAGCGGCGGCGAAAATGTTGTCCATTGGGTTAGAATAATGACCCGGTGGTGTGGGGACATGAGGTACCACAACATTGTTCTGACGAGGCGGATCCACCAAACGTGGCTGAACTGGCGCCCCTGCTCCGGGTGCCTCTGCCCGGTTTACCACCGGCGGATTACTGGTTCCTGCCCCTAGGGTGTTAAAGAGATTTCTAGCGTCGTAAACCGGCGGCAGGCGAGATCGGTGCCTCCTCTTCAGGACTTCGTTCGACGCACTTTGATCCAGCATAATCCGGTAAGCTTGTGCATCCAAAGTGGCCCGCTCCCCGGCTATCCTGGTATCCTCAGCTGCTAAGTCGGCTTTTGCCTGGGTGATCTGATCTTTCACTTTCGCAACTTCCGCATTGTGTGCATCCTGATCCGCCGGGTTAACCTCCACCATCAGCGTTGCCAACACATCAAACAAATCAGATAGAACCTGAGCTGGCGGTCGCACAGGGCCTCCTGCCCCAGCCGCCGCCGCCGTTGTTGACCCGGAAATCATCGCCGCTGCGGTTGAAGAGTGGAGCGCTGGTTGCGTGCCGGCCATGAAGATCGCCACCCGGTTTGGCAGATCGAAGGGGCCCGGAATACTGTCACCCTCGGAACAGCCCCCAATCCGGCCATCTTGTAACTGATATAACGACTCGGTTTCTCCAGTCGATGACTCGTCGCCGGAATAAACGACGGTCTCACCACCAGATTCCGATCTATCCTCAGATTCAGCTCCATGGATAACTCCCACAAAGACATGCTTCATGACAGGCTTGACCTGGGCAGATCTCACACGCTGAGCCGTTTCGACGAGGTCGGTGCAGATGTCCGGCTCAGGGCCCGGTTCACCGATCTTGCCAATGAAAACGTGTATGCCACCAAAGGGGACCCGGTACCCGTACTCGATTGAGCCGGCCTCGGGGCCCCCGCCAGCATCGTCGATGTAGAGCTTGCCGCGATGACTCTTAGTCATCCAGCCCACAGCGTAACCCTTGAGTCCTTCGAAGCTGCCCTCCAAGAACTTGAAACCATCGTGTGATGGCCCCACGGTGGGCGCCAACTGTCGTGGTTTTGTCACGACAGATGTCCTAGAGAAAGGACTTAGTCATGGAGCCATCGCTACGGGTTAGCTTAAAGGGGTTAAAGTGGACAAGGGACGCAAGAGAGTTTTATACTAGTTCGGCCCCTTACGATGAAGGTAAAAGCCTACGTCTAGTTGTGATGGAATTGATGGGGTTTCAATGACCAGGGAGCGAATACGCTTTGCCTGGGTCTCGAGTTGTTGTTTGTTGTCCCTGAATCGCCGTCGGTCCGTCCCCTTATATACATGGGTTGACGCCCGTCGGTTTACAGACTCCGAGGCCGGCTCATACTCGTGTCCAGCTCGGTCTCTGCTACGCATATCTTACAATACAAGTTTACATCTCAATGCCGGTTTGTGTCTACATGCCTTAAACCGGCTTTGGGCCTTGGGCCTTCATGAAGCGTCACCGTCTGTCTTCATGGGCTTCAGATACAGATGAACTACTTATGAAGTTAACCCGGCCTCTCCTGGCCGGTTTACGCCCAGTGGTAATATCCCCAACAGTTACGACTCCATTTGATATTCCTTTTCTTCGAAACACTGAAACAAGGGAAAAAAACAGGAACTGACACTGGGCTCTGGGTCAATAGGTTAGTCCCAAAAAATAATATAAAAGTGTTTAATAAAGCCCATTAAACATCCAAGATGGATAATATAATAGCATGAATACTTCATAAATTATAGATACGTTGGAGATGTATCAGCATCCCCAAGCTTAATTCCCGCTCGTCCTCGAGTAGGTAAATGATAAAAGAAAGAATTTATGAAGTGTGAATGCTACTTGGCATAATTTCAATGTAATTCTTCTTAATTGTGGTATGAATATTCAGATCCGAAAGATTCAAGATAAAAGTTCATATTGACATGAAAATAATAATACTTCAAGCATACTAACAAAGCAATCATGTCTTCTCAAAATAACATGGCCAAAGCAAGCTATCCCTACAAAATCATATAGTCTGGCTATGCTCTATCTTCATCACACAAAATATTTAAATCATGCACAACCCCGATGACAAGCCAAGCAATTGTTTCATACTTTTGACATTCTCAAACTTTTTCAATCTTCACGCAATACATGAGAGTGAGCCATGGACATAGCACTATATGTGGAATAGAATGGTGGTTGTGGAGAAGACAAAAAGGGAGAAGATAGTCTCACATCAACTATGCGCATCAACGGGCTATGGAGATGCCCATCAATAGATATCAATGTGAGTGAGTAGGGATTGCCATGCAACGGATGCACTAGAGCTATTAGTATATGAAAGCTCAACAAAAGAAACTAAGTGGGTGTGCATCCAACTCGCTTGCTCACGAAGACGTAGGGCATTTTGAGGAAGCCCATCATTGGAATATACAAGCCAAGTTCTATAATGAAAGATTCCCACTAGTATATGAAAGTGACAAAATGAGAGACTCTCTATCATGAAGATCATGGTGCTACTTTGAAGCACAAGTGTGGTAAAAGGATAGTAGCATTGCCCCTTCTCTCTTTTTCTCTCATTTTTTATATTTTTTTTATTTGGGCCTTTTCTCTTTTTTTATGGCCTCTTTTTTTTAGTCCGGAGTCTCATCCCGACTTGTGGGGGAATCATAGTCTCCATCATCATTTCCTCACTGGGACAATGCTCTAATAATGATGATCATCACACTTTTATTTACTTACAACTCAAGAATTACAACTCGATACTTAGAACAAAATATGACTCTATATGAATGCCTCCGGCGGTGTACCGGGATGTGCAATGACTCATGAGTGACATGTATGAAAGAATTATGAATGGTGGCTTTGCCACAAATACGATTTCAACTACATGATCATGCAAAGCAATATGACAGTGATGGAGCGTGTCATAATAAACGGAACAGTGGAAAGTTGCATGGCAATATATCTCGGAATGGCTATGGAAATGCCATAATAGGTAGGTATGGTGGCTGTTTTGAGGAAGGTATATGGTGGGTGTATGATACCGGCGAAAGGTGTGCGGTATTAGAGAGGCTAGCAATGGTGGAAGGGTGAGAGTGCGTATAATCCATGGACTCAACATTAGTCATAAAGAACTCATATACTTATCGCAAAAATCTATTAGTTATCGAAACAAAGTACTACGCGCATGCTCCTAGGGGATAGATTGGTTGGAAAAGATCATTGCTCGTCCCCGACTGCCACTCATAAGGAGGACAATCAATAAATAAATCATGCTCCGATTTCATCACATAACGGTTCACCATATGTGCATGCTACGGGAATCACAAACTTTAACACAAGTATCTCTCAAATTCACAACTACCCAACTGGCATGACTCTAATATCACCATCTTCATATCTCAAAACAATCACAAAGAATCAAACTTCTCTTAGTATTCAATGCACTTTATATGATAGTTTTTATTATATCCCTTTTGGATGCCCATCATACTAGGACTAAATTCATAACCAAAGCAAATTACCATGCTGTTTAAGACTCTCAAAATAATATAAGTGAAGCATGAGAGTTCATCTATTTCTTCAAAATAAAACCACCGCCGTGCTCTAAAAGGATATAAGTGAAGCACTAGAACAAATGACAAACTACTCCGAAAGATATAAGTGAAGGTTAATGAGTAGTCGAATAATTATGTAACTATGTGAAGACTCTCTAACATTTAAGAATTTCAGATCTTGGTACTTTATTCAAACAGCAAGCAAATCTAAAGAAAATAAAATGACGCTCCAAGCAAAACATATATCATGTGGTGAATAAAAATATAGCTCCAAGTAAAGTTACCGATGAACGAAGAAGAAAGAGGGAATGCCATCCGGGGCATCCCCAAGCTTAGGATCTTGGTCATCCTTGAATATTACCTTGGGGTTCCTTGGGCATCCCCAAGATTAGGCTCTTGCCACTTCTTATTCCGTAGTTCATCGAATCTTTACCCAAAACTTGAAAACTTCACAACACAAAACTTAACAGAAGATCTTGTGAGCTCCGTTAGCGAAAGAAAACGAAACACCACTTCAAGGTACTGTAATGAACTCATTCTTTATTTGTATTGGTGTTAAATCTACTGTATTTCAACTTCTCTATGGTTTATAAACTATTTTACTAGCCATAGATTCATCAAAATAAGCAAACAACACACGAAAAACAGAATCTGTCAAAAACAGAACAGTCTGTATTAATCTGTAACTAACGCAAACTTCTGGAACTCCAAAAATTCTAAAATAAATTGGTGGACCTGAGGAATTTGTCTAGTAATCATCTTCAAAAAGAATCAACTAAATATCACTCTCCAGTAAAACGTTGAAGCTAATCTCGTGAGCGCTAAAGTTTCTGTTTTTTAAAGCATGATCATAAAGACTTCACCCAAGTCTTTCCAAAGGTTCTACTTGACACAAACACTAATTAAAACACAAAACCACATCTAAACAGAAGCTAGATGGATTATTTATTCCTAAACAGAACCGAAAAGCAAGAAACTAAAATAAAATTGGGTTGCCTCCCAACAAGCGCTATCGTTTAATGCCCCTAGCTAGGCATGATGATTTCAATGATGCTCACATAAAAGATAAGAATTGAAACATAAAGAGAGCATCATGAAGAACATGACTAGCACATTTAAGTCTAACCCACTTCCTATGCATAGGGATTTTGTGAGCAAACAATTTATGGTAACAATAATCAACTAGCATAGGAAGGCAAAACAAGCAAATCTTCAAAACTTTAAGCACATAGAGAGGAAACTTGATATTATTGCAATTCCTACAAGCAGATGTTCCTCCCTCATAATAATTTTCAGTAGAATCATGAATGAATTCAACAATATAACCAGCACCTAAAGCATTCTTTTCATGATCTACTTGCATAGAAATTTTAATACTCTCCACATGAGCAAAATTCTTCTCATTCGGAATAGTGGGAGTATCATAAGAGACTTGGATACTATAAATTCTTTCCACATTAAAAGAGTAATGTTAAGAAAAAGGGTAATCATAATCATGACAAGTTTTATAAATATAATCATCACTACTTTTTATAGCATAAGTTTCATCACAATAATCATCATAAGTAGCAACTTTGTTCTCATCATAATCGATTGAAACCTCTTCCAAGATAGTGGAATCATTACTAAATAAAGTCATGACCTCTCCAAATCCACTTTCATAAATATTATAAGATTCAACATCCTCCAAAATAGTGGGATCATTACTTCCTAAAGTTGACACTCTTCCAAACCCACTTTCATCAATATAATCATCATAGGTAGAAGGCATGCTATCATCATAACAACTTTGCATATCAAAACTTGGGAGACTAAAAATATCATCTTCATTAAACGTAGCATCCCCAAGCTTGGGACAAACATTAATTGCAGCAAATATATTCTCAAAAACATCATCTTCATCAAACATAGCATCCCCAAGCTTGGGCCTTTTCATATCATAAGCATAATCGCTATCATCATTAATAGTATGGATAGCACCAATAATATAGCAATTATCATATTCTTCCAAGCAAGTGCCAAAAAGATTTTCAAGATCATAAGAAGTATCATTATCTTCCCAGTCATAATCATCACAACAAGCAATAGGCGTAACGAGATCATCATCAAGTGCGTCATCTTCCACAATTATTTTTGATTCATTTTCATGAGGCACAACAATAATAGGAGCAACATTGTTTGGGAGAGATATCTTTTTACCTCTCTTCCTTTTTCTTTTCTTCTTCTTCACCACATTATGTGTGGGTTCAATCCTCTTTTTGGAGCTCCTTATTGATGAGATTGGTTGAATAGACGGCTCCTCCTCGTTACCTGATTCATCATAAGAAATAATAGGAGGATATTGGGAAGTCTCTTCCCTTTCATTAGTATTCTCTTCATCTTCTATTTGCTTTATTTTCTTTATGTAATTGGAAATATAAGGATTTTCAATGCAATTCACCGCACAATACATATAAATCTTCTCTAGATCAAAATCAAGAAATATATCAAGATTAAACTTGGGAATACCCTCAGTTATACGTTTCATTTCCTCATACCCCAAAAGAAGACTAAGCTCTTTATGATGCTCAAGGGTAATCAAATTATCACAATTTTTGGATACGATTCGGTCATGAAACAATTTGCATTGGAGATTTAAATGACCATGTTCATTACAAAGCTCACAAGGGGCGCGAAAAATATTGAATTTTTCATCACAAACATCAAGACTTTCTTGCAGCAATTTAGTTTCTAAATATTTATGCCTCTTGCAATATCTATCTTCCCTATTTGGTGTATACTTGCAAACCCAATGCACTCCACAAAAATTGACATGCTTATAGGAGACATTTTCATCATAACTAGTGCAATCATCATTAGTACTATGGATATTCAAGGAGTTCATACTAACAACATTGCAATCATACTCATCATTCAAAGATTTAGTTCCAAATATTTTAATGCATTCTTCTTCTAACACTTTGGCACAATTTTCCTTTCCATCATACTCACGAAAGATACTAAAAAGATGAAGCGTATGAGACAAACTCAATTCCATTTTTTTGTACTTTGCATTTTATAAACTAAACTAGTGATAAAACAAGAAACTAAAAGATTCGATTGCAAGATCTAAAGATATACCTTCAAGCACTCACCTCCCCGGAAACGGCGCCAGAAAAGAGCTTAGTTGACGGGGTGTGAGTGCCGCTTACATAGCCTCCCCGGCAACGGCGCCAGAAACTGCTTGATGTCTACTACACAACCTTCTTCTTGTAGACGTTGTTGGGCCTCCAAGTGCAGAGGTTTGTAGGACAGTAGCAAATTTCCCTCAAGTGGATGACCTAAAGTTTATCAATCCGTGGGAGGCGTAGGATGAAGATGGTCTCTCTCAAACAACCCTGCAACCAAATAACAAAGAGTCTCTTGTGTCCCCAACACACCCAATACAATGGTAAATTGTATAGGTGCACTAGTTCAGCGAAGAGATGGTGATACAAGTGCAATATGGATGGTAGATATAGGTTTTTGTAATCTGAAAATATAAAAACAGCAAGGTAACTAATGATAAAAGTGAGCGTAAACGGTATTGCAATGCTAGGAAACAAGGCCTAGGGTTCATACTTTCACTAGTGCAAGTTCTCTCAACAATAATAACATAATTGGATCATATAACTATCCCTCAACGTGCAACAAAGAGTCACTCCAAAGTCACTAATGGCGGAGAACGAACGAAGAGATTATGGTAGGGTACGAAACCACCTCAAAATTATTCTTTCCAATCAATCCGTTGGGCTATTCCTATAAGTGTCACAAACAGCCCTAGAGTTCGTACTAGAATAACACCTTAAGACACAAATCAACCAAAACCCTAATGTCACCTAGATATTCCAATGTCACCTCAAGTATCCGTGGGTATGATTATACGATATGCATCACACAATCTCATATTCATCTATTCAACCAACACATAGAACCTCAAAGAGTACCCCAAAGTTTCTACCGGAGAATCAAGACGAAAACGTGTGCCAACCCCTATGCATAGGTTCATGGGCGGAACCCGCAAGTTGATCACCAAAACATACATCAAGTGAATCACGTGATATCCCATTGTCACCACAGATACGCACGACAAGACATACATCAAGTGTTCTCAAATCATTAAAGACTCAATCCGATAAGATTACTTCAAAGGGAAAACTCAATCCATTACAAGAGAGTAGAGGGGGAGAAGCAACATAAGATCCAACTATAATAGCAAAGCTCGCGATACATCAAGATCGTGCCAAATCAAGAACACGAGAGAGAGAGAGAGATCAAACACATAGCTACTGGTACATACCCTCAGCCCCGAGGGTGAACTACTCCCTCCTCGTCATGGAGAGCGCCGGGATGATGAAGATGGCCACCGGTGAGGGTTCCCCCTCCGGCAGGGTGTCGGAACAGGGTCCCAATTTGTTTTTGGTGGCTACAGAGGCTTGCGGCGGAGGAACTCCCGATCTATTCTGTTCCCCGAAGGTTTTAGGGTATATGGATATATATAGGCGGAAGAAATACGTTAGGGGAGCCACGAGGGGCCCACGAGGGTGGAGGGCGCGCTCCCTACCTCGTGGCTCCCTCATTTCTTTCCTGACGTGCACTCCAAGTCTATCAGGTTGCTTTCCTTCCAAAATAACTTCTCTAGAAGGTTTCATTCCATTTCGACTCCGTTTGATATTCCTTTTCTTTGAAACACTGAAACAAGGGAAAAACAGGAACTGGCACTGGGCTCTGGGTCAATAGGTTAGTCAAAAGAATAATATAAAAGTGTTTAATAAAGGCCATTAAACATCCAAGACGGATAATATAATAGCATGAATAGTTCATAAATTATAGATACGTTGGAGACGTATCAGGACTTGCCCCCCAAGTTTGGTGGGAGGCGCCCCCATCCCCTAGGGTTTCAAACCCTAGGTGCCTTGGGCCCTTGGGGTGCGCACCAGCCCACTAGGTGGCTGGTTCCCACCCTCGTTCAGCCCATTAAGTACGCCGAGGCAGGTGGCCCCACCCGGTGGACCCCGGACACCTTTCGGTGGTCCCGGTACAATACTGATAACCCCCGAAACAATTTCGGCGACTGAAACTGGACTTCCCATATATAAATCTTCACCTCTGGACCATTCCGGAACTCCTCGTGATGTCTGAGATCTCATCCGGGACTCCGAACAACCTTCGGTAACCACATACTACTTCCCATAACAACTCTAGCGTCACCGAACCTTAAGTGTGTAGACCCTACGGGTTCGGGAACCATGCAGACATGACCGAGACATCTCTCCGGCCAATAACCAACAGCGGGATCTGGATACCCATGTTGGCTCCCACATGTCCCACGATGATCTCATGGGATGAACCATGATGTCGGGGATTCAATCAATCCCGTATACAATTCCCTTTGTCCATCGGTATGTTACTTGCCCGAGATTCAATTGTCGGTATCCCCATACCTCGTTCAATCTCGTTACCGGCAAGTCTCTTTACTCGTTCCGCAACGCATGATCCCGTGGCTAACCCATTACTCACATTGAGCTCATTATGATGACGCATTGCCGAGTGGGCCCAGAGATACCTCTCTGTCATATGGAGTGACAAATCACAGTCTTGATTCATGCCAACCCAACAGACACTTTCGGAGATACCTGTAGTGTACCTTTATAGCCACCCAGTTACGTTGTGACGTTTGGTACACCCAAAGCATTCCTACGATATCCGAGAGTTGCACAATCTCATGGTCTAAGGAAAGGATACTTGACATTAGAAAAGCTCTAGCAAAACGAACTACACGATCTTGTGCTATGCTTAGGATTGGGTCTTGTCCATCACATCATTCTCCTAATGATGGGATCTCGTTATCAACGACATCCAATGTCCATGGTCAGGAAACCATGACCATCTATTGATCGACGAGCTAGTCAACTAGAGGCTTACTATGGACATATTACGATCTATGTATTCACACATGTATTATGGTTTCCGGTTAATACAATTATAGCATGAACAATAGACAACTATCATGAACAAGGAAATATAATAATAACCAATTTATTATTGCCTCTAGGTCATATTTCCAACAGTCTCCCACTTGCACTAGAGTCAATAATCTAGTTACATTGTGATGAATCGAACACCCATAGAGTTCTGGTGTTGATCATGTTTTCCTTGTGGAACAGGTTTAGTCAATGGATCTGCGACATTCAGATTCGTATGCACCTTACACATATCTATGTCTCCATCTTGAATATATTCACGAATGGAGTTGAAGCGATGCTTGATATGCCTGGCCTTCTTGTGAAACCTGGGCTCCTTGGCAAGGGCAATAGCTCCAGTGTTGTGTCGGGGTAAACGACCACGGGTAGCCTAACCGACTACCCCTGGCTCTTCAGAAAATTTATCAGGCCTTTGGGCCTTCAAGCACTCCAAGCGTTTGGGCCGCCTTCCCCGGCCGGCTAGCACTAAAGCCGACTCCCGGAAGGCGACCCAGCCTCACCGACTCCGAGAAGCCGGCCAAAAAGGATGCCGACTCCTAGAAGCCGGCCAAGGTCACAACCACTCCTACATAACGACGACTTGACGGGGCATGGCCACAGTGCGGCCCATGACCCCCTAAGCCCGAGGCGGGCATGGCCACAGGAGGCCGTACGGGGGGATGTCCCCCGTGCGGCCGGGCACTGTAGCCACGCCAGCTACGACGTCATCCACGACCCACTCCTGTACGGCCCAAGGACTGCGGGCCCCTTCAGCCAGAGAGAGGCGTGAAGGCGGCCCGGCTTTTCCTAGTCGGCCAGGAGCATAGCCGGCCTCCAGAAGCCGGCGACTCCCTTCCTCGAAGCAGGAGCCCCCGATGCGGATCACTGTAGCCACGCTTACCTCGACAAAGCCCTCATCATCAGAGGCGCGGCTACAGTAAGCAGCCGTCGACAAGACCCTAGGTGGTGGGGCCGGCCTGTCGACCGAGTAGCCGGCAGCCGGCGGGACCCAGCAGCCGGCGGAGAAGCCGGCAGGCGTAGACACTGGCGGCTGGGGCCAGGTCCCAGTCGGATTACCATTGTACCCCCGGGGGGTAGGCCTATATAAACCCCCCGGAGCACCCATGCAAGGGGGGGCACCTCTGCATGTTTGGCTTCCAAGCGTAGCACACGCACACACACCATAGATTGAGAGAAGCAAGAGCTAGCCTTGTTCTTCTTCTCCCTTGATCCCAACAGCTCAAGGAGCGATTGTAGCTACTCTTTATCGATCTAGTGATCATGCGGAGACCCCGCAGAGCAGGACTAGGGGTGTTATCTCCTCGGAGAGCCCCGAACCTGGGTAAGATTCGCCGGCGCGCATGTCTTCGCCTCATCCCGTTTCCAGGCACCGGCGACGTTTTATTGGCTCCCACAATGATAAGCCATCCTTTGGCGTATGTCGCACCAACCACCCGACATTTGGCGCCCACCGTGGGGCCAGGTGCACCGTCGTACGGAGATCTGTTCTGGACGGGAACCCTCTTCTTTCCCCGCGAGCGCAGCCAGCCTGCTGCGCCCGATGGCGTTTGCCCCGACGCGCTGCAAGGCGTCGACGACGCCTGCGCAGCGAGCCGCCTCGCCGATCTGCTCGGCGAGACTCGCATCTCCGACGAGCCTGCGTCCGACGCAGGCACCGATTACCCCGAGAGCCGCCTCGTCAGCCTCCTCGACCAACTTCACGTCTCCAGCGAGCCTGCTGCGGACATGGAGTCCGTCGGCTCCACCGACCCGATGCTCATCGACTCCGACACCGCGTCGCTCGACGCCTACCCCTCCGACGTGGTGGTCTTCGACGACCCACTCCCTCGAGCTGACAGCGGCAGCAACGCTGTCACCGAAGTGCTGGTCATCAGCCACGTCTCCAACTCGAGCGGGAGCGCCCGCGACGCTCAGCAAGCGGCGATGCACGACCTCTCCATCCCCATCCCAGCCGACGCCGACGCCGAGACCCTGGAGGCACGCCGTCTTGCCCTCATCACGGAGAGCAAGAAGATAGCCTCGATGAGATGCCTCGCTGAGGCCCACCAGCGCGAAGTCGACCGCGCCGCCTTCGGGACGCCGCCGCCCAGCGGTCCGAGCCGAGCCGGCTTCGTCCAGAAGCGCGGCGCAGCCGTTGCCAGCAAGCTGGGCGCAGATCGCCCCGTCTACGCCACCCCGCTCGAGAATCTGCGAGCCGCTCAGGCGGCTGCAGAGGAGCTCAATGGGCTGGGGGCCGATGAGCTCCCCTACATGACAAGACGGATCCAGCAGCTGATCGACGCGGCTGTAGAACGGCACGAAGCCGGCGCCCGAGTTGATAGCCATCCCCCGCACCGGGAGCACGCTGCGACGTCCCGCTCGCCGACTGCGAGCGATGCGTACCAGAAGAAAGACAAGGAGCCGGCTGCCAGCCGTAGCCGGACTCGCATCACTATCGAGCGCGACGCGGATGGCCGCCCTCGGGCGGTCGAACACCAAGGAAACCTACCGCCTCCCCCGCCTCGAAGAGAAAGACGCCTCACTCCGCCGCCCATCACGCATCCGACTCTTGGCGACCGACTCGGCCGCCGAGAAGGAGTCGGCGAGAGTGACGCCCGCCACAGGATCGACCGCCTTGCTCGGTCCTTGGCGTTAGAAGAAGAAGACGATGTCGGCCCGCCATGCTTTGGCCCCCGCATCCGCGACGAGCCCTTCCCCAAAGGGTTCTCGCTCCCCAGAGACACACCCAAGTACAACGGCTCGGTGAAGCCGGAAGATTGGCTCATCGACTACTCCACAGCCGTCAGCATCGCCAACGGCAATCGGCGCGTCGCCGTGAAGTACGTCCCCTTGATGCTGCAAGGGACGGCGCGCACGTGGCTTAACAGCCTCAAGCCATACAGCATCAACAGCTGGCTGGACTTCACCGAGGTTTTCGTCCGCAACTTCACCAGCACCTACAAGCGGCCTCCCAAGCCTCGCCAGCTCTCCCTCTGCATCCAAGGGCCCAACGAGTCGACCCGCGACTACCTCACGCGATGGGCCGAGCTCCGCAACTCCTGCGAGGGAGTGCACGAGGTCCAGGCCATCGAGTACTTCACTGCCGGGTGCCGAGAGGGCACCCTCCTCAAGCACCGACTCCTCTTCGACGAGCCGGCTACCCTTGATGAGTTGCTGATCACCGCCGACAAGTACGCCACTGCCGACTCCTCCATGAAGACCGAGCTCCGAGTGGACGCCTCGGGGAAGGTAGTCGCTCCGGCTCCCAAGACGCCGGCTGGCGACCCAAACCGGCGCCCCCACCAGAACGACCACAAGCGCAAGGGCCCCATGCCGACTTCCTCCAGTCGACAGGTGGCCACAGTTGAAGACGAGCAGCCCGAGGAGCGGCCCGCTCCCAAGAAGAAGGGAGGCCGGCCGCCCTGGCAGCCGTTCTTCTCCTACGAACAAGCACTCGATGCCCCCTGCAAGTTCCACAGCGGCGCGAAGCCGTCCAACCATACAACACGAAAATGCCACTGGTCGCCCGCATCACCAAGGGCGAAGGGATGGTGCCGCCTCCGCCTCCCGGCCCGCCGCCTCCAGCTCCCCAGCAGCTGGCGGCCCGGCCGGCAGTCGGCGCCATCCAAGACGAGTTCCCTGAAGCGCATGACGCCTATGTCGTGTTCACGAGTCAAGTCGACGACAAGCGCAGCCGACGCCGACAACACCAAGAAGTAAACGCAGTCGCCTCTAGCACCGCCGAATTCATGCACTGGTCGGAAAAGCCCATCAGCTGGAGCCAGGCCGACCACCCAGAGGTGATGCCTTCACCTGGCTCCTATGCTATGGTCTTGGACGTCACCCTTGCGACGGAGAGGCGAGCCGCCAGATTTTCCCGCGTCCTGATAGACGGCGGAAGCAGTATCAACATACTGTACCGCGACACCATGGACAAGCTGAACATCAAAGCAAAGCAGCTCATGCCGAGCCGCACTTTCTTCCATGGTATCGTACCCGGCCTATCTTGCTCTCCAATCAGCAAGATCAAGATGGATGTCCTCTTCGGAGACAAAGATCACTTCCGCCGGGAAGCAATATGGTTCGAGGTGGTGGATTTGGAGAGCCCCTATCATGCACTACTTGGCCGACCTGCTTTGGCCAAGTTCATGGCTGTGCCCCACTATGCCTACCTGAAGATGAAGATGCCGAGCTCAAAGGGGATCATCACGGTAGCCGGCGACTACAAGAAGTCCATCGAGTGCGCCATGGCCAGTAGCCGGCTGGCCGAATCCCTCATGGTGGCAGAAGAGAAGAAGATGTTGGAACGGGTTGTGGCCATGGCCGGCAAGCAGCCGGCCTTGTCCCCCAACCCCAAGGACTGTGATGCGCAGGGCTCCTTCCAGCCTGCCAAAGAGACGAAGAAGATACCTCTAGACCCGGAGCACCCGGAGAGGTTCGCCGTGATTGGGGCGAACTTGGACAGCAAATAGGAAGGCGAGCTCGCCGACTTCCTCCGTGAGAATCGAGACATCTTTGCATGGTCCCCAAAGGACATGCCGGGTGTCCCGAAGGATTTCGCCGAGCACAAATTACATGTCCGAGCTGATGCAAAGCCGGTCAGGCAACCCCTCCGCCGACTATCAGAAGAGAAGCGAAGAATCGTGGGAGAAGAGATAGCCCGGCTCCTTGCAGCCGGCTTCATCATGGAAGTGTTCTTTCCAGAATGGCTTGCCAATCCAGTTCTGGTCTTGAAGAAGAATAACAAGTGGCGCATGTGTATAGACTACACAAGCTTGAACAAGGCCTGCCCAAAGGATCCGTTTGCTTTGCCACGGATTGACCAAGTGATAGACTCCACAGCCGGATGCGAGCTGTTGTGTTTTTTGGAAGCATACTCAGGGTATCATCAGATCAAGTTGGACCCGGCTGACCGCCTGAAGACTGCCTTCATCACACCCTTTGGAGCTTTCTGCTACCTGACAATGACATTCGGCTTGAGAACCGCCGGTGCCACTTTTCAGCGTTGCATGCAGAAATGTCTCTTGAAACAACTCGGCAGAAATGCCCACGTCTACGTAGACGACCTTGTGGTGAAGACAGAGAAGCGCGGTACCCTGCTGGAAGACCTGAAGGAAACATTTGCCAACTTGCGCCGATTCCAAATCAAGCTCAACCCCGAGAAGTGCGTGTTCGGAGTGCCAGCCGGCCAGCTGCTAGGCTTTTTGGTATCCGAACGCGGCATTGAGTGCAACCCTGTCAAGATCAAGGCCATCGAGAGGATGGAGATACCCACCAAGCTGCGAGATGTGCAGAAGTTCACTGGCTGCTTAGCTTCCCTGAACCGTTTTATCAGCCGACTAGGAGAGAAGGCCCTCCCCCTGTACCGACTCATGAAGAAGTCCACCCACTTTGAGTGGAATGATCAGGCCGACCAAGCCTTCCATGAGTTGAAGAAAATGTTGACCACTCCGCCTGTCCTGGCTGCGCCGACTGAGAAGGAACCCATGCTCCTCTACATCGCCGCGACAAGCCGAGTCGTCAACACTGTTGTTGTGGTCCAGCGCCCAGAGGAAGGCCGAGCTCAGCTGGTCCAGAGGCCGGTCTACTATCTCAGCAAAGTACTGTCCAGCTCAAAGCAAAACTACCCGCACTATCAGAAGATGTGCTATGGGGTATACTTCGCTGCCAAGAAATTGAAGCCCTACTTCCAAGAGCACCCCATCACGGTCGTGTGCACCGCCCCGCTCGCCGAGATCATAGGCAGCAGGGATGCAACCGGCCGGGTGGCCAAATGGGCCATTGCCTTGGCGCCCTACACAATTTTCTATCAACCCCGCACCGCCATCAAGTCGCAAGCATTGGCCGACTTCCTCGTCGACTGGGCCGAGACCCAGTACTTACCGCCGGCTCCCGACTCCACCCATTGGCGGATGCACTTTGATGGGTCCAAGATGCGCACTGGCTTGGGAGCCGGCATCGTCCTCACCTCTCCCAAAGGCGACAAGCTCAAGTACACGCTGCAGATCCACTTCGCCGCCTCCAACAACGTGGCCGAGTACGAGGCGCTCGTACATGGGCTCCGGCTAGCCAAAGAACTCGGCATACGCCGGATCCTGTGCTACGGCGACTCAGACTTAGTGGTCCAGCAATCATCTGGCGACTGGGACGCCAAGGACGCAAACATGGCAAGCTACCGATTCCTCGTCCAGCAGATGAGCGGATACTTCGAAGGGTGCGAGTATCACCTACACCGGGGACTCACCTACACCTCCAGCGCCTCCTCAAGCCGTCCATCAAGCCATCTCCAGAGTCGGATTCCATCTTCATACCACCTACACCAGGAACAGCCGGATCTGGCTCAAGAAATCCCGCAGGCGGCACGGGGACTTCGACGACTGCCCCGGGGACTGACGTAGTCGCACCCGGCCCAGGGACCTCAGAGCCCGGCCCGGGGACTGCAGCAGTCGGCCCAGGGACTGCAACGACGCAAGAAGTGGTGGTCGACCCCAACGCAACACCCACCCCACCCACCCGAGTCATGGTGGCCACATTAACAGCAGAAGAAGTCACAGCTCCCTCGTGGGCCCAGCCCATCCTCAAGTTCCTAGTCAGCAGAGAGCTGCCGGGTGATGAGATCGCAGCAAGACTAGTGCAACAACGAGCCACAGCATACACAATAATCAACAGGGAGCTTGTGAAGCGCAGCGTCACTGGAGTCTTCCAGCGTTGCGTCGAGCCAGAGAAAGGAGTAGCAATCCTCAAAGACATCCACCAAGGCGAATGCGGCCATCACGCCGCCTCAAGATCCCTCGTGGCTAAGGCTTTCCGCCATGGGTTCTTCTGGCCGACTGCCTTAGAGGATGCTAAAGAAATAGTCAAGACATGCAGAGGATGTCAAGTCTTCAGCTCCAAACAACACCTGCCGGCTTCTGCCCTCAAGACCATTCCCCTCACCTGGCCTTTTGCCGTCTGGGGACTGGACATGGTGGGCCCTTTCAAGACAGCCCGCGGCAGCTTGACACATCTACTCGTTGCTGTGGACAAGTTCACAAAGTGGATTGAAGCCAAGCCAATTAAGAAGCTGAACGGGCCGACTGCCGTTACATTCATCACCGACATCACTACTCGGTACGGCGTGCCGCACAGCATCATCACCGACAATGGCACGAACTTCGCCAAAGGCGCACTGGCACGTTTCTGCGCGGCACAGGGCATCCGATTGGACTTAGCGTCCGTTGCCCACCCGCAGTCAAACGGCCAGGTCGAGCGAGCAAATGGACTTATCCTCTCCGGCATCAAGCCCCGATTGGTTGTACCACTGGAGCGATCGGCCGGCTGCTGGCTCGAAGAGCTGCCGGCTGTCCTCTGGAGTCTGCGAACTACACCCAACAAGTCAACCGGTTTCACCCCATTCTTCCTTGTGTACGGTGCCGAGGCTGTCATCCCAACAGACATCGAGTTCGACTCGCCTCGGATCACTATGTACACGGAGGAGGAAGCCAAAGAAGCAAGAGAAGACGGCGTCGACCTACTGGAAGAAGGCCGGCTGTTAGCCCTCAGCCGGTCCGCCATCTACCAGCAAGGCATGCGCCGCTACTACAACCGCAAGGTCAAGCCAAGATCCTTCCAAGAGGGCGACCTTGTGCTCCGGCTGATCCAGCGAACAGCCGGCCAGCACAAGCTCTCGGCCCCTTGGAAAGGCCCCTTCGTCGTCAGCAAGGCACTCGGCAACGACTCCTACTACTTGATCGACGCGCAAAAGCCAAGAGCACGCAAGAGAGACGACTCTGGCAAGGAGTCGGAGCGACCAAGGAACGCAAACCTCCTAAGACGATTTCACAGCTGAAAAGCAGTATGTATCACGCTACCCCTTTTGTATTAAGTTACAAACCAACAGGCCCCCCGAACAGTACTCGGGGACTGCCTTTTATTTATCTATGAATGACGAGTGTCATATCCATAAATGTTTTATTACATTTTGAACTCTTGTCCGGCACCGGGTCCGACTAGTCGGCCCGGGGACTGGCCGCCTTGAGCTATATTCTAAGTTCTTCCCAAAGTCAGCAAAGTAGTGTGCCAGCTCCCAAGTCCTCCCTTGTTGAAAGTCGCAGCTCAAAGAATCGACTGTCCGACTAGCAAGAGGAAAGACAGAAAAGACGCCCACACGAAAAACGGCTAAGGAACAACTAACCCATATAGCAAAGAGACGGCCTCCATATACGCCTGCCGGCTGTCACAGCAGCCGGCTGGCCGGCTTCCTAAAAAACTTAGCTTAAGTCCAGCAGAGCTAAAAGTACTTCCCCCTCCCCAATCGGCCAGGCACTCCCCGGCTACAGTTTGTAGAACAACTGTTTGACTAGGGAGGCGGCAACCAAGGGAGGGCGGCAAAGGAAAAAAGCAGAAGGACAAAAAGCGAAAGTACAAGGAAAAACCGATTGCATAGCTTATATACATAAAGCCGCCTAAAGGCTGGCAACAGACTTGAGTTTCAATACACCCAGTGGGTGGAATTGTGCAGACTTAACCAAACATTGTTCAAAGCAACAAGACAGGAAAACAAAAGAAAGAAGACTAAAATGCGACTTGGAGGCCGAGCTGATCGGTGAAGGCAGCTCGCCGGCTGAAGGAGTGGCCGCCTAGTTGGTCCCAGCCTGACCACCTCCCGCGGCAGGAGACGCACTCGCACGCGACGTAGTGCTGGAGGCGCGGTCAGGCTGGCCGGCTTCTCCACCAGCCGGCTCGGCGTCTTCGCCCTCCTCCTCCTCCTCCTCCTCGCCCTCGTCGCTGGAGTCGATCTCCTCCGCCGAGTCCTCGCCATGCGCCGGGTCCAGCCCGAACCAATCTTCTGGCTGGGCGACTCCATTGTCGTCCACCTCGGGGGCGAAGACGTTGGTGTCGGTGTAGTCGGCGATCGCCGAAGCTCGCCGAATGATGGCCGGCCGCGCCAGCTCCAGCTCCGTGTCGGCTTGCTGCCGCCAGGTCGACAGCTGGTCCAGGTTCAAGCCGGGATACCAGGCCTTCACAAACTCCAGCGCACGCCAGGCGCCGGAGCGAGCCGCTGACGCCTTCCAAGCCTCGAAGCGGCCGACGGCCACCTCCAGCCAGTCGGCGGTCCGACTGGGAGTGCGTGGGACCACTTGGCCGGGCCAGAGGGCGGCCAAGACCGCCGACCCGGCACGCTGAACCCGGCGGAGCAGCCTGTGAGCCGGCTGGATATGAGCCTGGATCGCCAGGAGCTGCTCCTCCAGCGAACGGCCGGCGGTTGGCGAGATCTCGAAGCCGTCTTGCCTCTTCGCCTGACGACGGGCTTCGACGGCCTGGTTGGCGGCAGTAGAATAGCCAGGGAAGTACTCTGTGCGAAGAAGAAAAGGAAAGAAAAACACCAAAATCAGGAAAACAAGTCGAATGGCGGATGGCAAGAAAGGACGAGGTGGTAGATGACTTACCGTCAACCAGGTCCTCAATCTGGCCATAGCCAGAGACCAGAGTCTGCTTGACCTCTGCCCAGCCGGCCGCCTCCGTCTCGAACTCGGCCTGAAGGGCGGCCTCGCGATCCTGCGCAGCTTTTAGCACAGCCTTGTGGCCTTCCTCCTGGTCGGCCAGCTTCTTGACCAGGCGGTCGCGCTCCTGCACCAAGGCGGCGAGCTCCGCGTCCTTGGCACGAAGAGCAGTCTGGGACTCCCCCAGCTGCGCCCTCAGACTGGTGTTGGCCGCTGCAGAGATAGAAGAAAAAGAAGAACAATAAGGATTGATCAAGGAAGATCCGAGCCGACTGCTCAGCAGTCGGCCCGAATCTCGGGGACTACACCCAGTGGGTGCGCTGACGCGCCCCCACATGAGAAAAAGGTCAAGTCACATACCTCGGCTTTCCGTGAGATCGGCGGTCTTATGAGTCAGCTCCCGAGCCTGGGAGTTGAAGGCGGCCGCTCGGAGATTGTGGTAGTCCTGCAAGACGGACAGAAGACCGACGTGAGAACCAAAGCAGCAAAAACAAAAATCTCCAAGAAGTTCCAAGCCGCCTGCTCAGCAGCCGACTCGGAACTCGGGGACTACACCCAGTGGGCGCGCTGACGCGCCCCCACGAGAGAAATCAAGTTCAAAAAGAGCAAGATGAGAATACTAACCCGGATGGCTGCCCGCGTGGCGAGGAATTCGTCGGTGAACTGCCTCAGCGCCGCGGCTTGGCTCTACAGCCGGGTCCGGACGTCTTGCGCAGCGACGTTCACCACGGCCGACCCTCCACCCGGCGTCCACCCCGAGGTAGCGCTGGCCGCCTCCGCGTCTCGGGCCGACGAGCTGGAGCCCACGGCCGGCTGTGGCTCCGACGCAGCCTTCTGCGGTTCAGCCGCGGCCTTCCCCGCACGCCGACTTGGCGGAACCTGGACCGCCACCTCAGCCCCCGCGGCTGGCTCACCCCCCGCCGACTGTGCGGGCGCAGGCTCAGGCTAGCGGCCTTGGGTCATCCTAGTCGGAGGAGTCGGTCCCGGCGCCTCCCCCAAGATGATGACGTCGTCACCGCTCCCTCCCAGCCCCGGCTGGGAACCGCTGGCTCCCCCCGACGAGGGATCCGCGTCCCCGGGCGCCATGGTGCGCAGGGGGGTGACCATCAAGGCCTCCCCTGCCGCCGCTTCGGCCTCGGCCTCTGCCTGGGCCTTGGCTGCGGCCTCGGCGAGCGCCTTCGCCGCTTCCTCCTCCCGAGCCGCCTGGGCGGCGGCTGCCCTCCGTGCCTCCGACTCCCGCGCTTCCTGCTCCTCCTGCACCTCCTGCGCGTTCCTTTCTGTCGCCTCCAGGAGGGCGGCGCGGGGATCTACGCGGCGGGTGGTGCTCCCAGAGCCTCCTGGCGACTCGATGACGGAGCCGGCGTCCGCCCGCTCAAGTGATAGCGGAGCCCTGGCCGTTGAAAAAGAAGACGAAGACTCAAGAACCACCAAAGGGAAGAAAGAAGGACAGTACGAAGAAAGAGAAAACTTATGCCGACACCGTCTGCGGTTGCTTCACCACTTTGCGGAAGCGAGCCGCCTTCGCGGCCGCCTCTTCCCGCCTGGTGGCCGCCGCCCCACCCCTAGGCTTCTTCGTCCGGCTGCCGAACATGCCCTGGGTGGCGCGACGTTTCTGGCCTCTACCCCGAGCAGGCTGCGCGCCGGAAGAGCCCGCGCCGCGTCCAGGGGCCTGCTGGCGAGGCGAGACGGCTTCGGTTTCGTCCTTGTCTGGCCAGTCCTCAAAGGTAGCGGTAAACCCGGAGCCGCCTGCTTCACCGCCAGCCGGCTCGGTGGCGTCCTCCATATGGACTGCCCCCAGGTCGGGGTCCTCCTGGTCGTGCTCGGTCCGGTCGGGGACGAAGCGGCGCTCCACGTCCGCTCCGCCGGCCGGCCGAAGCAGAGGATTCTGTCAAAAAGAGCGAGCCGACTGAGTTAGAGTCGGCCCAGAGGAACTCGGCGACAAGCTGAGAGAGAGAGAGAGAAAGAGAAAAAGAGAATCGTACCATAGGCGGAGGATTGGCGCGGCTGTATGGCTCCTTGCCGAATTGCCAGTCGTCGGAAAGTTGGCAGTTGGCGAGGTAGTTCACCATGTCGGCGGCGTCAGGCTGCGGCATCTCCTTGGTGCACATCCGGCTCGGATCGAGCTGGCCGCTCATCTGACAGATCAGATGAGGCCGGCTTTGGAGCGGGAGGACCCGGCACGTGACGAACGCGGCCAGGAGGTCGGGCCCCGTCAGGCCCTCCGACTGGACCATCACCCGCAGACGGGCGATGGCGGCATTTCCTCCCTGCGACAGCGTCACCGCCCGGAAGGACCACTGGGGCAGCCTCCCCGCCGGTGGGCCGGCTACGTAAGCCGGCAGGTTGATCTAGTCGCCCCGTGGAGCGATGTTCCGCACGTAGAAGTATGACTTCTGCCACTTCTTCACCGATTGGATCAGCGTGATGACGGGGAAGGGGTTGTCGGCGCCCGATCTCCGCGACGCGATGAAGGCGCCAGTGTGGGCTGGCACGCCCTTGCTGCGCGTACCCAGCTTCGACTAGAAGAGCTCCCCCCAGAGCTCGAGGGTTGGGAGGACGCCGAGGTAGCCCTCGCACAGGGTGACGAAGGCCGACTGCAGCACCACCGCGTTGGGGGTGAGGTGATGCGGCTGAAGCTGATAGAAGTCCAGCCAGGAGCGGGAGAAGGCGCTCACTGGCAGGCCGAAGCCGCGCAGGAAGTGCGAGCGGAAGACCACCCGCTCGCCATCCCGCGGCGCCGGCCTGATTTCCTTCTCCGGCGCGAGGCGGACCTCCACTTTATCCGCGCTGGGCAGGCGCCGGGTGTCGTGGAGGAAGTCGATGTGGTCGTTGTGGAAGATGGAGCCGTCCCAATCCCCGCCGAGCTGCTCTATGTGGGGAGGCATAGCGGAGACTGGCACGGCGGCGGAGGAGCGTGCGAAAGAAGAGCGCGGTGGCGAGGCGCTGTCGCAAGAACAAGCAAGGCGAGAAGACGAAGGGAGTAGGAGGAGCGTGCGAGGGTCTGCCGCCCTCCACCTCCCCCTACTTATAGCCTCACGCGGCCGAAGAGGCCGGACGTGGGGGGAGACGTGGGATTAACTGCGCCCACTCCCCCCAGTCTCGCGTTTATTACGCATAAGTGCGAGCCGAAACTGCCGCACGGAACGTGCGGGCGGTTTCGGGATACAAAGGATCCGCGCCTGGGCCGGGGCGCGGACGTGGCGGGCCCCCTCCCTGCGGCGATGTCCCGTCACGCGCATGGGCTGGCAGGCTTTCCGGCCATGTGGCACGCCACGGCCCGAGGCCGGCCCGCGGCCCGGTGCACGAGCCCGCGGGTTCCCGCCTCCCGACTCCAGAAGAATTCTACTAAGGGCGGCGCGCCTGCACCAAGGCCGGCTCCCAGCTGCCGGCTAGTCACGATAAGAAGCTGACCGAGCTTCTCGAACCCCACTCCACCTCGAAGCCCTATCAGCTTCGGGGACTACTGTCGGGGTAAACGACCACGGGTAGCCTAACCGACTACCCCTGGCTCTTCAGAAAATTTATCAGGCCTTTGGGCCTTCAAGCACTCCAAGCGTTTGGGCCGCCTTCCCCGGCCGGCTAGCACTAAAGCTGACTCCCGGAAGGCGACCCAGCCTCACCGACTCCGAGAAGCCGGCCAAAAAGGATGCCGACTCCTAGAAGCCGGCCAAGGTCACAACCACTCCTACATAACGACGACTTGATGGGGCATGGCCACAGTGCGGCCCACGACCCCCTAAGCCCGAGGCGGGCATGGCCACAGGAGGCCGTACGGGGGGGATGTCCCCCGTGCGGCCGGGCACTATAGCCACGCCAGCTACGACGTCATCCACGACCCACTCCTGTACGGCCCAAGGACTGCGGGCCCCTTCAGCCAGAGAGAGGCGTGAAGGCGGCCCGGCTTTTCCTAGTCGGCCAGGAGCATAGCCGGCCTCCAGAAGCCGGCGACTCCCTTCCTCGAAGCAGGAGCCCCATTAAGGAGACAAGATGAGGTGAGGCTACAGTGATAGCCCCCAATGCGGATCACTGTAGCCACGCTTACCTCGACAAAGCCCTCATCATCAGAGGCGCAGCTATAATAAGCAGCCGCCGACAAGACCCTAGGCGGTGGGGCCGGCCTGTCGACCGAGTAGCCGGCAGCCGGCGGGACCCAGCAGCCGGCGGGACCCAGCAGCCGGCGGAGAAGCCGGCAGGCGTAGACACTGGCGGCTGGGGCCAGGTCCCAGTCGGATTACCATTGTACCCCCGGGGGGTAGGCCTATATAAACCCCCCGGAGCACCCATGCAAGGGGGGGCACCTCTGCATGTTTGGCTTCCAAGCGTAGCACACGCACACACACCATAGATTGAGAGAAGCAAGAGCTAGCCTTGTTCTTCTTCTCCCTTGATCCCAACAGCTCAAGGAGCGATTGTAGCTACTCTTTATCGATCTAGTGATCATGCGGAGACCCCGCAGAGCAGGACTAGGGGTGTTATCTCCTCGGAGAGCCCCGAACCTGGGTAAGATTCGCCGGCGCGCATGTCTTCGCCTCATCCCGTTTCCAGGCACCGGCGACGTTTTATTGGCTCCCACAATGATAAGCCATCCTTTGGCATATGTCGCACCAACCACCCGACATGTTGTCACAGAAGAGAGTCATCCAGGCTGCTTCCTGTGCTGCCTCCGAGGCTGCTATGTACTCCGCTTCACATGTATATCCCTCCACGACGCTTTGCTTGCAACTGCACCAGCTGACTGTCCCACCATTCAAAATGTACACGTATCCGGTTTGTGACTTGGAGTCATCCAGATCCGTGTCGAAGCTAGCATCGAGGTAACCCTTTACGACGAGCTCTTCAGCACCTCCACAAACGAGAAACATATCCTTAGTCCTTTTCAGGTACTTCAGAATATTCTTGACCGATGTCCAGTGTTCCATGCCGGGATTACTTTGGTACCTCCCTACCAAACTTACGGCAAGGTTCACATCTAGTCTGGTACACAACATGGCATACATAGTAGACCCTATGGCTGAGGCATAGGGGATGACACTCATCTTTTCTCTATCTTCTGCCGAGGTCGGGCATTGAGCCGTGCTAAATCTCACACCTTGCAATACAGGCAAGAACCCCTTCTTGCACTGATCCATATTGAACTTCTTCAATATCTTGTCAAGGTATGTGCTTTGCGAAAGACCAATGAGGCGTCTCGATCTATCTCTATAGATCTTGATGCCTAATATGTAAGCAGCTTCTCCAAGGTCCTTCATTGAAAAACACTTATTCAAGTAGGCATTTATGCTTTCCAAAAGTTCTATATCATTCCCCATCAATAGCATGTCATCCACATATAATATGAGAAATGCTACAGATCTCCCACTCACTTTCTTGTAAACACATGCTTCTCCATAAGTCTGCATAAACCCAAATGCTTTGATCATTTCGTCAAAACGAATGTTCCTACTCCGAGATGCTTGCACCAACCCATAAATGGAGCGCTGGAGCTTGCATACCTTGTCAGCATTCTTAAGATCGACAAAACCTTCCGGCTGCATCATACACAATTCTTCCTTAAGGAAACCATTAAGGAATGCCGTTTTGACGTCCATTTGCCATATCTCATAATCGTAGAATGCAGCAATTGCTAACATGATTCCGATGAACTTCAGCTTCGTTACGGGTGAGAAGGTCTCATCGTAGTCAACCCCTTGAACTTGTCGATAACCCTTAGCGATAAGCCGAGCCTTATAGATGGTCACATTACCATCCGCGTCAGTCTTCTTCTTAAAGAACCATTTATTCTCTATGGCTTGCCGATCATCGGGCAAGTCTGTCTAAGTCCAAACTTTGTTTTCATACATGGATCCTATCTCGGATTTCATGGCTTCAAGCCATTTGTTGGAATCTAGGCCCGCCATCGCTTCTTCATAGTTCGAAGGTTCACCGTTGTCTAACAACCTGATTTCCAGGACAGGGTTGCCGTACCACTCTGGTGTGGAACATGTCCTTGTGGACCTACGAAGCTCAGTAGCAACTTGATCTGAAGTTTCATGATCATCATCATTAACTTCTTCTCTAGTCGGTGCAGGCACCACAGAAACATCTTCCTGAGCTGCGCTACTCTCCGGTTCGAGAGGCAGTACCTCATCAAGTTCTACTTTCCTCCAAGTTACTTCTTTCGAGAGAAACTCTTTCTCTAGAAAGGATCCATTCTTGGCAACAAAGATCTTGCCTTCGGATCTGAGGTAGAAGGTATACCCAATAGATTCCTTAGGGTATCCTATGAAGACACATTTTCCGACTTGGGTTCAAGCTTATCAGGTTGAAGTTTCTTGACATAAGCATCGCATCCCCAAACTTTCAGAAACGACAGCTTAGGTTTCTTCCCAAACCATAATTCATATGGTGTCATCTCAATGGATTTCGATGGAGCCCTATTTAAAGTGAATGCGGCAGTCTGTAAAGCATAACCCCAAAATGATAGCGGTAGATCGGTAAGAGACATCATAGATCGCACCATATCCAATAGAGTGCGATTATGACGATGTTCGGACACACCATTACGCTGTGGTGTTCCAGGCGGCGTGAGCTGTGAAACAATTCCACATTTCCTTAAGTGCGTGCCAAACTCGTGACTCAAATATTCCCCTCCACGATCTGATTGTAAGAACTTTATTTTCCTGTCACGTTGATTCTCAACCTCACTCTGAAATTCCTTGAACTTTTAAAAGGTCTCAGACTTGTGTTTCATTAAGTAGACATATCCATATCTACTTAAGTCATCAGTGAGGGTGAGGACATAACGATAGCCACCGCGAGCCTCAACGCTCATTGGACCACACACATCATTATGTATGATTTCCAATAAGTTGGTTGCTCGCTCCATTGTTCCGGAGAACGGAGTCTTAGTCATTTTTCCCATGAGGCATGGTTCGCATGTGTCAAATGATTCATAATCAAGAGACTCCAAAAGTCCATCTGCATGTAGCTTCTTCATGCGTTTGACACCAATGTTACCAAGACGGCAGTGCCACAAGTATGTGGGACTATCATTATCAACCTTACATCTTTTGGCATTCACACTATGAATATGTGTAACATCACGTTCGAGATTCAATAAAAATAAACCATTGACCAGCGGGGCATGACCATAAAACATATCTCTCATATAAATAGAACAACCATTATTCTCGGATTTAAACGAGTAGCCATCTCGCATTAAACGAGATCCAGATACAATGTTCATGCTCAAAGCTGGCACTAAATAACAATTATTGAGGTTCAAAACTAACCCCGTAGGTACATGTAGAGGTAGCGTGCCGACGGCGATCACATCGACCTTGGAACCATTCCCGACGCGCATCGTCACCTCGTCCTTCACCAGTCTCCGTTTATTCTGCAGCTCCTGTTTTGAGTTACAAATATGAGCAACCGCACCGGTATCAAATACCCAGGAGCTACTACGAGCGCTTGTAAGGTATACATCAATAACATGTATAGCACATATACCTTTGACGTTGCCGGCCTTCTTATCCGCTAAGTACTTGGGGCAGTTCCGCTTCCAGTGACCATTTCCCTTGCAATAAAAGCACTGAGTCTCAGGCTTGGGTCCATTCTTTGGCTTCTTCCCGGCAACTGATTTACCAGGCGCGGCAACCCCCTTGCCGTCCTTCTTGAAGTTCTTCTTACCCTTGCCTTTCTTGAAACTAGTGGTCTTATTCACCATCAACACTTGATGTTCCTTTTTGATCTCCACCTCCGCTGATTTCATCATTGAAACTAACTCAGGAATGGTCTTTTCCATCCTTTGCATCTTGTAGTTCATCACAAAGCTCTTGTAGCTAGGTGGAAGCGACTGGAGGATTCTATCAATGACCGAGTCATCTAGAAGATTAACTCCCAGCTGAGACAAGCGGTTGTGCAACCCAGACATCTTGAGTATATGCTCGCTGACAGAACTATTTTCCTCCATCTTACAACTGTAGAACTTGTCGGAGACTTCACATCTCTCGACCCGGGCATGAGCTTGGAAAACCATTTTCAGCTCTTGGAACATCTCATATGCTCCGTGCTGCTCAAAACGTTTTTGGAGTCCCGGGTCTAAGCTGTAAAGCATGGCGCACTGAACTAGGGAGTAATCATCACTACCCGACTGCCAGGCGTTCAAAACGTCTTGAGTTGCTGGGAAAATGGGTGCGTCACCTAGCGGTGCTTCAAGGACATATGCTTTCTTGGCAGCTATGACGATGATCCTCAAGTTTCGGACCCAGTCCGTATAGTTGCTACCATCGTCTTTCAGCTTGGTTTTCTCTAGGAACGCGTTGAAGTTGAGGGCAACATTAGCATGGGCCATTTGATCTACAATACATATTGTAAAGATATTTTAGACTAAGTTCATGATAATTAAGTTCATCTAATCAAATTATATAATGAACTCTCCCTCGGATAGACATACCTCTAGTCATGTAAGTGATACATGATCCGAATCGACTAGGCCGTGTCCGATCAGCACGTGAGACGGACTAGTCATCAACGGTGAACATCTCCATGTTGATCGTATCTACTATACGACTCATGTTCGACCTTTCGGTCTCTTGTGTTCCGAGGCCATATCTGTACATGCTAGGCTTGTCAAGTCAACCTAAGTGTTTCACATGTGTAAATCTGGCTTACACCCATTGTAGGCGAAAGTTAGAATCTATCACACCCGATCATCACGTGGTGCTTCAAAACAAGGAACCTTCGCAACGGTGCATAGTTAGGGGGGACACTTTTCTTGAAATTTTAGTGAGGGATCATCGTATTTATGCTACCGTCGTTCTAAGCAAATAAGATGTAAACATTACAAACATCACATGCAAATCATAAAGTGACATGATATGGCCAATATCATCTTGCGCCTTTTGATCTCCATCTTCGAGGCACAACATGATCACCTTCGTCACCGCATGACACCATGATCTCCATCATCGTGTCTTCATGAAGTTGTCTCTCCAACTATTACTTCTACTACTATGGCTAACGGTTAGCAATAAGGTAAAGTAATTAGATGGTGTTTCAATGACACGCGGTCATACAATAAATCAAGACAACTCCTATGGCTCCTGCCGGTTGTCATACTCATCGACATGCAAGTCGTGATTCCTATTACAAGAACATGATCAATCTCATACATCACATATATCATTCATCACATCCTTTTGGCCATATCACATCACATAGCATACCCTGCAAAAACAAGTTAGACGTCCTCTACTTGTTGTTGCATGTTTTACGTGGCTGCTATGGGTTTCTAGCAAGAACATTTCTTACCTACGCAAAAGCCACAACGGTGATATGCCATTTCCTATTTACCCTTCATAAGGACCCTTTTCATCGAATCCGATCCGACCAAAGTGGGAGAGACAGACACCTGCTAGCCACCTTATGCATCAAGTGCATGTCGGTCGGTGGAACCAGTCTCACATAAGCGTACGTGTAAGGTCGGTCCGGGCCGCTTCATCCCACAATGCCACCGAATCAAGATAAGAGTAGTAACGGTAAGCAAATTGAACAAATCATCGCCCACAACTACTTTGTGTTCTACTCGTGCATAGAATCTACGCATAGACCTAGCTCATGATGCCACTTTTGGGGAACGTAGTAATAATTCAAAACTTTCCTAAGTGTCACCAAGATCAATCTAGGAGATACTAGCAATGAGAGAGAGGGAGTGCATCTTCATACCCTTGAAGATCGCTAAGCGGAAGCGTTAGAAGGAACGCGGATGATGGAGTCGTACTCGCGGCGATTCAAATCGCGGAAGATCCGATCTAGCGCCGAACGGACGGCGCCTCCCCGTTCAACACACGTACAACCCGGGGACGTCTCCTCCTTCTTGATCCAGCAAGGGGAGAGGAGAAGTTGAGGGAGAGCTCCGGCAGCACAACAGCGTGGTGGTGGAGCTTGCAGTTCGCCGGCAGGGCTTCGCCAAGCACTACGGAGGAGGAGGAGGTGTTGGAGGGGGGAAGGGTGCGGCTGCCCTCCCACCCCCCTCTATTTATAGGGTGAAGGGAGAGGGGGACGGCCCTCTTTAGATGCATCTAGAGGGGGGCGGCGGCCAAGGGGGGGACTTGCCCCCCATGTTTGGTGGGAGGCGCCCCCACCCCTAGGGTTTCTAACCCTAGGTGACTTGGGCCCTTCGGGGGCGCACTAGCCCACTAGGGGGCTGGTTCCCACCCTTTTTCAGCCCATTAAGTCCCCCAAGACAGGTGGCCCCACCCGATGGACCCCCGGACACCTTTCGGTGGTCCCGGTACAATACCAATAACCCCCAAAACAATTCCGATGACTGAAACTGGACTTCCCATATATAAATCTTCACCTCCGGACCATTCCGGAACTCCTCGTGACGTCTGGGATCTCATCCGGGACTCCGAACAACCTTCGGTAACCACATACTATTTCCCATATCAACTCTAGCGTCACCGAACCTTAAGTGTGTACACCCTACGGGTTCGGGAACCATGCAGACATGACCGAGACATCTCTCCGACCAATAACCAACAGCGGGATCTGGATACCCATGTTGGCTCCCACATGTTCCACGATGATCTCATAGAATGAACCACGATGTCAAGGATTCAATCAATCCGTATACAATTCCCTTTGTCCATGGGCATGTTACTTGCCCGAGATTCGGTCGTCGATATCCCCATACCTTGTTCAATCTCGTTACCGGCAAGTCTCTTTACTCGTTCCGCAACACATGATCCCGTGGCTAACTCATTAGTCACATTGAGCTCATTATGATGATGCATCGCCGACTGGGCCCAGAGATACCTCTCCGTCATACGGAGTGACAAATCCCAGTCTCGATTCATGCCAACCCAACAGACACTTTCGGAGATACCTGTAGTGTACCTTTATAGCCACCCAGTTACGTTGTGATGTTTGGTACACCCAAAGCATTCCTATGGTATCCGGGAGTTGCACAATCTCATGGTCTAAGGAAACGATACTTGACATTAGAAAAGCTCTAGCAAAACGAACTACACGATCTTGTGTTATGCTTAGGATTGGGTCTTGTCCATCACATCATTCTCCTAATGATGTGATCCCGTTATCAACGACATCCAATGTCCATGGTCAGGAAACCATGACCATCTATTGATCAACGAGCTAGTTAACTAGAGGCTTAGTAGGGACATATTACGATCTATGTATTCACACATGTATTACGGTTTCCGGTTAATACAATTATAGCATGAACAATAGACAACTATCATGAAGAACGAATTATAATAATAACCAATTTATTAGTGCCTCTAGGGCATATTTCCAACACTCTTGCCCCTCCCTGATCAGTGCGGGTCCCCGGGGTCTAGAGACCCGGGTGCCCGGCCCCTTCCCGCCTCCACCTCGCCCCTCCCTGCTCGGTGCGGGTGCCTGGGGTTTGGGGCCCCAGGGTGCCCGTCCCCTTGCGCGGTGATACGTCTCCGTCGTATCTATAATTTTTGATTGTTCCATGCCAATATTCTAAAACTTTCATATACTTTTGGCAACTTTTTATACTATTTTTGGGACTAACATATTGATCCAGTGCCCAGTGCTAGTTCCTGTTTGTTGCATGTTTATGTTTCGCAAAAACCCAATATCAAACGGAGTCCAAACGGGATAAAAACGGAGAGAGAATTATTTTGGAATATTTTTGATTTTTGGGAAGTAAAATCAACGCGAGACGGTGCCCGAGGGGGCCATGAGGCAGGGGGGCGCGCCCTTGACCCTCATGGGCACCCCATAAGGCGGTTGACGCTCTTATTTTGCCGCAAGAAAGCTAATTTTATGAGGAAAATCTGGGCGAAAGATTCAACCCAATCGGAGTTACGGATCTCCGGATATAAAATAAACGGTGAAAGGGCAGCAGAGGAGAACGCAGAAACAGAGAGAGATAGATCCAATCTCGGAGGGGCTCTCGCCCCTCCCACGCCATGGAGGCTGTCGGAGTAAATGGCCACGGGTAGCCTAACCGACTACCCCTGGTTCTTCAGAAAAATAATCAGGCCTTTGGGCCTCCCAACGCTCCAAGCATTGGACCCCCTTCCCTGGCCGGCTACCTCTGAAGCCGACTCACGGAAGGCGGCCCAGCCTCAAGCGACCTCCCTCCCCAATTCAACTGCGGGGTGGCCGACTCCAAGAAGCCGGCCTCAAAGAGCGCCGACTCCAAGAAGCCGGCCGAGACCACAACCACCAAAGCTACTCCCACATAACGGTGACAAGACGGGGTGTGGCCACAGTGCGGCCCACTACGCCCGAAGCCCGAGGCGGGCATGGCTGCAGGAGGCCGTACGGGACGGCCGTCTCCCGTGCGGCTCGGCACTGTAGCCATGCTAGCCTCAACGTCATCCACGACAGATTCCCGTACGGCCCATGAGCGGCGGGCCCCTTTAGCCAGAGAGAGGTGTGAAGGCGGCCCGGCCTTTCCCAGTCGGCCAAGGGCGTAGCCGGCCTCCAGAAGCCGGCTACATCCTTCCTCGAAGCAGGAGCCCCATTAAGGAGACAAGATGAGGTAAGGCTACAATGAGAGCCCCCGAGGCGGCCCACTGTAGCCACGCTTACCTCGACAAAGCCCTCGTCATCAGAGGCGAGGCTACAGTAAGCAGCCGCCGACAAGACCCTAGGCGGTGGGGCCGGCTTGTCGACCAAGAAGCTGGCAGCCGGCGGGACCCACCAGTCGGCGGGACCCAACAGCCAGCGGAGAAGCCGGCGAGCGTAGACACTGACGGCTGGGACCAGTGCCCAGCCGGATTACCATTGTACCCCCGGAGCACCCATGCAAAGGGTTGGCTTCTAAGCATAGCACACACACCTCGGAGCACCCATGCACAGGGTTGGCTTCTAAGCATAGCACACACACCATAGATAGAGAGAAGTAAGAGCTAGCCTTTTTCTTCTTCCCCCTTGAACCCAAACAGCTCTAGGAGCGATTGTAGCTACCTTTTCTGATCTAGTGATCATGCGGAGACCCCGCAGAGCAGGATTAGGGGTGTTATCTCCTCGGAGAGCCCCGAACCTGGGTAAGATCCGCCGGTGTGCATGCCTTCGCCTCATCCCGTTTCCAGGCACCGACGACGTCTTATTGGCACCCACAATGATAAGCCACCCGTTGGCATATATCGCACCAACCACCCGACATTTGGCGCCCACCGTGGGGCCAGGTGCACTGTCGTCCGGAGACCTATTCTGGACGGGAACCCTCTTCCTCCCCCGCGAGCGCAGCCAGCCTGCTGCGCCCGATGGCGTTTGCCTCGACGCGCTGCAAGGCGTCGACGACGCCCGCGCTGCGAGCTGCCTCGCCGATCTGCTCGGCGAGACTCGCATCTCCGACGAGCCTGCGTCCGACGCAGACACGGACTACCCCGAGAGCCGCCTCGTCAGCCTCCTCGACCAGCTTCACGTCTCCAGCGAGCCTGCTGCAGACATAGAGTCGGTCGGCTCCACCGACCCGATGCTTGTCGACTCTGACACCGCATCGCTTGACGCCTACCCCTCCGACGTGGTGGTCTTCGACGACCCCCTCCCTCGAGCTGACAGCGGCAGCAGCGCTGTCACCGAAGTGCTGGTCATCAGCCACGTCGCCAACTCGGGCGAGAACGCCCACGACGCCCTGCAAGCGGCAATGCACGACCTCTCCGTCCCGATCCCGGCCGATGCCGACGCCGAGACCCTGGAGGCACGCCGCCTCGCCCTCATCGCAGAGGGCCAGAAGATAGCCTCCATGAGACGCCTCACCGAGGCCCACCAGCGCGAAGTCGACCGCGCCGCCTTCGGTACGCCGCCGCCTAGCGGCCCGAGCCGAGCCGGCTTCGTCCAGAAGCGCGGCGCGGCCGTCGCCAGCATGCTGGGGGCAGATCGCCCCGTTTACGCCACTCCGCTCGAGAATCTACGAGCCGCTCAGGCGGCCACAGAAGAGCACAATGGGCTGGGAGCCGACGAGCTCCCTTACATGAAAAGACGGATCCAGCAGCTGATCGACGCGGCTGCAGAACGGCACGAAGCCGGCGCCTGCGCTGATAGCCATCCCCCGCGCCGGGAGCACGCCGCGACGTCCCGCTCGCCGACTGCGAGCGGCGCATGCCAGAAGAAAAACAAGGAGCCGGCTGCCAGCCGCAGCCGGACTCGCATCACCATCGAGCGCGATGCAGAGGGCCGCCCTCAAGCAGTCGAGCACCAAGGAAATCTGCCCCCTCCTCCGCCTCGAAGAGAAAGACGCCTCACTCCGCCGCCTATCACACACCCGACTCTTGGCGACCGACTCGGCCGCCGAGAAGGAGTCGGCGAGAATGACGCCCGCCACAGGATCGACCGCCTTGCTCGATCCTTCGCATTGGAAGAAGAAGATGATGTCGGCCCGCCATGCTTTGGCCCCCGCATCCGCGACGAGCCCTTCCCCAAAGGGTTCTCGCTCCCTAGAGACACGCCCAAGTACAACGGCTCAGTGAAGCCGGAAGATTGGCTCATCGACTACTCCACGGCCGTCAGCATAGCCAACGGCAATCGGCGCGTCGCTGTGAAGTACGTCCCCCTCATGCTGCAAGGCACGGCGCGCACATGGCTCAATAGCCTCATGCCCTACAGCATCAACTGTTGGCTGGACTTCACGGAAGTCTTCGTCCGTAACTTCAGCATCACCTACAAGCGGCCTCCCAAGCCTCGCCAGCTTTCCCTCTGTGTCCAAGGGCCCAACGAGTCGACGCGCGACTACCTCACGCGGTGGGCCGAGCTCCGCAACTCCTGCGAGGGAGTGCATGAGGTCCAGGCCATCGAGTACTTCACCGCCGGGTGCCGAGAGGGAACCCTCCTCAAGCACCGACTCCTCTGCGACGAGCCGGCTACCCTCGACGAGTTACTAGTCATCGCCGACAAGTACGCCACCGCCGACTCCTCAATGAAGACCGAGCTCCGAGTAGACGCCTCGGGGAAGGTGATTGCTCTGGCTCCCAAGACGCCGGCTGGCGACCCTAACCGGCGCCCCTACCAGAACGACCACAAACGCAAGGCCCCCATGCCGACTTCCTCCAGTCGGCAGGTGGCCACCGTTGAAGATGAGCAGCCCGAAGAACGGCCCGCTCCCAAGAAGAAGGGCGGCCGGCCGCCTTGGCAGCCGGCCTTCTCCTACGAACAGGCTCTTGATGCCCCCTGCAAATTCCACAGCGGCGCGAAGCCGTCCAACCACACAACCCGGAATTTCCATTGGCTCACCCGCATCACCAAGGGCGAGGGGATGTTGCCGCCTCCGCCTCCCGGCCCGCCGCCTCCGGCCCCCCAGCAGCCGGCGGCTCGGCCGGCAGTCGGCGCCATCAAAGACGAATTCCCCGAAGAGCACGCCGCCTACGTCGTCTTTACCAGTCAAGCCGACGACAAGCGCAGCCGACGCCGACAGCATCAAGAAGTGAATGCAGTCGCCTCCAGCACCCCCGAGTTCATGCACTGGTCGGAGAAGCCGATCAGCTGGAGCCAGGCCGACCACCCAGAGGTGATGCCTTTGCCTGGCTCCTATGCAATGGTCTTAGACGTCACCCTCGCAACGGAGAGGCGAGCTGCCCGATTCTCCCGCGTCCTGATAGATGGCGGAAGCAGTATCAACATACTGTACCGCGATACTATGGAGAAGCTGAACATCAAAGCAAAGCAGCTCATGCCGAGCCGCACCGTCTTCCATGGTATCGTCCCCGGCCTGTCTTGCTCCCCAATCGGCAAGATCAAAATGGATGTTCTCTTCGGAGACAAAGATCATTTCTGCCGAGAAGCAATATGGTTCGAGGTAGTGGATTTGGAGAGCCCCTATCATGCACTGCTTGGCTGACCTGCTCTAGCCAAGTTCATGGCTGTGCCACACTACGCCTACCTGAAGATGAAGATGCCGAGCTCGAAGGGGATCATCACGGTAGCCGACGATTACAAGAAGTCCATCGAGTGCGCCATGGCCAGTAGCCGGCTGGCCGAGTCCCTCGTGGTGGCAGAAGAGAAGAAGATGTTGGAACGGGTTGTGGCCATGGCCGGGAAGCAGCCGGCCCTGTCCCCCAACCCCAAAGATTGTGATGCGCAGGGCTCCTTCCAGCCTGCCAAAGAGACAAAGAAGATACCTCTGGACCCGGAGAACCCGGAGAACCCGGAGAGGTTCGCTGTCATTGGGGCGAACTTGGACAGTAAATAGGAAGGCGAGCTCGTCAACTTCCTCCGTGAGAATCGAGACATCTTTGCATGGTCCCCAAAGGACATGCCGGGTGTCCCGAAGGATTTCGCCGGGCACAATTTACATGTCCGAGCCGACGCGAAGCCGGTCAAGCAACCCCTCCGCTGACTGTCAAAAGAGAAGCGAAGAATCGTGGGAGAAGAGATAGCCCGGCTCCTTGCTGCTGGCTTTATCATGGAAGTGTTCTTTCCAGAATGGCTTGCCAACCCAGTTCTAGTTCTGAAGAAGAATAACAAGTGGCGCATGTGTATAGACTACACCAGTTTGAACAAGGCCTGCCCAAAGGATCCGTTTGCTCTGCCACGGATTGACCAAGTAATAGACTCCACAGCCGGATGCGAGCTGTTAAGTTTTTTGGATGCGTACTCAGGGTACCATCAGATCAAGTTGGACCCAGCTGACCGCCTGAAGACTGCCTTCATCACACCCTTTGGAGCTTTCTGCTACCTGACTATGACATTCGGCTTGAGAAATGCCGGTGCCACTTTTCAGCGTTGCATGCAGAAATGCCTCCTGAAACAACTCGGCAGAAATGCCCACGTCTATGTAGACGACATTGTGGTGAAGACAGAGAAGCGCGGTACCTTGCTGGAAGACCTGAAAGAAACATTTGCCAACCTGCGCCGATTCCAAATTAAGCTCAATCCTGAGAAGTGCGTATTCGGAGTGCCAGCCGGCCAGCAGCTGGGCTTCCTGGTCTCCGAGCGCGGCATCGAATGCAACCCCGTCAAGATCAAGTCCATCGAGAGGATGGAGATTCCCACCAAGCTACGAGATGTGCAGAAGTTCACTGGCTGCTTAGCCTCCCTGAATCGTTTCATCAGCCGACTAGGAGAGAAAGCTCTCCCCTGTACCGACTCATGAAGAAGTCCACTCACTTCGAGTGGAACGACCAAGCCGACCAAGCCTTCCATGAGTTGAAGAAAATGTTGACCACTCCGCCTGTCCTGGCAGCGCCGACTGAGAAGGAGCGCCTGCTCCTCTACATCACCGCGACTAGCCGAGTCGTCAGCACTGTTGTCGTGGTCCAGCGCCCGGAGGAAGGCCGAGCCCAGCTAGTCCAGAGGCCGGTGTACTATCTCAGCGAAGTGCTATCCAGCTCCAAGCAAAACTACCCGCACTACCAGAAGATGTGCTATGGGGTGTACTTCGCTGCCAAGAAACTGAAGCCCTACTTCCAAGAGCACCCCATCACGGTCGTATGCACTGCCCCGCTCGCCGAGATCATAGGCAACCGAGATGCATCCGGCCGAGTGGCTAAATGGGCCATTGCATTGGCGCCCTACACAATCTTCTATCAACCCCGCACCGCCATCAAGTCGCAAGCATTGGCCGACTTCCTCGTCGACTGGGCCGAGACCCAGTACCTACCGCCGGCTCCTGACTCTACCCATTGGCGGATGCATTTTGACGGGTCCAAGATGCGCACCGGCTTGGGAGCCGGCATCGTCCTCACCTGTCCCAAAGGCGACAAGCTCAAGTACACACTGCAGATCCACTTCGCCGCCTCCAACAACGTGGCCGAGTATGAGGCGCTCGTGCATGAGCTCCGGCTAGCCAAAGAACTCGGCATACGCCGGATCCTGTGCTACGGCGACTCAGACTTGGTGGTCCAGCAGTCGTCTGGCGACTGGGATGCCAAGGACGCGAACATGGCGAGCTATCGATTCCTCGTCCAGCAGATAAGCGGATACTTCGAAGGGTGCGAGTTCCTTCACGTGCCAAGGGCCAACAACGACCAAGCAGATGCCCTAGCACGGATTGGCTCCACCCGACAAGCCATACCGACTGGCGTCTCCCTCCAGCGCCTCCTCAAGCCATCCATCATGCCGTCTCCAGAGTCGGATTCCATCTTCGTACCGTCTGCGCCAGATACAGCCGGATCCGACTGGAGAAACCCCGCAGGCGGCACGGGGACTTCAACAACTGGCCTGGGGACTGCCGTAGTCGCACCCGGCCCGGGGACTTCAGAACCCGGCCCCGGGACTGCAGCAGTCGGCCCGGGGACTGCTACGACACAAGAAGTGGTGGCCGACTCCAATTCAACGCCACCCAACCCACCCACCCGAGTCATGGGGGCCACATTAACGGAAGAAGAAGTCACAGCTCCGTCATGGGCCCAGCCCATCCTCAAGTTCCTAGTCAGCAGAGAGCTGCCGGCTGATGAGATCCCAGCAAGACTAGTGCAACGACGAGCCGCAGCATACACAATAATCAACAGAGAGCTTGTGAAGCGCAGCGTCACTGGAGTCTTCCAGCGTTGTGTCGAGCCAGAAAAAGGAGTGGCAATCCTCAAAGACATCCACCAAGGCGAATGCGGCCACCACGCAGCCTCAAGATCACTTGTGGCCAAGGCTTTCCGCCATGGTTTCTTCTGGCCGACTGCCTTGGAGGATGCTAAAGAAATAGTGAGGAGCTGCAGAGGATGCCAAGTTTTTAGTTCGAAGCAACACCTGCCGGCTTCTGCACTCAAGACCATTCCCCTCACCTGGCCTTTTGCCGTCTGGGGACTGGACATGGTGGGCCGTTTCAAGACAGCACGCGGCGGCTTGACACATCTACTGGTCGCCGTGGACAAGTTCACAAAGTGGATCGAAGCAAAGCCGATCAAGAAGCTGAACGGGCCGACTGCCGTGACATTCATCACCGACATCACTACTCGGTACGGCGTGCCGCACAGCATCATCACCAACAACGGCACGAACTTCGCCAAAGGAGCACTCGCACGTTTCTGCGCGACGCAGGGCATCCGACTGGACTTAGCGTCCGTTGCCCACCCGCAGTCAAACGGCCAGGTTGAGCGAGCAAATGGACTCATCCTCTCCGGCATCAAGCCCCGACTGGTTGTACCACTGGAATGATCGGCCGGCTGCTGGCTCGAGGAGCTGCCGGCTATCCTCTGGAGTCTGCGCACTACACCCAACAAGTCAACCGGCTTCACTCCATTTTTCCTCGTGTATGGTGCCGAGGCGGTCATCCCAACAGACATCGAGTTCGACTCGCCTCGGATCACCATGTACACGGAGGAGGAGGCCAAGGAAGCAAGAGAAGACGGCGTCGACCTCCTGGAAGAAGGCCGGCTGTTAGCACTCAGCCGGTCCGCCATCTACCAGCAAGGGCTGCACCGCTACTACAACCGCAAGGTCAAGCCAAGATCTTTCCAAGAGGGCGACCTTGTGCTCCGGCTGATCCAGCGAACAGCTGGCCAGCACAAGCTCTCGGCCCCTTGGGAAGGCCCCTTCGTCATCAGCACGCAAGAGAGACGACTCCAGCAAGGAGTCGGAGCGACCATGGAACGCAAACCTCCTGAGACGATTTTACAGTTGAAAGCAGTATGTATCATGCTACCCCTTTTGTATTAAGTACAAACCAAGAGGCCCCCCGAACAGTACTCGGGGACTGCCTTTGTTTATCTATGAATGGCAAGTGTCATATCCATGAACGTATTATTACATTTGAATTCTTGTCTGGCACCGGGTTCGACTAGTCGGCCCCGGGACTGGCCGCCTTGAGCTATATTGAAAGTTCTACCTGAAGTCAGAAAAGTAGTGTGCCGGCTCCCGAGTCCTCTCTTGTTGAAAGTCGCAGCTCGAAGAACCGACTGTCCGACTAGCAAGAGGCAAGGCAGAAACGATGCCCACACGAAAAATGGCTAAGGAACAATGAACCTATATAGCAAAAAGACGGCCTCCAAACATGCCTGCCGGCTGTCAAACCAGCCGGCTGGCCGGCTTCCTAAAAACTTAGCTCCACTCCAGCAAAGCTAAAGTACTTCCCCCCTAATTGGCCAAGTACTCCTCCAGCTACAGATTGCAGAGCAACTGTTGGACTGGGGAGGCGGCAACCAAGGGAGGGCGGCAAAGGAAACAGCAGAAGGACAAAAAGCAAAAGTACAAGGAAAGGCTAAATGCATAAGTTATATATACACATAAAGGCCCCAACAGGCTGGCAACAGACATAAGTTCGAATACACCCAGTGGGTGGAATTGTGCAGACTTAACCAAACATTGTTCCAAAAGTAACAAGACAGGAAAAGAAAAGACGGCAGACTAAGGCGCGGTGCGGCGGCCGAGCTGGTCGGTGAAGGCGGCCTCGCGAGCTGAAGGACTGGCCGCCTAGCAGGTCTCGGCTTGATCACCACCTATGGCAGGCGACGCACTCGCGCGCGACGTGGTGCTGGAGGTGCGGTCAAGCTGAGGCTGGCCGGCTGCTCCACCAGCCGGCTCGGCGTCTTCACCCTCCTCCTCCTCTTCTTCACCCTCGTCGCTGGAGTCGATCTCCTCCGCCGAGTCTTCGTCGTCCGCCGGGTTCAGACCGAACCACTCCTCCGGCTGGGCGACACCGTTGTCGTCCACCTCGGGGGCGAAGACGCTGGTGTCGGTGTAGTCGGCGATTGCCGAAGCCTGCCGGATGATGGCCGGCCACGCCGGCTCCAGCTCCGTGTCGGCTTGCTGCCGCCAGGTAGCCAGCTGGTCCAGGCTCAGGCCGGGATACCAGGCCTTGACGAACTCCAGCGCCCGCCTGGCACCGGAGCGAGCCGCCGAGGCCTTCCAAGCTTCGAAGCGGCCGACTGCCACCTCCAGCTAGTCGGCAGTCCGACTGGGGGTGCGAGGAGCCACTTGGCCGGGCCAGAGGGCGGCCAAGACTTGCGCCCCGGCACGCTGAAGCCAGCGGAGCAGTCGGTGAGCCGGCTGGATGCGGGCCTGGATCGCCAGGAGCTGTTCCTCCAGCGAGCGGCCGGCGGTTGGCGAGATCTCAAAGCCAGCCTGCCTTCGCGCTTGGTGACGGGCCTCGATGGTCTGGTTGGCGGCAGTAGAATAGCCAGGGAAATACTCTGCGCAAGAAAGAAGAAGAAAGGAAGAAAAGAACACCAAAATCAAAAAACAAGCCAAAGTGGCAGATGGCAAGAAAGGACGAAGAGGTAGGCGGCTTACCGTCAACCAGATCTTTGATCTGGCCATAGCCAGAGATCAGAGTCTGCCTGGCCTCGGCCCAGCCAGCCGCCTCCGTCTCATACTCGGCCTGGAGAGTGGCTTCGCGGTCCTGCACAGCCTTCAGAGCCGCCTTGTGGCCTTTTGCTGGTCGGCCAACTTCTTGGCCAGGCGGTCGCGTTCCTTCACCAAGGCGGCGAGCTCGGCGTCCTTGGCACGAAGGGCGGTCTGGGACTCCCCCAGCTGTGCCCTCAGACTGGCGTTGGCCGCTGCAGAGACGGCAGAAGAAGAAAGAACAGTAAGAAGAAGTCGTCAAGGAAGATCCGACCCGACTGCTCAGTAGTCGGCCCGAATCTCGGGGACTACACCGAGTGGGTGCGCTGACGCGCCCCCACATGAGACAAAGAACTAAGCACGTACCTCGGCTCTCAGTAAGGTCGGCGGTCTTCTGGGTCAGCTCCCGAGCCTGGGAGTTGAAGGCGGCCGCACGAAGATTGTGGTAGTCCTGCAAGATAGACAGAAGATCGGAGTAAGAACAAGAATAGCAAAGACAAATCCTCCAAGAAGTTCCAAGCTGCCTGCTCAGCAGCCGACTCGGAACTCGGGGACTACACCCAGTGGGTGCGCTGACGCGCCCCCACGGAAGAAATCAAGATCAAGAGAAGCTAGATGGGAAGACTAACCCGGATGGCCGCCCGTGTCGCGAGAAACTCATCGGTGAACTGCCTCAGCGCCGCGGCTTGGCCCTGGAGCCGGGTCCGGACGTCCTGCGCAGCCACGTTCATCACGGCCGTCCCTCCGCTTGGCGTCCACCCTGAGGTTGCGCTGGCCGCCTCCGCATCCTGGGCCGACGAGCTGGAGCCCACGGCCGGCTGTGGCTCCGACGCGGCCTTCCCCGCGCGCCGGCTCGGCGGCATCCGGACCGCCATCTTGGTCCTCGCGGCCGGCTCGCCCCCCGCCGACTGTGCAGGCGGCTGATCAGGCCGGCCGCCTTGAGCCGCCCCAGTTGGCGGGGTCGGCACCGGCGCCCTCTCCAGGATGATGACGTCGTCGTCTCTCCCCAGCCCACCCAGCCCTAGGTGGTCGCCGCTGGCTCCTTCTGGCGAGAGCTCCATGGACCCCGGCGCCGCAACGCGTAGAGGGGTGACCATCAGGACCTCCCCCGCTGCTTCTGCAGCTGCAGCCTCCGCTTGGGCCCTGGCAGCAGCGTCGGCAAGCACCTTCGCCGCCTCCTCCTCCAGCGCCGCCTGGGCGGCGGCCGCCTTCCGTGCCTCCGCCTCCCGTTCCGCCCGCGCCTCCCGCGCGTTCCGTTCTGTCGCCTCATGAAGGTCGGCTCGGGGGTCCACGCGGCGAGTGGTGCTCCCAAACCCCCTTGGCGACTCGACGACGGAGGCGGCAGCCGCCCGCTCAAGCGGCAATGGAGCTCTGATCATTTGGAGAAAGAGACAAGGGTTCAGAAACCACCAAAGAAAAGAAAGAAAAAAGAGTATACAAAGAAAATTTCGAACTTACGCCGACACGGTCTGCGGTTGCTTCACCGCCTTGCGGAAGCGAACCGCCTTCGCGGCCGCCTCCTCCCGCCTGGTTGCTGCCGCTCCGCCCCTGGGTTTCTACGTCCGACTGCCGAACAGACCCTGGGCGGCGCGACGCTTCTGCCCTCCGCCCCGAGCAGGCGGTGCAGCAGAGGAACCCGTGCCGCGTCCAGAAGCCGGCTGGCGGCGCGGGGCGACTTCGGCCTCATCGTCGTCCGGCCAGTCGTCGAAGGTGACTCCGAGCCCGGAGCCGCCTGCTTCGCCGCCGGCTTGGCCGCCACCCGGCTCGATGTTGTCGTCCATGCCGGCCGCCCCCAAGTCAGGGTCCTCCAGATCGTGTTCCGTCCGGTCGGGGGCGAATCGACGCTCCGTGTCTGACCCGCCGGCCGGCCGAAGGAGAGGGCTCTGTCGAAAAACAAGCCGACTAAGTTAGAGTCGGCCAAGAGGAACTCGGCAACAAAGATAAGAGAAAAAGGAGAAACAAGGAGAGCATATCGTAGGCGGTGGATTGGCTCGGCTGTATGGCTCCTTGCCGAACTGCCACTCTACGGAGAGTTTGCAGTTCGCAAGGTAGTTCACCATAAAAGCGACCTCCTCGTGCGGCATGTCCTTGGTGCACATCCGGCTCGGATCAAGCCGGCCGCTCATCTGACAAATCAGATGAGGACGGCTCTGGAGCGGAAGAACCCGACGCGTGACGAAGGCGGCCAGAAGGTCGGCCCCCGTCAAGCCCTCCGACTGGGTCATCACTCGCACTCGGGCGACGGCTGCGGACCCAGCCGGCGTCAGAGTCATGGCCCGGAAGGACCACTGGGGCTGCCTGCCCGCCGGTGGGCCGGCTACGTAAGCCGGCAGGTTGATGTAGTCGCCCCGTGGGGCGATGTTCCGCACGTAGGAGTACGACTTCTGCCACTTCTTCACCGATTGGATCAGCGGGATGACGGGGAAGGGGTTGTCGGCGACCGACCTCCGCGACGCGATGAAGGCGCCAGTCTGAGCCGGCACGCCCTGCATGCGTGTGCCCAGCTTGGACTGGAAGAACTCCCTCCAGAGCTCGAGGGTGGGGAGGACGCCGAGGTAGCCCTCGCACAGGGTGACGAAGGCCGACAGCAGCACCACCGCGTTTGGGGTAAGGTGGTGCGGCTGGAGCTGATAGAATTCGAGCCAGGAGCGGAAGAAGGCGCTCGCTGGAAGGCCGATGCCGCGCAAGAAGTGCGAGCGGAAGACCACCCGCTCGCCCTCCTGCGGCTCCGGCGTGATTTCCTTCACCGGCGCGAGGCGGACCTCCACCTTGTCCGCGCTGGGCAGCCGCCGCGTGTTGCGGAGGAACTCGACGTGGTCGTCGTGGACGTTGGAGCCGTCCCAATCCCCGCCATACTGCTCCGTGGCGGGAGGCATGGCGAAAACAAGCGCGACGGCGGAGGATTGCGTGGTGGAAGAGCGCGGCGGCGAGGCGCTGTCGCAAGAACCGGCGAGCGAAGAAGATGGTGGAAGTAGGAGGAGCGTGCGAGGGCCTGCCACCCTCCACCTCCCCCTACTTATAGCTTCGCGAGGAAGGACCGGGGAAGACGAATGTGGGGGGAGTCGTGGGATTAACTGCACCCACTCCCCCCATGCCTCGCGATTATTGCGCATAAATGCGAGCCGAAACTGCCGCACGAGACGTGCGGGCGGTTTCGGGATGCAGACAATCCGCGCCTGGGCCAGGGGGCGGACGTGGCGGGCCCCCTCCCTGCGGCGAAGTCCCGTCACGCGCGTGGGCTGGCAGGCTTTCCGGCCAAGAGGGGCCACGTGGTTCGCAGACGGCCAGTGGCCGGCCCGCGGCCCGGTGCACGCACTGGCGGGCTCCCGCCCTCCGACTTCGAAAGTTTTCGACCCAGGCGGCACGCCTAACCAAAGCCGGCTCCCAGCTGCCGGCTTGCTAAGATGGGAAGCTGATCGAGCTTCTCAACTCCTACTCAACCTCGAAGCCCAATCAGCTTCGGGGACTACTGTCGGAGTAAATGGCCACGGGTAGCCTAACCGACTACCCCTGGTTCTTCAGAAAAATTATCAGGCCTTTGGGCCTCCCAACGCTCCAAGCATTGGACCCCCTTCCCTGGCCGGCTACCTCTGAAGCCGACTCACGGAAGGCGGCCCAGCCTCAAGCAACCTCCCTCCCCAAGACAACCGCGGGGTGGCTGACTCCAAGAAGCCGGCCTCAAAGAGCGCCGACTCCAAGAATCCGGCCGAGACCACAACCACCAAAGCTACTCCCACATAACGGTGACAAGACGGGGTGTGGCCACAGTGCGGCCCACTACCCCCGAAGCCCGAGGCGGGCATGGCTACAGGAGGCCGTACGGGACGGCCGTCTCCCGTGCGGCTCGGCACTGTAGCCATGCTAGCCTCAACGTCATCCACGACAGATTCCCATACGGCCCACGGGCGGCGGGCCCCTTCAGCCAGAGAGAGGCGTGAAGGCGGCCCGGCCTTTCCCAGTCGGCCAAGGGCGTAGCCGGCCTCCAAAAGCCGGCTACTCCCTTCCTCGAAGCAGGAGCCCCATTAAGGAGACAAGACGAGGTAAGGCTATAGTGAGAGCCCCCGAGGCGGCCCACTGTAGCCACGCTTACCTTGACAAAGCCCTCGTCATCAGAGGCGACGCTACAGTAAGCAGCCGCCGACAAGACCCTAGGCGGTGGGGCCGGCCTGTCGACCAAGAAGCCGGCAGGCGGCGGGACCCACCAGTCGGCGGGACCCAACAGCCGACGGAGAAGCCGGCGAGCGTAGACACCGACGGCTGGGACCAGTGCCCAGCCGGATTACCATTGTACCCCCGGGGGTAGGCCTATATAAACCCCCCGGAGCACCCATGCAAAGGGTTGGCTTCTAAGCATAGCACACACACCATAGATAGAGAGAAGTAAGAGCTAGCCTTGTTCTTCTTCCCCCTTGAACCCAAACAGCTCTAGGAGCGATTGTAGCTACCTTTTCTGATCTAGTGATCATGCGGAGACCCCGCAGAGCAGGATTAGGGGTGTTATCTCCTCGGAGAGCCCCGAACCTGGGTAAGATCCGCCGGCGTGCATGCCTTTGCCTCATCCCGTTTCCAGGCACCGGCGACGTCTTAGTGGCACCCACAATGATAAGCTACCCGTTGGCATATGTCGCACCAACCACTTCTTCAATATCTTGTCAAGGTATGTGCTTTGCGAAAGACCAATGAGACGTCTCGATCTATCTCTATAGATCTTGATGCCTAATATGTAAGCAGCTTCTCCAAGGTCCTTCATTGAAAAACACTTATTCAAGTAGGCATTTATGCTTTCCAAAAGTTCTATATCATTTCCCATCAATAGCATGTCATCCACATATAATATGAGAAATGCTACAGAGCTCCCTCTCACTTTCTTGTAAATACATGCTTCTCCATAAGTCTGCATAAACCCAAATGCTTTGATCATTTCATCAAAACGAATGTTCCTACTCCGAGATGCTTGCACCAACCCATAAATGGAGCGCTGGAGCTTGCATACCTTGTCAGCATTCTTAAGATCGACAAAACCTTCCGGCTGCATCATACACAATTCTTCCTTAAGGAAACCATTAAGGTATGCCGTTTTGACGTCCATTTACCATATCTCATAATCGTAGAATGCAGCAATTGCTAACATGATTCGGATGAATTTCAGCTTCGTTACGGGTGAGAAGGTCTCATCGTAGTCAACCCCTTGAACTTGTCGATAACCCTTAGCGACAAGCCGAGCCTTATAGATGGTCACATTACCATCCGCGTCAGTCTTCTTCTTAAAGATTCATATATTCTCTATGGCTTGCCGATCATCGGGCAAGTCTGTCAAAGTCCATACTTTGTTTTCATACATGGATCCTATCTCGGATTTCATGGCTTCAAGCCATTTGTTGGAATCTAGGCCCGCCATCGCTTCTTTATAGTTCGAAGGTTCACCGTTGTCTAACAACATGATTTCCAGGACAGGGTTGCCGTACCACTCTGGTGTGGAACGTGTCCTTGTGGACCTACGAAGCTCAGTAGCAACTTGATCTGAAGTTTCATGATCATCATGATTAACTTCTTCTCTAGTCGGTGCAGGCACCACAGAAACATCTTCCTAAGCTGCGCTACTCTCCGGTTCGAGAGGCAGTACCTCATCAAGTTCTACTTTCCTCCCAGTTAATTCTTTCGAGAGAAACTCTTTCTCTAGAAAGGATCCATTCTTGGCAACAAAGATCTTGCCTTCGGATCTGAGGTAGAAGGTATACCCAATAGATTCCTTAGGGTATCCTATGAAGACGCATTTTCCGACTTGGGTTTGAGCTTTTCAGGTTGAAGTTTCTTGACATAAGCATCGCATCCCCAAACTTTCAGAAACGACAGCTTAGGTTTCTTCCCAAACCATAATTCATATGGTGTCATCTCAATGGATTTCGATGGAGCCCTATTTAAAGTGAATGTGGCAGTCTGTAAAGCATAACCCCAAAATGATAGCGGTAGATCAGTAAGAGACATCATAGATCGCACCATATCCAATAGAGTGCGATTACGACGACGTTTGGACACACCATTACGCTGTGGTGTTCCAGGCGGCGTGAGCTGTGAAACAATTCCACATTTCCTTAAGTGCGTGCCAAACTCGTGACTCAAATATTCCCCTCCACGATCTGATCGTAAGAACTTTATTTTCCGTCACGTTGATTCTCGACCTCACTCTGAAATTCCTTGAACTTTTAAAAGGTCTCAGACTTGTGTTTCATTAAGTAGACATATCCATATCTACTTAAGTCATCAGTGAGGGTGAGGACATAACGATAGCCACCGCGAGCCTCAACGCTCATTGGACCGCACACATCATTATGTATGATTTCCAATAAGTTGGTTGCTCACTCCATTGTTCCAGAGAACGGAGTCATGGTCATTTTGCCCATGAGGCATGGTTCGCATGTGTCAAATGATTCATAATCAAGAGACTCCAAAAGTCCATCTGCATGGAGCTTCTTCATGCGTTTGACACCAATGTTACCAAGACGGCAGTGCCACAAGTATGTGGGACTATCATTATCAACCTTACATCTTTTGGCATTCACACTATGAATATGTGTAACATCACGTTCGAGATTCAATAAAAATAAACCATTGACCAGCGGGGCATGACCATAAAACATATCTCTCATATAAATAGAACAACCATTATTCTCGGATTTAAACGAGTAGCCATCTCTCATTAAACGAGATCCAGATACAATGTTCAAGCTCAAAGCTGGCACTAAATAACAATTATTGAGGTTCAAAACTAACCCCGTAGGTACATGTAGAGGTAGTGTGCCGACGGCGATCACATCGACCTTGGAACCATTCCCGACGCGCATCGTCACCTCGTCCTTCACCAGTCTCCGTTTATTCCGCAGCTCCTGTTTTGAGTTACAAATATGAGCAACCGCACCGGTATCAAATACCCAGGAGCTACTACGAGCGCTTGTAAGGTACACATCAATAACATGTATAGCACATATACCTTTGACGTTGCCGGCCTTCTTATCCGCTAAGTACTTGGGGCAGTTCCGCTTCCAGTGACCATTTCCCTTGCAATAAAAGCACTGAGTCTCAGGCTTGGGTCCATTCTTTGGTTCTTCCTGGCAACTGATTTACCAGGCGCGGCAACCCCCTTGCCGTCCTTCTTGAAGTTCTTCTTACCCTTGCCTTTCTTGAAACTAGTGGTCTTATTCACCATCAACACTTGATGTTCCTTTTTGGTCTCCACCTCCGCTGATTTCATCATTGAAACTAACTCAGGAATGGTCTTTTCCATCCTTTGCATCTTGTAGTTCATCACAAAGCTCTTGTAGCTAGGTGGAAGCGACTGGAGGATTCTGTCAATGACCGAGTCATCTAGAAGATTAACTCCCAGCTGAGACAAGCGGTTGTGCAACCCAGACATCTTGAGTATATGCTCGCTGACAGAACTGTTTTCCTCCATCTTACAACTGTAGAACTTGTCGGAGACTTCACATCTCTCGACCCGGGCATGAGTTTGGAAAACCATTTTCAGCTCTTGGAACATCTCATATGCTCCGTGCTGCTCAAAACGTTTTTGGAGTCCCGGCTCTAAGCTGTAAAGCATGGCGCACTGAACTAGGGAGTAATCATCACTACCCGACTGCCAGGCGTTCTTAACGTCTTGAGTTGCTGGGAAAATGGGAGCGTCACCTAGCGGTGCTTCAAGGACATATGCTTTCTTGGCAGCTATGAGGATGATCCTCAAGTTTCGGACCCAGTCCGTATAGTTGCTTCCATCGTCTTTCAGCTTGGTTTTCTCTAGGAACGCGTTGAAGTTGAGGGCAACATTAGCATGGGCCATTTGATCTACAAGACATATTGTAAAGATATTTTAGACTAAGTTCATGATAATTAAGTTCATCTAATCAAATTATATAATGAACTCTCCCTCGGATAGACATACCTCCAGTCATGTAAGTGATACATGATCCGAACAGACTAGGCCGTGTCCGATCAGCACGTGAGACGGACTAGTCATCAACGGTGAACATCTCCATGTTGATCGTATCTACTATACGACTCATGTTCGACCTTTCGGTCTCTTGTGTTCCGAGGCCATATCTGTACATGTTAGGCTTGTCAAGTCAACCTAAGTGTTTCGCATGTGTAAATCTGGCTTCCACCCATTGTAGGCGAACACTAGAATCTATCACACCCGATCATCACGTGGTGCTTCAAAACAAGGAACCTTCGCAACTGTGCATAGTTGGGGGGGACACTTTTCTTGAAATTTTAGTGAGGGATCATCGTATTTATGCTACCGTCGTTCTAAGCAAATAAGATGTAAACATGACAAACATCACATGCAAATCATAAAGTGACATGATATGGCCAATATCATCTTGCGCCTTTTGATCTCCATTTTCGAGGCACAGCATGATCACCTTCGTCACCGCATGACACCATGATCTCCATCATCGTGTCTTCATGAAGTTGTCTCGCCAACTATTACTTCTACTACTATGGCTAACGGTTAGCAATAAGGTAAAGTAATTAGATGGCGTTTCAATGACACGCGGTCATACAATAAATCAAGACAACTCCTATGGCTCCTGCCGGTTGTCATACTCATCGACATGCAAGTCGTGATTCCTATTACAAGAACATGATCAATCTCATACATCACATATATCATTCATCACATCCTTTTGGCCATATCACATCACATAGCATACCCTGCAAAAACAAGTTAGACGTCCTCTAATTGTTGTTGCATGTTTTACGTGGCTGCTATGGGTTTCTAGCAAGAACATTTCTTACCTACGCAAAAGCCACAACGGTGATATGCCATTTCCTATTTACCCTTCATAAGGACCCTTTTCATCGAATCCAATCCGACCAAAGTGGGAGAGACAGACACCTGCTAGCCACCTTATGCATCAAGTGCATGTCGGTCGGTGGAACCAGTCTCACATAAGCGTACGTGTAAGGTCGGTCCGGGCCGCTTCATCCCACAATGCCACCGAATCAAGATAAGAGTAGTAACGGTAAGCAAATTGAACAAATCATCGCCCACAACTACTTTGTGTTCTACTCGTGCATAGAATCTACGCATAGACCTAGCTCATGATGCCACTTTTGGGGAACGTAGTAATAATTCAAAATTTTCCTAAGTGTCACCAAGATCAATCTAGGAGATACTAGCAATGAGAGAGAGGGAGTGCATCTTCATACCCTTGAAGATCGCTAAGCGGAAGCCTTACAACGAACGCGGATGTTGGAGTCGTACTCGTGGCGATTCAAATCGCGGAAGATCCGATCTAGCGCCGAACGGACGGCGCCTCCGCGTTCAACACACGTACAGCCCAGGGAAGTCTCCTCCTTCTTGATCCAGCAAGGGGAGAGGATAAGTTGAGGGAGAGCTCCGGCAGCACAACGGCGTGGTGGTGGAGCATGCAGTTCGCCGGCAGGGCTTCACCAAGCACTACGGAGGAGGAGGAGGTGTTGGAGGGGGAAGGGTGTGGCTGCCCTCCCACCCCCCTCTATTTATAGGGTGAAGGGAGAGGGGGACGGCCCTCTTTAGATGCATCTAGAGGGGGGGGCGGCCATGGGGGGGGGGGACTTGCCCCCCATGTTTGGTGGGAGGCGCCCCCACCCCTAGGGTTTCTAACCCTAGGTGACTTGGGCCCTTCGGGGGGCACACTAGCCCACTAGGGGGCTGGTTCCCACCCATTTTCAGCCCATTAAGTCCCCCAAGACAGGTGGCCCCACCCGGTGGACCCCCGGACACCTTTCGGTGGTCCCGGTACAATACCGATAACCCCCAAAACAATTCCGATGACTGAAACTGGACTTCCCATATATAAATCTTCACCTCCGGACCATTCCGGAACTCCTCGTGATGTCCGGGATCTCATCCGGGACTCCGAACAACCTTCGGTAACCACATACTATTTCCCATATCAACTCTAGCATCACCGAACCTTAAGTGTGTACACCCTACGGGTTCGGGAACCATGCAGACATGACCGAAACATCTCTCCGACCAATAACCAACAGCGGGATCTGGATACCCATGTTGGCTCCCACATGTTCCACGATGATCTCATAGAATGAACCACGATGTCAGGGATTCAATCAATCCGTATACAATTCCCTTTGTCCATGGGCATGTTACTTGCCCGAGATTCGGTCGTCGGTATCCCCATACCTCGTTCAATCTCCTTACCGGCAAGTCTCTTTACTCGTTCCGCAACACATGATCCCGTGGCTAACTCATTAGTCACATTGAGCTCATTATGATGATGCATCGCCGACTGGGCCCAGAGATACCTCTCCGTCATACGGAGTGACAAATCCCAGTCTCGATTCATGCCAATCCAACAGACACTTTCGGAGATACCTGTAGTGTACCTTTATAGCCACCCAGTTACGTTGTGACGTTTGGTACACCCAAAGCATTCCTATGGTATCCAGGAGTTGCACAATCTCATGGTCTAAGGAAACAATACTTGACATTAGAAAAGCTCTAGCAAAACGAACTACACGATCTTGTGTTATGCTTAGGATTGGGTCTTGTCCATCACATCATTCTCCTAATGATGTGATCCCATTATCAACGACATCCAATGTCCATGGTCAGGAAACCATGACCATCTATTGATCAACGAGCTAGTTAACTAGAGGCTTACTAGGGACATATTACGATCTATGTATTCACACATGTATTACGGTTTCCGGTTAATACAATTATAGCATGAACAATAGACAACTATCACGAAGAACGAATTATAATAATAACTAATTTATTAATGCCTCTAGGGCATATTTCCAACACTCTTGCCCCTCCCTGATCAGTGCGGGTCCCCGGGGTCTAGAGACCCGGGTGCCCGGCCCCTTTCCCGCCTCCACCTCGCCCCTCCCTGCTCGGTGCGGGTGCCTGGGGTTTGGGGCCCCAGGGTGCCCGTCCCCTTGCGCGGTGATACGTCTCCGTCGTATCTATAATTTTTCATTGTTCCATGCCAATATTCTTAAACTTCCATATACTTTTGGCAACTTTTTATACTATTTTTGGGACTAACATATTGATCAAGTGCCCAGTGCCAGTTCCTGTTTGTTGCATGTTTATGTTTCGTAGAAACCCAATATCAAACGGAGTCCAAACGGTATAAAAACGGAGAGAGAATTATTTTGGAATATTTATGATTTTTGGGAAGTAAAATCAACGTGAGACGGTGCCCGAGGGGGCCATGAGGCAGGGGGCGTGACCTTGACCCTCATGGGCACCCCATAAGGAGGTTGACGCTCTTATTTTGCCGCAAGAAAGTTAATTTTATGAGGAAAATCTGGGCGAAAGATTCAACCCAATCGGAGTTACGGATCTCCGGATATAAAATAAACGGTGAAAGGGCAGCAGAGGAGAACGCAGAAACAGAGAGAGACAGAGAGATAGATCCAATCTCGGAGGGGCTCTCGCCCCTCCCACGCCATGGGGGCCAAGGACCAGAGTTGAAACCCTTCTCCCATCTAGGGAGGAGGTCAAGGAAGAAGAAGACGAAGGGGCCCCCTCTCCCCTTCTCTTCCGGTGGCGCCGGAACGCTGCCGTGGCCATCATCATCACCGCAATCTTCACCAACAACTTCACCACCATCACCACCAACTCTTCCCCCCTCTATGCAGCGGTGTAACCTCTCTCTTACCTGTTGTAATCTCTAATTAAACATGGTGCTCAACGCTATATATTATTTCCCAATGATGTATGGCTATCCTATGATGTTTGAGTAGATCCGTTTTGTCCTATGGGTTATTTGATGATCAAGATTGGTTTGAGTTGCATGTTTTATTATGGTGCTGTCCTATGGTGCTCTCCGTGTCGCGCAAGCATGAGGGATCCCCGCTGTAGGGTTTGCAATATGTTCATGATTTTCTTATGGTGGGTGGCGTGAGTGACAGAAGCACAGACCTGAGTAAGTAGGTTGTTTGCGTATGGGATAAAGAGGACTTGATGCTTTAATGATATGCTTGGGTTTTACCTTAACGATCTTTAGTAGTTGCGGATGCTTGCTAGAGTTCCAATCATAAGTGCATATGATCCAAGTAGAGAAAGTATGTTAGCTTATGCCTCTCCCTCAAATAAAATTGCAATAATGATTACCAGTCTAGTTATCGATTGCCTAGGGACAAATAACTTTCTCGTGACAAAAAGCTCTCGACTAAAAATAATTTAGTTCTGTCTTTATCTAAACAGCCCCTACTTTTTATTTACGTGCTCTTTATATTCTTGCAAACCTATCCAAAAACACCTACAAAGTACTTCTAGTTTTATTCTTCTTCTAGGTAAAGTGAACGTCAAGCGTGCGTAGAGTTGTATCGGTGGTCGATAGAACTTGAGGGAATATTTGTTCTACCTTTAGCTCCTCGTTGGGTTCGACACTCTTACTTATCGAAAGAGGCTACAATTGATCCCCTATACTTGTGGGTTATCAAGACCTTTTTCTGGCGCCGTTGCCGGGGAGCAATAGCGTGGGGTGAATATTCTCGTGTGTGCTTGTTTGCTTTATCACTAAGTAGTTTTTATTTGTTCTTAGTTGTTCTCTATCTTTAGTTATGGATATGGAACACGAAATATAAAAATAATTAGGTGTAGTTCCTGCTCATGGAGATGGGGAACCTCCTAAAACCCTCGATGCTCGTTATGTGATAGATATTACGTACTACTTTGATAATCCTGAGAAAACCCCATTCAATTTGGTAATGGGAGACACGTTGGATCAACGTGAATACTTTAGGGATTATCACTTGACTCAAAAAGGGAGACTATTATGGGATCAAATTTATATGTTGAAGTGGTATGCTAGGCAACTATGCTTGAGATATGATTATACTTGTTGCTCTAGGATGAAGGCTCCACACCTTCCCTTTTTATGCAAATTTAATGATAATGAAACTTTGGCTTCTTATGCTAGAGGTATATATGACTACTATGATGTGGAACAAATAGAAGAATTTGTTGCTTTTATGGGTGCTTATGAAATTGAATCTATGTTCAAAGAATATGAAAATCTTTATGATGTTGTTTACAGACCTGAAAATTTAGCTATCCTTAAATATTTTTATGAGAATTATGAATACAATTCCGATATTGATGCGTTTATTGAGAAAGTCTCCGCTGTCCCGGAAGAGACTAATATTTTGCAGGAATCTATGGAAGAAGAAATTGATGAGACTGTGAGCTCATTGGATGAAAAGGATGAGGACGAGAGCGAAGAACAAAAGAAGGAAGAGCGGATTGATCACCCGTGCCCACCTTCTAATGAGAGTAACTCTTCAAATCATACATTGTTTAATTTCCCTTCATGCTTACCGAAGGATGAATGCTATGATAATTGCTATGATCCCGTTGATTCTTTTGGAATATCCCTTTTTGATGATGCTTGCTATGCTTGTGGCCAAGATGCCAATATGAAATATGCTTATGGAGATGAACTTGCTATAGTTCCTTATGTTAAACATGAAATTGTTGCTATTGCACCCACACATGATAGTCCTATTATCTTTTTGAATTCTCCCGACTACACTATATCGAAGAAGTTTGTGCTTATTAAGGATTATATTGATGGGTTGCCTTTTACTACTACACATGATGATTTTGATGAGTATAATATGCATGTGCTTGCTGCTCCTACTTGCAATTATTATGAGAGAGGAACTATATCTCCACCTCTCTATGTTTCCCACACGATAAAATTGCAAGAAACTGTTTATACTATGCATTGGCCTTTACTTTGTGTGCATGAATTGTTCTTTTATGACATGCCGATGCATAGGAAGAGAGTTAGACTTCGTCATTACATGATATATGTTACTTTGTGCTCACTACTAAATTACAAATCATTGCTAATTAAAATTGGCTTTGATATACCTTGGGATCCGGGTGGATCCATTACTTGAGCACTATATGCCTAGCTTAATGGCTTTAAAGAAAGCGCTGCCAGGGAGACAACCCGGAAGTTTTAGAGAGTCATTTATTTATGTTGAGTGCTTTTTATATACTTTAAAAACAAAAAAAATAAAGAGGGGAACCCAAAACTTTTTCAAAAAGGAAAGAGAAAGTGAGAGAGACAAGCATTGTTGAAGTGGGAGCTAGCCTTGAACTTTGTTCATGCTCACGGAAACTTTGTGAATCTTGATTACATCAACTTTTCAACAAAAATAATTATCCCCTTGTACAATTCCATTGTATTATAAAAATAATGTGCCAAGGTTTGCCTTTAGGATGTTTACAATACTTGTTGGTTTGTACGGTGCAGGACAGAAACTTTGGCTGTAGTGCGCGATTTTAGTTTTTTACTGGAATGTCAAATGGTTCTGATTCTTTTTGCACTGTATTTATATACAAATTTTTTATGTTTACTAATTTTTGCAGAAATTTTCAAGTATCAGAAGTATAGTGAATGTTCAGATTATTACAGACTGTTCTGTTTTAGACAGATTCTGTTTTTGATGCATAGTTTGCTTGTTTTGATGAAACTATCGATTTATATCAGTGGATTAAGCCATGGAAAAGTTATATTACAGTAGATATAATGCAAAAACAAAATATTAATTGGTTTGCAACAGTACTTAGAGTAGTGATTTTCTTTATTATACTAACGGATCTTACCGAGTTTTCTGTTGAAGTTTTGTGTGGATGAAGTGTTCGATGATCGAGGAGGTCACGATGTGAGAAGAAGGAAGAGAGGCAAGAGCTCAAGCTTGGGGATGCCCAAGGCACCCCAAGTAAATATTCAAGGAGACTCAAGCATCTAAGCTTGGGGATGCCCCGGAAGGCATCCCCTCTTTCTTCAACAAGTATCGGTATGTTTTCGGATTCGTTTCGTTCATGCAATATGTGCAAATCTTGGAGCATCTTTTGCATTTAGTTTTCATTTTTCTGTTTTGCACCATGCTGGTATGAGATAGTCCTTGCTTGATTTATAGAATGCTCATTGCGCTTCACTTAAACCTTTTGAGTATGGCTTTATAGAATGCTTCATGTGCTTCACTTATATCATTTGAAGTTTGGCTTGCCTGTTTCTCTTCACATAGAAAACTGCCATTTGTAGAATGCTCTTTTGCTTCACTTATATTTGTTAGAGCATGGGCATATCTTTTGTAGAAATAATTAAACTCTCTTGATTCACTTATATCTATTTAGAGAGTTGACAGGAATTGGTCATTCACATGGTTAGTCATAAAATCCTACATAAAACTTGTAGATCACTGAATATGATATGTTTGATTCCTTGCAATAGTTTAGCGATATAAAGATGTTGATATTAGAGTCATGCTAGTGGGTAGTTGTGGATTGTAGAAATACTTGTGTTGAAGTTTGTGATTCCCGTAGCATGCACGTATGGTGAACCGTTATGTGATGAAGTCGGAGCATGATTTATTTATTGATTGTCTTCCTTATGAGTGGCGGTCGGGGATGAGCGATGGTCTTTTCCTACCAATCTATCCCCCTAGGAGCATGCGCGTAGTACTTTGTTTCGATGGCTAATAGATTTTTGCAATAAGTATGTGAGTTCTTTATGACTAATGATGAGTCCATGGATTATATGCACTCTCACCCTTCCATCATTGCTAGCCTCTTCGATACCGTGCATTGCCCTTTCTCACCTTGAGAGTTGGTGCAAACTTCGCCGGTGCATCCAAACCCCGTGATACGATACGCTCTATCACACATAAACCTCCTTATATCTTCCTCAAAACAGCCACCATACCTACCTATCATGGCATTTACATAGCCATTCCGAGATATATTGCCATGCAACTTCCATCATCATCATATACATGACTTGAGAATTTATTGTCATATTGCTTTGCATGATCGTAAGATAGCTAGCATGATGTTTTTGTTGGAAATATGCCCTAGAGGCAATAATAAATGGTTATTATTATATTTCTTTGTTCATGGTAATTGTCTATTGTTCATGCTATAATTGTGTTATCCGGAAATCGTAATACATGTGTGAATACATAGACCACAACGTGTCCCTAGTAAGCCTCTAGTTGACTAGCTCGTTGATCAACAGATAGTCATGGTTTCCTGACTATGGACATTGGATGTCATTGATAACAGGATCACATCATTAGGAGAATGATGTGATGGACAAGACCCAATCCTAAGCATAGCATAAAAGATCGTGTAGTTTTGTTTGCTAGAGCTTTTCCAATGTCAAGTATCTTTTCCTTAGACCATGAGATCGTGCAACTCCCGGATACAGTAGGAGTGCTTTGGGTGTGCCAAACGTCACAACGTAACTGGGTGACTATAAAGGTGCACTACGGGTATCTCCGAAAGTGTCTGTTGGGTTGGCACGGATCGAGACTGGGATTTGTCACTCCGTGTGACGGAGAGGTATCTCTGGGCCCACTCGGTAATGCATCATCATAATGAGCTCAATGTGACTAAGGCGTTAGTCACGGGATCATGCATTGCGGTACGAGTAAAGAGACTTGCCGGTAACGAGATTGAACAAGGTATTGGGATACCGACGATCGAATCTCGGGCAAGTAACATACCGATTGACAAAGGGAATTGCATACGGGATTGACTGAATCCTCGACATCGTGGTTCATCCGATGAGATCATCGTGGAACATGTGGGAGTCAACATGGGTATCCAGATCCCGCTATTGGTTATTGACCGGAGAGGCGTCTCGGTCATGTCTGCATGTCTCCCGAACCCGTAGGGTCTACACACTTAAGGTTCGGTGACGCTAGGGTTGTAGAGATATGTGTATGCGGAAACCCAAAAGTTGTTCGGAGTCTCGGATGAGATCCCGGACGTCACGAGAAGTTCCGGAATGTCCGGAGGTGAAGAATTATATATAGGAAGTCAAGTTTCGGCCACCGGGAAAGTTTCGGGGGTTACCGGTATTGTACCGGGACCACCGGAAGGGTCCCGGGGGTCCACCGGGTGGGGCCACCTATCCCGGAGGGCCCCATGGGCTGAAGTGGGAGGGGAACCAGCCCCTAGTGGGCTGGGCGCCCCCCCATGGGCCTCCCCCCATGCGCCTAGGGTTGGAAACCCTAGGGTGGGGGGGCTTCCCACTTGCCTTGGGGGGCAAGGCACCCCCCTGGCCGCCGCCCCTTGCCCTAGATGGGACTTGGCCGGCGCCCCCCTCCTAGGGGGCCTATATAAAGGCGGGGGAGGGAGGGCAGCAACATTACAGCCTTGGGCGCCTCCCTCCTCCCCTGCAACACCTCTCTCTCTCTCGTATAAGCTCGGCGAAGCCCTGCCGGCATCCCGCTACATCCACCACCACGCCGTCGTGCTGCTGGATCTCCATCAACCTCTCCTTCCCCTTGCTGGATCAAGAAGGAGGAGACGTCGCTGCACCGTACGTGTGTTGAACGCGGAGGTGCCGTCCGTTCGGCACTCGGTCATCGGTGATTTGGATCACGACGAGTACGACTCCGTCATCCACGTTCATTGGAACGCTTCCGCTCGCGATCTACAAGGGTATGTAGATGCACTCCTTTCCCCTCGTTGCTAGTATACTCCATAGATGCATCTTGGTGAGCGTAGGAAAATTTTAAATTATGCTACGATTCCCAACAGTGGCATCATGAGCCAGGCCTATGCGTAGTTACTATGCACGAGTAGAACACAAAGAAGTTGTGGGCGTTGATGTTGCCAATTCTTCTTGCCGCTACTAGTCGTTTCTTGTTTCAGCAGCATTGTAGGATGAAGCGGCCCGGACCGACCTTACACGTACGCTTACGTGAGACAGGTTCCACCGACTGACATGCACTAGTTGCATAAGGTGGCTAGCGGGTGTCTGTCTCTCCTACTTTAGTCGGAACGGATTCGATGAAACGGGTCCTTATGAAGGGTAAATAGAAATTGGCAAATCACGTTGTGGTCATACGTAGGTAAGAAAACGTTCTTGCTAGAAACCTACAAACCACGTAAAAACTTGCAACAACAATTAGAGGACGTCTAACTTGTTTTTGCAGCAAGTGCTATGTGATGTGATATGGCCAGAAGATGTGATGAATGATATATGTGATGTATGAGATTGATCATATTCTTGTAATAGGAATCACGACTTGCATGTCGATGAGTATGACAACCGGCAGGAGCCATAGGAGTTGTCTTTATTATTTTGTATGACCTGCGTGTCATTGAATAACGCCATGTAATTTACTTTACTTTGTTGCTAAACGCGTTAGCCATAGAAGTAGAAGTAATCGTTGCCGTGACAACTTCATGAAGACACAATGATGGAGATCATGATGATGGAGATCATGGTGTCATGCCGGTGACGAAGATGATCATGGTGCCCCGAAGATGGAGATCAAAGGAGCATAATGATATTGGCCATATCATGTCACTATTTGATTGCATGTGATGTTTATCATGTTTTTGCATCTTATTTGCTTAGAACGACGGTAGTAAGTAAGATGATCCCTTATGATAATTTCAAGAAAAGTGTTCCCCCTAACTGTGCACCGTTGCGAAGGTTCGTTGTTTCAAAGCACCACGTGATGATCGGGTGTGATAGATTCTAACGTTCGAATACAACGGGTGTTGACGAGCCTAGCATGTACAGACATGGCCTCGGAACACACGCAATACACTTAGGTTGACTTGACAAGCCTAGCATGTACAGACATGGCCTCGGAACACGGAGGACCGAAAGGTCGAGCATGAGTCGTATAGAAGATACGATCAACATGGAGATGTTCACCGATCTTGACTAGTCCGTCTCACGTGATGATCGGACATGGCCTAGTTAAACTCGGATCATGTTTTCACTTAGATGACTAGAGGGATGTCTATCTGAGTGGGAGTTCATTAAATAATTTGATTAGATGAACTTAATAATCATGAACTTAGTCTAAAATCTTTACACTATGTCTTGTAGATCAAATGGCCAACGTTGTCCTCAATTTCAACGTGTTCCTAGAGAAAACCAAGCTGAAAGATGATGGCAACAACTATACAGACTGGGTCCGGAACCTGAGGATCATCCTCATAGTAGCCAAGAAAGATTATGTCTTAGAAGCACCGCTAGGTGAAGCACCAATCCCTGAGAACCAAGACGTTATGAACGCTTGGCAGCAGCGTGCTGATGATTACTCCCTCGTTCAGTGCGGCATGCTTTATAGCTTAGAACCGGGTCTCCAAAAGCGTTTTGAGAAACATGGAGCATATGAGATGTTCGAGGAGCTGAAATTGGTTTTCCAAGCTCATGCCCGGGTCGAGAGATATGATGTCTCCGACAAGTTCTTCAGCTGTAAAATGGAGGAGAACAGTCCTGTTAGTGAGCACATACTCAGAATGTCTGGGTTGCATAACCGCTTGTCTCAGCTGGGAGTCAATCTCCCGGATGACGCGGTCATTGACAGAATCCTCCAGTCGCTTCCACCAAGCTACAAGAGCTTTGTGATGAACTTCAATATGCAGGGGATGGAAAAGACCATTCCTGAGGTATATTCAATGTTGAAATCAGCTGAGGTAGAGATCAGAAAAGAACATCAAGTGTTGATGGTGAATAAAACCACTAAGTTCAAGAAGGGCAAGGGTAAGAAGAACTTCAAGGACGGCAAGGGAGTTGCCGCGCCCGGTAAACCAGTTACTGGGAAGAAGTCAAAGAATGGACCCAAGCCCGAGACTGAGTGCTTTTATTGCAAGGGAAGTGGTCACTGGAAGCGGAACTGCCCCAAATACTTAGCGGACAAGAAGAAGGCCGGCAACACCAAAGGTATATGTGATATACATGTAATTGATGTGTACCTTACCAGTACTCGTAGTAGCTCCTGGGTATTTGATACCGGTGCGGTTGCTCATATTTGTAACTCAAAACAGGAACTACGGAATAAACGGAGACTGGCGAAGGACGAGGTGACGATGCGCGTCGGGAATGGTTCCAAGGTCGATGTGATCGCCGTCGGCACGCTACCTCTGCATCTACCCACGGGATTAGTTTTAAACCTCAATAATTGTTATTTAGTGCCAGCTTTGAGCATGAACATTGTATCTGGATCTCGTTTAATTCGAGATGGCTACTCATTTAAATCCGAGAATAATGGTTGTTCTATTTATTTGAGAGATATGTTTTATGGTCATGCCCCGCTGGTCAATGGTTTATTTTTTGATGAATCTCGAACGTGATGTTACACATGTTCATAGTGTGAATACCAAAAGATGTAAAGTTGATAACGATAGTCCCACATACTTGTGGCACTGCCGCCTTGGTCACATTGGTGTCAAGCGCATGAAGAAGCTCCATGCAGATGGACTTTTGGAGTCTCTTGATTACGAATCATTTGACACGTGCGAACCATGCCTCATGGGTAAGATGACCAAGACTCCGTTCTCCGGAACAATGGAGCGAGCAACCAACTTATTGGAAATCATACATACCGATGTGTGTGGTCCAATGAGTGTTGAGGCTCGCGGAGGATATCGTTATGTTCTCACTCTCACTGATGATTTAAGTAGATATGGGTATGTCTACCTAATGAAACACAAGTCTGAAACCTTTGAAAAGTTCAAGGAATTTCAGAGTGAGGTTGAGAATCAACGTGACAGGAGAATAAAATTCTTACGATCAGATCGTGGTGGAGAATATTTAAGTCACGAATTTGGTACACACTTAAAGAAATGTGGAATAGTTTCACAACTCACGCCGCCTGGAACACCTCAGAGAAATGGTGTGTCCGAACGTCGTAATTGCACTCTATTGGATATGGTGCGATCTATGATGTGTCTTACTGATTTACCGCTCTCATTTTGGGGCAATGCTTTAGAGACTGCCCATTCACTTTAAATAGGGCTCCATCGAAATCCGTTGAGACGACACCGTATGAATTATGGTTTGGGAAGAAACCTAAGCTGTCGTTTCTAAAAGTTTGGGGATGCGATGCTTATGTCAAGAAACTTCAACCTGAAAAGCTCGAACCCAAGTCGGAAAAATGCGTCTTCATAGGATACCCCAAGGAAACTATTGGGTATACCTTCTACCTCAGATCCGAAGGCAAGATCTTCGTTGCCAAGAACGGGTCCTTTCTGGAGAAGGAGTTTCTCTCGAAAGAATTGAGTGGGAGGAAAGTGGAACTTGATGAGGTGATAGTCACCCCTTCCGAACCGGAAAGTAGCGCAACGCGGGAAGATGTTCCTGTGGTGCCTACACCGACTGGGGAGGAAGTTAATGATGATGATCATGAAGCTTCGGATCAAGTTGCTACTGAACTTCGTAGGTCCACAAGGACACGTTCCGCACCAGAGTGGTACGGCAACCCTGTCCTGGAAATCATGTTGCTAGACAACGGTGAACCTTCGAACTATGAAGAAGCGATGGCGGGCCCGGATTCCAACAAATGGCTAGAAGCCATGAAATCCGAGATAGGATCCATGTATGAAAACAAAGTATGGACTTTGACTGACTTGCCCGATGATCGGCGAGCCATAGAAAACAAATGGATCTTTAAGAAGAAGACAGACACGGATGGTAATGTGACCATCTACAAAGCTCGACTTGTCGCTAAGGGTTATCGACAAGTTCAAGGGGTTGACTACGATGAGACTTTCTCACCCGTAGCGAAGCTGAAGTCCGTCCGAATCATGTTAGCAATTGCCGTATACTATGATTATGAGATATGGCAGATGGACGTCAAAACGGCATTCCTTAACGGCTTCCTTAAGGAAGAGTTGTATATGATGCAGCCGGAAGGTTTTGTCGATCCTAAGAATGCTAACAAAGTATGCAAGCTCCAGTGCTCAATCTATGGGCTGGTGCAAGCATCTCGGAGTTGGAACATTCGCTTTGATGAGATGATCAAAGCGTTTGGGTTTACACAGACTTATGGAGAAGCTTGTGTTTACAAGAAAGTGAGTGGGAGCTCTGTAGCATTTCTCATATTATATGTGGATGACATACTATTGATGGGAAATGATATAGAATTCTTGGAAAGTATAAAGGCCTATTTGAATAAGTGTTTTTCAATGAAGGACCTTGGAGAAGCTGCTTATATATTAGGCATCAAGATCTATAGAGATAGATCAAGACGCCTCATTGGTCTTTCACAGAGTACATACCTTGACGAGATATTGAAGAAGTTCAATATGGATCAATCCAAGAAGGGGTTCTTGCCTGTATTGCAAGGTGTGCAGTTGAGCACGGCTCAATGCCCGACCACGGCAGAAGATAGAGAAAAGATGAGTGTCATCCCCTATGCCTCGGCCATAGGGTCTATTATGTATGCCATGCTGTGTACCAGACCTGATGTAAACCTTGCCGTAAGTTTGGTAGGAAGGTACCAAAGTAATCCCGGCATGGAACACTGGACAGCGGTCAAGAATATCCTGAAGTACCTGAAGAGGACTAAGGATATGTTTCTTGTTTATGGAGGTGACGAAGAGCTCGTCGTAAAGGGTTACGTCGATGCTAGCTTCGACACAGATCTGGATGACTCGAAGTCACAGACCGGATACGTGTATATTTTGAATGGAGGAGCAGTAAGCTGGTGCAGTTGCAAGCAAAGCGTCGTGGCGGGATGTACATGTGAAGCGGAGTACATGGCAGCCTCGGAGGCAGCACAGGAAGCAGTCTGGATGAAGGAGTTCATTACCGACCTAGGGGTGATTCCCAATGCGTCGGGCCCGATGACTCTCTTCTGTGACAACACTGGAGCTATTGCCCTTGCGAAGGAGCCCAGGTTTCATAGGAAGACCAGGCATATCAAGCGTCGCTTCAACTCCATTCGTGAAAGTGTTCAAAATGGAGACATAGATATTTGTAAAGTACATGCGGACCTGAATGTAGCAGATCCGTTGACTAAACCTCTCCCTAGAGCAAAACATGATCAACACCAGGACGCAATGGGTGTTCGATTCGTCACAATGTAACTAGATTATTGACTCTAGTGCAAGTGGGAGACTGTTGGAAATATGCCCTAGAGGCAATAATAAATGGTTATTATTATATTTCTTTGTTCATGGTAATTGTCTATTGTTCATGCTATAATTGTGTTATCGGGAAATCGTAATACATGTGTGAATACATAGACCACAACGTGTCCCTAGTAAGCCTCTAGTTGACTAGCTCGTTGATCAACAGATAGTCATGGTTTCCTGACTATGGACATTGGATGTCATTGATAACGGGATCACATCATTAGGAGAATGATGTGATGGACAAGACCCAATCCTAAGCATAGCATAAAAGATCGTGTAGTTTCGTTTGCTAGAGCTTTTCCAATGTCAAGTATCTTTTCCTTAGACCATGAGATCGTGCAACTCCCAGATACCGTAGGAGTGCTTTGGGTGTGCCAAACGTCACAACGTAACTGGGTGACTATAAAGGTGCACTACGGGTATCTCCGAAAGTGTCTGTTGGGTTGGCATGGATCGAGACTGGGATTTGTCACTCCGTGTGACGGAGAGGTATCTCTGGGCCCACTCGGTAATGCATCATCATAATGAGCTCAATGTGACTAAGGCGTTAGTCACGGGATCATGCATTGCGATACGAGTAAAGAGACTTGCCGGTAACGAGATTGAACAAGGTATTGGGATACCGACGATCGAATCTCGGGCAAGTAACATACCGATTGACAAAGGGAATTGCATACGGGATTGACTGAATCCTCGACACCGTGGTTCATCCAATGAGATCATCGTGGAACATGTGGGATCCAACATGGGTATCCAGATCCCGCTGTTGGTTATTGACCGGAGAGGCGTCTCGGTCATGTATGCATGTCTCCCGAACCCGTAGGGTCTACACACTTAAGGTTCGGTGACGCTAGGGTTGTAGAGATATGTGTATGCGGAAACCCGAAAGTTGTTCGGAGTCCCGGATGAGATCCCGGACGTCACGAGAGGTTCAGGAATGGTCCGGAGGTGAAGAATTATATATAGGAAGTCAAGTTTCGGCCACCGGGAAAGTTTCGGGGGTTACCGGTATTGTACCAGGACCACCGGAAGGGTCCCGGGGGTCCACCGGGTGGGGCCACCTATCCCGGAGGGCCCCATGGGCTGAAGTGGGAGGGGAACCAGCCCCTAGTGGGCTGGGCGCCCCCCCATGGGCCTCCCCCCATGCGCCTAGGGTTGGAAACCCTAGGGTGGGGGGGCTTCCCACTTGCCTTGGGGGGCAAGGCACCCCCCTGGCCGCCGCCCCTTGCCCTAGATGGGACTTGGCCGGCGCCCCCCTCCTAGGGGGCCTATATAAAGGGGGGGAGGGAGGGCAGCAACATTACAGCCTTGGGCGCCTCCCTCCTCCCCTGCAACACCTCTCTCTCTCGTATAAGCTCGGCGAAGCCCTGCCGGCATCCCGCTACATCCACCACCACGCCGTCGTGCTGCTGGATCTCCATCAACCTCTCCTTCCCCTTGCTGGATCAAGAAGGAGGAGACGTCGCTGCACCGTACGTGTGTTGAACACGGAGGTGCCGTCCGTTCGGCACTCGGTCATCGGTGATTTGGATCACGGCGAGTACGACTCCGTCATCCACGTTCATTGGAACGCTTCCGCTCGCGATCTACAAGGGTATGTAGATGCACTCCTTTCCCCTCGTTGCTAGTATACTCCATAGATGCATCTTGGTGAGCGTAGGAAAATTTTAAATTATGCTACGATTCCCAACAGTTTTCATGGCTTGTCCGTTTTTTGATGTCATGTCTATGCTAGATCATTGCACATCCCGGTACACCGCCAGAGGCATTCATATAGAGTCATATCTTTGTTCTAGTATCGAGTTGTAATATTGAGTTTTAAGTAAATAAAAGTGTGATGATCATCATTATTAGAGCATTGCCCCAGTGAGGAAAGGATGATGGAGACTATGATTCCCCCACAAGTCGGGATGAGACTCCGGATGAAAAAATAAAAAGAATATAAAAAATATAAAAAAAGAGAAAGGCCAAAAAAAAGAAGGCACAAAAAAAGAAAAAAAGAAAAAAAAATGAGAGAAAAAGAGAGAAGGGACAATGTTACTATCCTTTTACCACACTTGTGCTTCAGAGTAGCACCATGTTCTTCATATAGAGAGTCTCTTGAGTTATCACTTTCATATACTAGTGGGAATTTTCATTATAGAACTTGGCTTGTATATCCCAATGATGGGCTTCCTCAAATGCCCTAGGTCTTCATGAGCAAGCAAGTTGGATGCACACCCACTTAGTTTCAGTTTGAGCTTTCATATACTTATAGCTCTTAGTGCATACGTTGCATGGCAATCCTTACTCGTCACATTGACATCAATTGATGGGCATCTACATAGCCCGTTGATTAGCCATGTCGATGTGAGACTTTCTCTTTTTTTGTCTTCTCCACATAACCCCCATCATCATATTCTATTCCACCTATAGTGCTATATCCATGGCTTGCGCTCATGTGTTGCGTGAGGGTTGAAAAAGCTGAAGCGCGTTAGAAAGTTGAACCAATTGCTCGGCTTGTCATCGGGGTTGTGCATGATTTGAATATTTTGTGTGGTGAAGATGGAGCATAGCCAGACTATATGATTTTGTAGGGATAACTTTCTTCGGCCTTGTTATTTTGAAAATACATGATTGCTTTATTAGTAGGCTTGAAGTATTATTGTTTTTATGTCAAATGATAGACTATTGCTTTGAATCACTCGTATATTAATATTCATGCCATGATTAGATACATGATCAAGATTATGCTAGGTAGCATTCCACATTAAAAATTATCTTTTTTTATCATTTACCTACTCGAGGACGAGCAGGAATTAAGCTTGGGGATGCTGATACGCCTCCGTCGTATCTATAATTTTTGATTGTTCCATGCCAATATTCTACAACTTTCATATACTTTTGGCAACCTTTTATACTATTTTTGGGTCTAACATATTGATCCAGTGCCCAGTGCCAGTTCCTGTTTGTTGCATGTTTATGTTTCGCAGAAACCCAATATCAAACGGAGTCCAAACGGGATAAAAATGGACGGAGAATTATTTTGAAATATTTATGATTTTTGGGAAGTAAAATCAACGCGAGACGGTGCCCGAGGGGGCCACGAGGCAGGGGGCACGCCCCAGGGGGGCAGGCGCGCCCTGGACCCTCGTGGGCACCCTGTAAGGCGGTTGACGCTCTTCTTTTGCCGCAAGAAAGCTAATTTTATGAGAAAAATCTGGGCGAAAGATTCAACCCAATCAGAGTTACGGATATCTGGATATAAAAGAAACGGTGAAAGGGTAGCAGAGGAGAATGCAGAAACAGAGAGATACAGATCCAATCTCGGAGGGGCTCTCACCCCTCCCACACCATGGAGGCCAAGGACCAGAGGGGAAACCCTTCTCCCATCTAGGGAGGAGGTCAAGGAAGAATAAGACGAAGGGGCCCCCTCTCCCCTTCTCTTCCGGTGGCGCTGGAACGTTGTCGTGGCCATCATCATCACCGCAATCTTCACCAACAACTTCACCACCATCATCACCAACTCTTCCCCCCTCTATGCAGCGGTGTAACCTCTCTCTTACCCGCTGTAATATCTACTTAAACATGGTTCTCAATGCTATATATTATTTCCCAATGATGTATGGCTATCCTATGATGTTTGAGTAGATCCGTTTTGTCCCATGGGTTATTTGATGATCAAGATTGGTTTGAGTTGCATGTTTTATTATGATGTTGTCCTATGGTGCTCTCCGTGTCGCGCAAGCTTGAGGGATCCCCGCTGTAGGGTTTGCAATATGTTCATGATTTGCTTATGGTGGGTGGCGTGAGTGACAGAAGCACAGACCCGAGTAAGTAGGTTGTTTGCGTATGGGATATAGAGGACTTGATGCTTTAATGCTAAGGTTGGGTTTTACCTTAATGATATTTAGTAGTTGCGGATGCTTTCTAGAGTTCCAATCATAAGTGCATATGATCCAAGTAGAGAAAGTATGTTAGCTTATGCCTCTCCCTCAAATAAAATTGCAATAATGATTACCGGTCTAGTTATCGATTGCCTAGGGACAAATAACTTTCTCGTGACAAAAAGCTCTCCACTAAAACTAATTTAGTTGTGTCTTTATCGAAACAGCCCCTACTCTTTATTTACGTGCTCTTTATATTCTGCAAACCTATCCAAAAACACCTACAAAGTACTTCTAGTTTTATTCGTGTTCTAGGTAAAGTGAACGTCAAGCATGCGTAGAGTTGTATCGGTGGTCGATAGAACTTGAGGGAATATCTGTTCTACCTTTAGCTCCTCGTTGGGTTCGACACTCTTACTTATAGAAAGAGGCTACAATTGATCCCCTATACTTGTGGGTTATCACGTGGCGCATCCTTGCCCTCCCTGCTCGGTGCGGGTGCCCGGGGTCTGGGGCCCCCGGTTGCCCGGCGCCTCCTCGCCCTCCCTGCTTGGTGCGGGTGCCCGGGGTCTGGGGCCCCCGGTTGCCCGGCGCCTCCTCGCCGTCCCTGCTCGGTGCGGGTGCCCGGGGTTTGGGCCCCCCGGGTGCTCGGCCCCTTGCCCAGCGCCTCCTCGGTCTCCCTGCCCGGTGCGGGTGCCCGGGGTTTGGGACCCCTGGGTGCCCGGCCCCTCCCTGGCGCCCCTTCGCCCCCTTCTCTGGTTGCTTCGGGTGCCCGGGGTTTGCAGCCCCCGGGTGCCCGGTGAGGGAGTCCTGGATTAGGGGGTCCTCGGGTGTCCGGTCTATTCGATATGTCCAGACTGATGGGCCGTGGAGATAAAGCAGAAGACTATCCCCCGTGGTTGGGTAGGACTCCTATATGCGTGGGCGGCAAGTTTGGTATCCGGATGTACTATTTCCTTCCTCTGCAAACCAACTCTGTACAACCCTAGGCCCCTTCGATGTGTATATAAACCGGAGGGTTTAGTCTGTGGAGGCTATTAGAATAATCATAGGCTAGACAGCTAGGGTTTAGCCATTACGATCTAGAGGTAGATCAACTCTTGTAACCCCTATAATCATCGAATACAAGCAAGCAGGACGTAGGGTTTTACCTCCTTTAAGAGGGCCCGAACCTGGGAAAACATCGTGTCCCCACTGTCCCTCATTACCATTGATCCTTAGACTCACAGCTTGGGCCCCCCTACCCAAGATATGCCTGTTTTGACACCGACATTGGTGCTTTCATTGAGAGCTCCGCTGTGTAGTCACAAAAAGCGATCTATGGCTCGCCTTGTCATCAACAACGACATCACTTCTGGAAGGAGCCTAACTTCAGGACAGGTCCTCCAGCTCAGCGGTGTCACCGTGGGTGCCCGCATGTCCATCAAGACGACAACGTCCCCCGCGATCACCAAACACCACCCCCGCATCGGTCTTGAATACTCCGAAAAGATGGATTTGGCGGACATCTCGTCCTTAAACAAGTTGCTGGATCGCATCGCCACCCGGGGGCTTTCAACGGACTATGATCGGATCGTGCTTAAACCTGACCAGAGGGAAATCAATCTCCCGCTGATCACTCACCTGGTAAGGGTCATCGAGGAACAAGCCGAAGACACTTCTTCCCCTAAATTAAAGACCAGCTATGTTCGGATCTCCGAGCCCCTTGAGCCGGATACCCTTCCTTTGAATGGGACGCCGCGTCCACTGAACTCAGGGCCAGACATAGGGTCTGGGGAGCACTTGGATCTTCCCGGACCCGAACTGGTGACCTCAGAGATTTTACAAGCTCTGGACACAATTTTGGGCCGGGATTCAAGTTTTAGCCCACCCACCCACCACAATTAATACTCTCCAAGTAATTCAGGCCCTCCAGACATATATGACCTGATGTATGTACCACAACAACCTCAGGAAAGGGTCCATCACTGTTGGGCCAGGTTCTTACTTGTCAAAAACAAGATTAAAGATAGCTGCAACGACGATGCAGTCTCAGTCTTTCATCGCAATTGTACCGACGAGGGAATTCAGAATGCCCTCGACCGCCGTTGCATACAGAGTTTCACGGAACTATCGCACGTAGTACGAAAGTACTGAGCGATGGGAAGCACATGGAAGGCACGGAAAACCCAATTGGAACCCACTGGCTTTAAGTAGTGCACTGCCCGGGCAAAACGGATATACCCTTACGAGGCATCCGACCATAAGCTCGTTGGCAAGAAAAACGAACCCTTTGCAGGATACAGGTCAATCCTTGACGAACTCCTCGACAAGCCCTGTCCGATACATGCGACGCCAAGCACAGACCCAACTCGCAGCCTCCGAGCATGTTGGGTACTCCAGCAGGTAGCTAAAAGTAGGGAGGCCATCCTCGCCACTGCCACTCCAGAGAAGCACTCTCCGGAGGAGGACAATTTTAACGTCCTTACGGTCTTCGAGACTTTCTCTTCAAACAATCGGCGTAAGAGGGCACTTTGTGACCTCGCTGAAGTCCACCAAGTAACCGCAACGAGCCCATGGAACGACGCGGCAATAACCTTCATAGCTGACGACGAACCAAGGGCCCAGTCAGTCCGAGCACCCGCCGCTTTAGTACTAAACCCAATTGTGGACGGCTTTCGACTTACCAAAGTGCTCATGGACGGCGGCAGTGGGCTTAACCTCATCTACGAGGACACGCTCGACAAAATGCAGATTGATAGAACACGCATCAAGAAAAGTAGTACCACCTTTCGAGGCATCATCGCCAGTCGAGAAGCACGATGTACGGGGAGAATTAAACTTGACGTAGTATTCGGCACACCTAAAAATTATAGGTCAGAAGAATTGCTCTTTCACGTTGCTCCCTTCAATAGCAGATATCACGCCCTTCAAGGGCGGGGCGCTTTTTCACCTTTCCAAGCTGTACCCCAATATGGGTACATGAAGCTTAAAATGCCAGGGCCCAATGGAATAATCACAGTTACGAGTGATCCGGATAAAGCACTCCGCGCCGAAAACAAGACCGCATCCTTGGCCCTTGAGGCACTATCTGAAACCTTTGCGGCCGAAGAGCTAACCACCCTACGATCCATGGTGGACAAGGATGATGTGATTCTCGATAAGAGACCTAAATCCACCTCTTTCAAGCCAGTAGATGAAATAGTTAAATTTCAAGTGCACCCGACGGATCCTAATAAAACAGCGTCCATCAGAGCATAGCTGGATCCGATGGTAGATGCCGCCTTACGCGTGTTCCTATGTGAAAATTGGGATATCTTTGTCTGGCACCCTTCGGACACGCCCGGGATCCCACGCAGACTGGCCGAACATAGCCTCAACATAATCAAAGGGTTCAAACCAGTCAAGCAAATGCTGCGACGATTTTCTCAACCCAAACGACAAGCTATGGGGGAGGAGCTAGCCAAATTACTCGAGGCCGGGTTCATCAGAGAAATCAAACACCCGGATTGGCTAGCCAACTTGGTCATGGTGCCGAAGAAGGATAAATCTTGGCGCCTTTGTGTCGATTTCAAAGACCTCAATAAGGCTTGCCCTAAAGACCTGTTCCCGTTGCCCCGTATTGACAAGATCATTGACGTGACCGCAGGACATGACTCGCTATGTTTCCTTGACGCTTACTCCGGATACCATCAGATTAAAATGAAGGAGTCCGATCAGGACGCAACGGCATTCATCACCCCGTATGGGCCTTTCTGTTTCAACACTATGCCTTTTGGGCTTAAAAACGCTGGTGCCACTTACCAACGCATGATTCAGACATGCTTGGAAAAACAAATCGGCAAGACAAATGAAGCATATGTGGACAACGTGGTCATCAAGACTAAACACTTCGAATCATTGGTGGACAATCTCCATCTCACATTCGACAACCTCCGAACATACGACATACGGCTCAATCCGGAAAAATGCGTCTTCGGCGTTCCAGCCGGAAAGCTATTAGGGTTCATTCTCTCCCATAGAGGAATTGAAGAAAACCCAGCTAAAATCCGAGCCTTGTCACAATTGGCTACACCAACAGACTTAAAGCAGGTCGAAAAGCTAGCAGGGTGCGTGGCAGCTTTGAGCCACTTTACCTCCAGATTAGGAGAAAAAGCACTACCAGTTTACACACTGCTTAGATGCACCAACAACTTTGAATGGACGGAACTGGCCACAGCTGGATTGGAAGAAATAAAAACCTTATTAGCAGGCAACCCAATCCTAGCCGCCCCAGGTGGAGCCTATGTTGCTTCGTATCTCCACAACTCACCAGGTAGTGAGTGTTGTACTCGTCGTCGAGCGAGGGGAAGAGGGACATAAATGCCCCATCCAAAAGCCATTCTATTACGTATCGGAGGTCCTTACACCATGCAAATCCTGATACCCTCACTACTAAAAGATAGCTTACGCTGTCTTTATGGCATCCCGAAAACTCCAACACTATTTTCAAGAGTGTTCGATCATGGTGGCATCCGAATTACCACTTAACGACATTATAAATAACAGGGATGCCACCGGCCGCATAGCTGAATGGGCCATTGAGCTCTTACCGTTTGAAATAACATACAAGCCACATCGAGCTATTAAATCTCAGGTGCTGGCCGACTTCGTCGCCGAGTGGACGGAAGCCGAGCTCCCTAAAGAGTACAGTTCATACTCCAACTGGATCATGTACTTCGACGGCTCTAAAATGCTAGCCGGATAGGGGGCTGGCGTCATCTTGACATCCCCTACGGGGGACATAGTCCGCTACGTCTTGCAAATCATGTATATGGACACCAATAATGCAGCAGAATATGAGGCAATTCTACATGGTCTCTGCATGGCTGTCTCCATGGGCATACAACGCCTAGAGGTGCGCGGCGACTCAAACCTCACAATATGTCAGGTAAATGGAGAGTTCGATGAAAAATATCCAAAAATGGCGGCATATTGAAATGTCGTATTAAAAATATCGGCTCGGTTCGAGGGGCTTGAATTTCATCACGTCGCTCGAGACAGTAACCAGGCAGCAGGCATACTTGCTCGCATGGGTGCCAAGTGCGACACCATCCCGCCTGATACCTTTGTGGAAAGGCTCTTTAAGCCATCTGTGATATGGCAGGATGAGAGCAGAGACACCAGTACAGACCTGATCACGCCCCTAGCAGCCAAACACAATACAAATATCAACCGGGGTTCGGATACCGAAATAACACCCTCTGCTCATGAGATCATGGCCGTTATTGCTCCATGGATCGAACCCTTCCTGGCCTACCTTAATAGGCAGGAGCTTCCTGATGATCAAAATGAGGCCCGTCGCATAGTTCGGCGATCTAAAGCCTACAAAGTTCACGAAGGTGAACTGTACAAGAAAAGCACTACCGAAGTTCTCCAAAGGTGCATCTCCGAAGAGGAGGGACGGCAACTCTTGGCTGAAATACATGCTAGTCTGGGTGGCCATCACGCTGTAGCTCGGGCCCTCGTAAGCAAAGCCTTCCGAACAGGTTTTTTCTGGCCAACGGCTCGAGCAGACGCACAAGCCCTTGTCCTACGTTGTGTGGGATGTCAGCTTTTTGCCAATCAAAGTCATATGCCTCCCACTGCCTTAAGAACAATCCCCATCACATGGCCCTTCATGGTCTGGGGGCTCGATATGGTCGGACCCCTTAAAGGGGGAAGCCACAAACAGAAATATTTACTAGTTATGGTGGATAAATTCACTAAGTGGATAGAGGCCAAACCAATAAAAACGGTAGAAGCAGGGCCAGTGATTGACTTTATATCCGGCCTGGTACACCGTTATGGTGTCCCACACAACATCATTACTGATAATGGCTCGATGAGGTGAAAAACTAGTGTGCTAACTTGGGCATTAAACTCGACTATGCATCTGTCTACCACCCTCAAACAAATGGTCAGGTTGAACGAACCAATGGCCTGATAATGAGCAGCATTAAACCCAGGCTGGTACGCTCCCTATGGGAGTCAGATAAGCACTTGGTTGAGAAACTCGATTCTGTGCTCTGGGGGCTACGGACTACGCCTAATCGAACAACCGGATACACACCTTTCTTCATGGTGTACGATGCAGAAGCTGTCCTGCCCTACGACATTATTCATGACTCACCTCGAGTGCGCATGTACAAAGAGCGAGAAGCCGAGCTCTATCGGCAGGACGACCTAGACGGCCTTGAAGAGGAGCGCGATATTGCACAAGCCCGTTCCGCATTTTATCAACAACATGCCAGGCCATACCAAAGCAGAGAAGTGCGGGCCAAGACATATAACGTCGGCGACCTCGTCTTGTGTCTCCCGGAGAAGAAGAAGGATAAGCTCAAGCCAAAATGGGAGGGCCCCTTCATCATAGATGAAGTTCTCACAGGAGGAGACTATCGCCTTCGTAATACATCAGATAATTGCATTGAGCCGAATCCATGGAACGCTTCTCGGCTCCGACGATTCTTCAGATAGTTCGGTCGCACCCTTTTTTGTTTTACTTTGACTAGGTTCCTTTTTCTCCTCTCCTTTTTTATTTTTTCCTTTTTACATCCCAGGGTATGTTCGGATCTACCGAACTGTTAGGGGTACACGTCTTTAAATGTATACACCCCACTATAACTGGAGGCTTCTTTGACGAAGCTTATTATTAAAAGCTTGTTGCTTCCATTATTTACGTCTTTTTTCTATACATCTTTTGCCATTATATGCACCTCTATGACTTAAGTTTTTGCCAAGCTGGGTTGCCTCGCTCCTGTGTTTATACCCTACGTTCTCGACTGTTCGGCTAGGGTGTAAAGGGAGTACCTCTACGATTGTTACAACCGGGTAATCCGATCTGTACCTCGGACGGGTGAAGTCGAAAGCTAGCGTTCTTAAGGGAATAATTGGTCGGCAAGCAACGACAGATTATTTACGTTTATGTAATTCTTCTAACAAATACGGGATAGGCTACCCGCAATTCGGATCAAAGGCTAGGCATGCATAATTAAGCATGCCAACCCAAGGAAAGGAACCCTTAACGAAAATATTTTCCCTGGAAGATGTTTCTTACATTAAGTAGTAATATAACATAACTCCCCGAACAAATTTTGTCTGTTTGAGCAATATGACTGGATTGCCTAGTTTTCGGACATAATGAATGTTTATTACATTCCAACATGGTATCCGGAAACAGTCCAACTTCTTGGTTCGGAGGTTGAAGCCGAAAGCCCGCGATGACAAATTTTGACATGTTCGGTTGGAGATAAGTTCGATGTTAAAGTACATTGATACATTGAATCGAACGGCTACTCTTTATCTATGTCATCTATAAGACTGTCTAAGCTACAGTCTTCTTGCGAATATTTCCCAGCTATCATCACTTGGTCATATACCAAGTTCACGGGAATCTCTTTTCCGTCTGGTCCCTGAGGTCCAACTCGGGCCATATGATTCGGATTGAGCGCGGTGTAGCGCGTTTTCACCATCGCCCATGCCTCTCGTGCACCTTCCCGGCATGCTGACGCCTTACATAGCTCAAAACGGCGCCGGGCACCTTTGAACAGGTTCGCCAACCCCTCCATACTTTCTGGAGGGGCGTCGGATGGCCATAAGGCCTTGGCCATACTTCTCATGGCTTTCCGGGCCTGCTCATGCACCACAGACAGCTCTTTTAGCACGTCGCCTCGAAATCTGGATACTTCTTCTTCATGTCGCCCGGTTAATAGACCTGCAACAATAGCATTATGACAATCCGAATTACGGGATAATATGAGTCCCTTGGATGGTTCAAAAGGTCATGCCGAATATGCCGCCTTTCAACTTTTTATTCTCTTTTTGCGCATCCGATAATTGAGCCATTAAGCTCTTTATCTCTTCGGCTTGCTTATCCTTTTCCACCTCTAGTTTGTTCTTTTGATCAATGGTCATCGTGAATTTGTTCATTTCCTCTAGCTCTGTGGTGGCGGCATTTAGTTTTGTCTGGCTCGTTTCAAGCTCCTGGGACAGCGCGTTGTTCTTCTCTTTAAGAACCTATGGTCATAACGATCCTTAAATCGGTTTGTCTAAACTGCTTCAAGTCTCGGGGGCTACTGGCATATATCTATTAAATTTAAATAAACTATTACCTGCATATCTTTTGAAAATAGGTGAGCAACTCCAGCAAGTCAGTCCCGGGCAGCTTGGATATGTGCATCCACGGTGCTGAGGGCAGTAAATTCCTGCTCAGTAAAAACTGGAGCACGCATGATCTGTTTCAGTCATTGATGATTCATCAGGCTCTCCACTTCGGAATTTGTGACGGATACATCATCTGAATCCTCATGAGGTGGATGAGTTGGCGCTACATCCGTATTGGCTCTCGTCCTGGTTGATGAGCCCGGTGCCGGATTAGCTGATGATCGGCTAGTTGGGACTTTGGACACAGCTCGCCGTGTGCTCCTCCTGGAATAAGATGGGAGGAGAAATATGTCAATCTGGTCTTATGCCAAGGCACATATTAAAGTTATACCTCTTTGATGAAGGAGGGGGCTCGACCGCACTCCTGCTTTCCTTTTGTCTTGAAGGCTCACCCTGGGTAGATGCTATCTTCCTAGAGGCCGCCCTCGATGGAGTGCGGCTCACCGACCGCTGATCCTACGAAGCACGATTCAGTGTGATGGGTGAGACGCAAGTGGGGGCTCCTTTTTTTAAGGATGATCTCCGAGTACTTACCTTGGAGAAAGGGAACAGGCCAGGGTAGTCGGCTATAATAGCCACTTCCGAGCCGTCAAGGCTCGCTTGATAAAAGACTCCATCATCAAAATCTATAAATATATCCAGATCCTCGTGGAAGCAAGGGTCTTCGTTGCGAGCATGGTCCTCTGGCTGTGGGGAGGGGTAGTGGACATTTTCGACTACCTTCCTCCATGTCTGTTTGAAGACGTCCAGAACAATTTGATTAGCGCACCTCGATAATGAGGTAGGACAATGCTGATAATTAAAAAACTTACTCATTCAATGGGGTTATACATGGAAAAACCTTCCTCACAATTTAAACGGGTGAACTCTTCTTTCTCCCCCTTATAAAGATCTGTCGGAATGGCGGCCAGAGCGGCTGGGGTATCCGGGCCCTCGCGCTTATAACGAGATGCATCGTCCTCCCCGTTGTAACACCATAGAGGGGTCACTCTGGACTGAAGGGGCTGGATGCATCGCTTTATCGCGACGACCATGACTTCGATTAACGAGTGTTCGGAATGAGCAAGTAACCCGACTTTGCTGACCAACCTCCTTACTTCCGCACTGTCCTCTTCTTTGGGGCTCCGGGGGCGCCAATTGAGGTGTTTCTTCAAAGGAGCACTGGAGAATTCGGGAAGTCCATGTTGAACTGGGTCCGGATGTGGAACGTACTCAATATAAAACCACTCCAAAGTCCATTCTTCGGATCCCTTTTTGGGAGTTCCGACAGGGTAACCTGATCCGGCTATACGCCATACTTTGGCGCCGCCCACTTCAAATATAGAACCGCCTTGATGGCGAGGGACAAGGCAAAAGAACTTTCTCCATAGTTCGAAATGAGCCTCGCAGCCTAAGAACAGTTCACAAAGAGTGACAAAATCCGAAATGTGCAGGATAAAACCTGGTGTGAGGTTGTGCAGTTGGATCCCATAGAATTCCAATAGACCTCTGAGGAAGGGGTGGATCGGGAATCCTAAGCCCCTCAGAAGAAACGAGACGAAGCACACCCTCTCCTCCTTGTTGGGGTTGGGGAAACTCTCTGCTAGCACATCATTGTCAATCAAGGCCAATCCCGCCCGCAAAAAGACTAGACCTGCGGGAGGGAGATATCCCTGCGTCTGAAGCCGATTCAACTGGAGCTGAGACACTGAGCACCTTTGCCAATCACCCGCTTGAGGGCCATGAGGGCGCAAGGAAGAGCTAGGAGCACTCGCCATGTTTTGAAGTTTTTTCGTGCTTTGCTCTAATGCTCTCTGCGATATGGAATGGCATTGGGAGATCTAACCTCCTTATATCGGCGCCGCCCTTGCATGATAAGGGGGTTATTTGTAAAAAATTGTGGGCCGTTCACATTCGCCCGATGCATGGAAATCGAGGCAACGACAGGAAGGAATCATAAAAGACAGAACATGGAGGTCAAAACCGGACTGTCGTCAATCCGGAGTATGATGAAGAACCCGCCTTGCAAAGCCGAAGACATAAGTCGGATACTACATCGTCATTGAAGGCAAGTTTGGGGGCTACTGAGGTAGTCCTGGATTAGGGGGTCCTCGTGTGTCCGGTCTATCCGATATGGGCCGGACTGATGGGCCGTGAAGATAAAGCAGAAGACTATCCCCTGTGGCTGGGTAGGACTCCTATATGTGTGGCTGAATGTTTGGTGTCCGGATGTACTATTTCCTTCCTCTGCAAACCGACTCTGTACAACCCTAGGCCCCTTCCGGGTGTATATAAACCGGAGGGTTTAGTCTATAGAGGCTATCAGAATAATCATAGGCTAGACATCTAGGGTTTAGCCATTACGATCTCGACGTAGATCTACTCTTGTAACCCCTATACTCATGGAATACAATCAAGCAGGACGTAGGGTTTTACCTCCTTTAAGAGGGCCCGAACCTGGGTAAACATCGTTTCCCATTGTCCCTCATTACCATTGATCCTTAGACTCACAGCTTGCCCCCCCTACCCGAGATCTGCCGGTTTTGACACCGACACCTGGTCCCGGTCCTTGCACCTCCTCTGTCCACTCTGGGTGCCCGGGGCCTTGATCCCCCGGGTGCCCAGACTCCTCTGTTTTGCTCTGCTTTGTCCGGACGCCCGGACCCCTTTAGTCCGGGTACCCGGGGCGGCGGCTGCTCAACGGGCAAATATTCCGTGGGGGTATTTATACCCCCCTTCTTCTCCTTCCCAACCCTAACCTTTGCCCAAGCTCTGATCCTCCATTCCGAAATGACCAAAAGCTTGAGATCTCCCTCCTCAACCACCCAAACATCACAATACTATGAGGATAGGAGGAGGTTCCCCCGATCTACACTTCCACCAAACTGATTTGCGTTCCCCGGCTTCTACATCATCATCAACTTGTTACTCTTGGGTGCTTGACACCCTAGATGGAAGAGGTATCCTTGGAGCCACAATCCATTGTGGTGAAGCTTCATGGTTATGTTGGGAGCCTCCAATTGAGTTGTGGAGAGAGCCCCAACCTTGTTTGTAAAGGTCCGGTTGCCGCCTTCAAGGGCACCACTAGTGGAATCACGACATCTCGCATTGTGTGAGGGCGTGAGGAGAATACGGTGGCCCTAGTGGCTTCTTGGGGAGCATTGTGCCTCCACACCGCTCCAACAGAGACGTACTTCCCCCGAAGGGAAGGAACTTCGGTAACACATCCTCGTCTCCACCGGCTCCACTTTTGGTTATATCTTCCCTTTACTTTGTGCAAGCTATTGTTGTGTTGTATCTCTTGCTTGCACTTGTTGCTGTTGTTGTTTGCATCATATAGGTTGCTCACCTAGTTGCACTTCTAGACAACCTATTTGTTGTTAAACCTAATTTGTTAAGAAAAGCTAAAAATTGTTAGTTGCCTATTCACCCCCCCCCTCTAGTCAACCATATCAATCCATTCAGCGGGCAGTGGATCCAAGTCATACACCTCCAGATACGCCGACCCGGAGCTCATACCACGCGGCTTTGAGGAGGAGATGGTCGTCCAGCTTGCGCTCCGCCGCTCCCGAGAGGAGGCTTTTATGAAACATAGTAGAAAACAATAAAATCATTGTACGATCAAGCAAGATCAATATGAAGAGGTTTGGATCATGAACATTATCGACTCCGAGTGGCAGCGGAAGTAGAGGAGTCGGTGTAGATCAAACTTGGTGTCCCTCAAACCGTCGATGAACGACCCCGCGAACCGCTCATGAACGATCCCTCGAACGGAAGACCGAAAGCACGACCTCTCTATAGTTTGCAAGCATATGGTCTTTGATGATCCACAAGTATATGGGATTAATCGTATTCCACTCGATAAGTAAGAGTGTCGAACCCAACGAGGGGCAGAAGGAAATGATAAGCGGTTTTGAGCAAGGTATTCTCTGCAAGTGTTGAAAGTAAAAGTGATAGATAGTTTTATAGTAAGATAATTTGTAGCAAGTAGAGATAGATAGTGTTATAGTGTTGAAAGTAACAATGATAAGCGGCTGCTCAACAATCGTAGCCAAGGTGCAGTAAGGTGGCCTAATCCTTTCTATAGTAAAGGACAAGCCACAAAGTTATCTTGTATAAAGCAAAGTGCTCTCGAGGACACATGGGAATTTTGGTCTAGTCACGTTCATCATGTTTAGTTGATTCGCGTTCGCTACTTTGATAATTTGATATGTGGGTGGACCGGTGCTTGGCTGCTGTTCTTACTTGAAAAAGCAAGCCACTTATGATTACCCCCTCTCACAAGAATCCGCAACTACGAAAGAAGAATTAAGATAAATCTAACGATAGCATGAAATATATGGATTCAAATCAGCACCTTACGGAATAATGCATAAACTAGGGTTTAAGTTTATGTTACTCTAGCAACCCATCGTCTAGTTATTACTGAAGGAAATATGCCCTAGAGTCAATAATAAAGTTGTTATTTTATATTTCCTTATTCATGATAAAGGTTTATTATTCATGCTAGAATTGTATTGATCGGAAACTTAAATACACGTGTGAATACATAAACTAATACCGTGTCCCTAGTGCCTCTACTAGACTAGCTTGTTGATCAAAGATGGTTAAGGTTTCCTAACCATAGACATGTGTTGTCATTTGATAACGGGATCACATCATTAGGAGAATGATGTGATGGATGCTACTTCTTGAGCTTGCGTTGGTTTTTCACTTGAAGAGGAAAGGGCGATGCAGCAAAGTAGAGATAAGTATTTCCCTCAGTTGAGAACCAAGGTATCAATCTAGTAGGAGATACAAGCAAGTCTGGAATATATGCACCTGCACAAACAATCAAACACTTGCACCCAACGAGATAAAGGGGTTATCAATCCCTTCACAGTCACTTGCAAATGTGAGATCTGATAGAGATAGATATAAAAGATTACCAAAATGTAAAACAAAATAAAAGTAAATAAATTACAGCAAGATATTTATGGTATTTTTGGTTTATAAATCTGAAAATATATGATGGAAAATAGACTCGAGGGCCATTGGTTTCACTAGAGGCTTCTCTCTTGAAGGCAAATAATACGGTGGGTGAACAAATTACTGTCGAGCAATTGATAGAAAAGCGCAAAGTTATGACGATATCAAAGGCAATGATTATGCATATAGGCATCAGGTCCGTGTCAAGTAGCCCAAAATGATTCTGCATGTACTACTATTACTCCACACATCGACCGCTAGCCAGCGTGCATCTAGAGTATTAAGTTCATAAGAACGGAGGAACGCCTTAAGTAAGATGACATGATGTAGAGGGATAAACTCAAGCAACATGATGAAAACACCATATTTTTACCCTTGATGGCAACAATACAAATACGTGCCTCGCTACCCTACTTTGTCACTGGGTGAGGACACCGCAAGATTGAACCCAAAACTAAGCACCTCTCCCATTGCAAGAAAAACCAATCTAGTTGGCCAAACCAAACCGATAATTCGAAGAGAAATACAAAGATATCAAATCAAGCATATAAGAATTCAGAGAAGATTCAAATAATATTCATAGATAATCTGATCATAAATCCACAATTCATCGGATCTCGACAAACACACCGCAAAAGAAGATTACATCAGATAGATCTCCAAGAACATCGAGGAGAACATGGTATTGAGGATCAAAGAGAGAGAAGAAGCCATCTAGCTACTTGCTATGAACCCATAGGTCTGAGATAAACTACTCACGCTTCATCGGAAGGGCAATAGAGTTGATGTAGAAGCCCTCCGTGATCGAACCCCCCTCCGGCAGGCTGCCGGAAAAGGTCCCAGGATGGATCTCATGGGTATAAAAGGTTACAACAGCGGAAAAGTATTTTGGTGGATGCTTCTATTGGTTTGGGAATATTTCTGAATTTATAGGCAAAGATTACGGTTGGAGGACTCCCGTGGGACCCACAAGGCAGGGGCGCGCCCTTGACCCTTGTGGTTGCTTCGTGACTCTTCTGCCTTGATCTCCAAGTCCCACGTGTGTCTTCTCGTCCAAGAAAAATCATCGTAACACTTTATTTCGTTTGGACTCCATTTGATATACCTTTTCCGTAAAACTAAAAAACAAGGAAAAAAACAGAAACTGGCACTGGGCTCTGGGTTAATAAGTTAGTCCCAAAAATAATATAAAATAGCATATTAATGCATATAAAACATCCAAAATAGATAATATAATTGTAGGAGATATGCCCTAGAGGCAGTAATAACAGTTATTTTGTATCTCCAAGTTTGTAATGAATGTTTATTATCCATGCTATAATTGCAATGATTCTCGAGTCTACAATATCCACGAGGCTCGGAGGGAACTCATATGCACGTGTGGTATAATAAACGGTAAAATATATTCCTAGTCTTGCCTCTAAGACTAGCTCAAGTATTGCATGATGATCCTGTTTTCCTGATCATGGGCATGACTATGCCGGCAATTTTGAGGGCGCAATGTTGGTAGAACGCTTGTGTTGAATCAACCCGGATTGATGTTATGCTATGAGATACCTTCGTCACAAGTTTATGGTTAATATCATTGAGATAGTTAATGTTTGAATAATTCCTTAGACCATGAGAGTATCAAGTTCCTTCGTGCTTGCTTCGTGAACTTTGGGGTTTGTTAAACGTCATCCGTAACTGGGTGGCTATTACGGCAGCTTTCGGGTTCACGGAAAAGTATAGGAAGTAACAAGATAGCTCAAGATTGGGATTTGCTCCTCCGACGATGGAGAGATATACTCGGGCCCTCTCAGTGTAACGGTATCCATCATCGTCTGGCCAGACACATTGTGATATGATCACTGGGATGCCGGAACACGGAAACGAGAAAAGAGAACAAAACCGGTAACGAGGTAACTTGCATGGTGGACAAATTGTTCGTCCATGGGCATGCAATAAATCTCACCTCGGGTGTTTGTGACATATCGCGAAGCAACAGGAATAGCTCACTGCAACTGGAGGTTCACTCGAATATTCATTCGTGTGGGTATAGGGTTCAATATGGGTGTCCACGGCTCCGATGTTGATCATTGATCGGAAGGGGTTCCAGGTCATGTCTATACTTCACCGAACCTATAGGGTCACACGCTTAAGGGTCATCTATCTGCTGAATACTACATAGGGAGTCTGAGAGAAAATCACCGAAAAAGTTTCGGACACCGAAAAGTTTCGGACAGCGGAATCGTACCGTAGAGAGAGGTCATCGGATAAGTTTCGATGATACCGAAAAGTTGTTTCGGGATACACCATTAAGTCAAATTGGTTTTGGCACATGCCTGATAATTCTTGGAGGATGCCAGAATCATTCTAGAAGCTTTTTGGAGTTTTCTGAGATAAAAACCGGAAATGTTCCGGAGCTGCCGGAGCTACTTCAGATGCTTTTCGCAGATGAAAATCACTAAACCGGAATTGTTTCGGAACACGTTGAAAATAATTTTTGTGGGTACTGGAAATGTTCTAAACCCACATAAATATTTTCAGTTTGAACAGACGCTGAAAAATGTCGTCGTGAATAGTGAAAGTGCTTTTTGGGATATTTTATGGTGAGTCACCTTTTGGGATATCTCCAAAAGGCTTCTAGAAGGGCTTGGGGGCCAAGCATGCTCCTCATGGGGGTCCCCCAAGGGGGTTGGCCGGCCACATGTGTGGGGCTCCATGGAGCTCCACTTCACTCCCCATTATGCCCTTCATGTGTGACATTTGCATGGGCATTTTGGGTTTTTTGTGAGCCATCCCTACCCCTTGGCTTTCCTATAAATAGAGGAGGAGTGGGCAGCCCAAAGCTCATCCCTTGCTCTCATACAAATGCCATGCATTATCTGGCTTCTTCTCTCCCTCCCACGAAAAGAGTTTCGTAGAGCCGTAAGGCTGTCTGGGTTCTGGCAGGAACTAGTTCTGGACGGCGAAGCCCTGCCGGATAGCTGACACCGTATGTGTGCAACCCTGTAGAGAGATTGTAGTTTCGATCTTTTGCCCGAGGGGCTGTTCGAGTGTCCTCCCGAAGGGCTGTCCGAGTCTCCGTCCGAGTTTCGAGGGTCCTCCCGAAGGGCTGTCCGCGACATTGTCCGGGGGACTGTCCGACCGCCTCCTGAAGGGCTGTCCGGAGAAGGAGTACATCCTCGCGGTTGGGAGGTTGTAAATCCTAGCTACGGGGATCTGCACCGACGATCTACACCGACTCTTCTTCCGCTGCACTTCAAGTCGGTACGGATCAGATCAAACCTTGTATGCAGTCTCCATAGTGGTCCTGGGCGTGCTCGCTATACCGAAAATTTTCGTTTTCTGTCGCGTTCCCCTACAGTGGCATCAAGAGCCATGCTATGCGTAGATGCAGGTTACGTTCTAGAATACATGGAGATGTATGGGTATTGCATAATATAATTTTGGAGTAGATGAGATCTATTGCTGAAAATTATTTATGCGGGTGACAGATGAAATCTGTTACCCAACGTTCTTGTTGCTTCCCTAGAATTTGCGTTTTCTCAATCTCGAGACAGCATGGTGGAATTTGACAAAGTTCTGGCAATCCGTGATCCGGATTGATCATGGAAGTGCTATCAGTTCTTTGGGTTCTGCCATAGTCAAAAGAAAGATGAAATTCGCAGATGAAAGGGCATTGCAGATATGATCTGCACGGGGGTCATGCGTATGACGAAGTTTAGTATGGGGCTCGAGATTTAATTATCTCGTGTTTCATACACCCCGAGATGTTAATCTAGCAACTTCAATAATCATACTTGATGATAAAACGTTGATAGCTGCGGTTTAAGTCAAAACCTTAGAAGCCACGTAAAATAAAATTTTGCATAAACCGATTAGAGGCGTCTAACTTGGTTTTGCAGGATGTGCATGTGATGTGGTATAGCAATGCTCATATTCAATTAGATTATGTATGAGATGACTATATGATGTAACTAACATGACCTGCGTGTCATGATTCTGCATGATGGCTGGAGCCATATGATTGCACTTTAATGACCTGCGTGTCAACCTTAAGTAATGCACTTATTTTATTAGCTATAGAGATAGCAATATTATCTGGTGCATCGAGAAGGTGGTGGCAATCTTCGCGAAGGTAAACACCGACGCAAATGCCGAAGACGAAGAATTGAAAGACTTCTCCGTCAGAAAGGGCTATACCATATCATGCTAATTATGAATTGCCTGAGATGTTTATCCCCTATGATGCACCCTTCTTGATTGCGCGGTAGTCGCTTTTATTAGGGTGATCTCTCACTTAAGGATATCAAGTAGATAGTGTTCTCCCAAGTGTAGCACCATCACGGCACCTATCTTTTCGGGGTGCGCCGTGTCACACGGGTACGAACGATTAGAGAAGTGTGAGGCGGGTGAGTTGAGACCTCGCAGCGAGATCACTTGGTTGTCTTGACGTTCAGGCATGACCGTCATGAGCTCGGAACACACGCATCGAAAGATGAACAAGAGTCACATAGTGATGTGATTGGCAAGTTGGCCTACCGGTTAAGATTTTCGTCATCAGTGGTGTTACACCAATGGCGAACAATCAAGACACGGATCTTGAATCACTCATAATCAATTTTGAGAGATATTGATTTGAGTGGGAGTGCATTTTAGAATAAAATGTTTATTCACTAGTGCAAATTTCATTATAAACAAAGTCTAAGTGAAACTTGTGTTTTCGTTGTAGATCAAATGGCTCGCAACACCGCGTTCAACTTAGGCCCGATGTTAGAGAAAGAGAAGTTAGCTACGACTGGAAACAACTATGCGGACTGGGTCCGTAACCTGAGGATTGTCCTCAGGAGCGCTAAGAAATTGTACGTGCTTGAAACTGCTCTTCCAGCTAAACCAGCGGCAGATGCACCGGTAGATGAACAAAATGTCTGGGCCACTAAGGATGATGATCACAACTTAGTGCAGTGCCTCATGCTAGCTTGCATGAGTCCAGGGCTTCAAAAACGTTTTGAATTCCATAAAGCCCGTGATATGATAGGGAATTGGATGCTCTGTACAAGGAAACCGCAAAGTCTGAACGATATGATATCATGAAGGCTTTGATGGATTGCAAGATGGCTGAGGGTAGTTCAGTTGGCGAACACGTGGTCAAAATGATTGGCTATTCTGAAAGGCTTAAAGCCCTAGAATTTCCACTTCCACCTGGCCATATGATGGACATGTTGCTTTCTTCACTCCCCCCGTCTTACTACGGTTTTGTCATGAACTACAACATGACAGGGATGGAGAAGACACCGGAAGAAGTGCTCACCATGTTGAAAACTACAGAAGGAGGACTGCGGAAAAATCGCAAGCAAGTGTTGCTTGTGAATAAAACCGCCAGTTTCAAAAAGAAGAAAGGCAAGCCAAAGAAGGGCAAGGGCACCGGTAAGACCGGCTCCCAAAGCAACTCTAAGGGCGGAGCCAAGAATGAAACTGAGTGCTTCTACTGCAAGGGCACAGGACACTGGAAGAGAAACTGCAAGAAGTATCTGGAAGATAAGAAGACCGGGAAAACCGGAAAAGGTATAATTGTGATACAAGTTAATGTCATTGACGTTTTGCTTGCTAGCGAAAACTCTAAGTCTTGGGTATTTGATACCGGATCGGTTGCTCACATTTGCAACTCGATATAGGGACTTCAGAAGGTGCACAAGCTAGCAAAGAATGAAGTCGTGATGCGTGTCGGGAACGGCGCTGGGATCGCCGCTCAAGCCGTCGGCATTATGCCTCTACGTCTCCCTTCAGGATTTATCTTAGAACTAAGTAACTGTTATTTTGTTCCACTGTTGTGTAGAAACATTATCTCCGGATCATGTTTGGTACACGATGGGTATTCGTACAAGTCTGAGAACAATGGTTGTTCACTTTATTGTAAGGATATGTTTTATGGATTTGCACCCATTGTTGGGGGCCTTTTCATACTAAATCTTGAATGTGGAAATGATGTCTTTAACGTGAATGCTAAACGCCTTAAGAAGGCTGATACCACCACCACTTTCATGTGGCACTGTCGCCTTGGCCACATCGGTAAGAAACACATGCAAAGACTCCATAAAGATGGAGTTTTACCGTCCCTTGATTTTGAATCATTTGACACATGTGAAGCTTGCCTGATGGGGAAAATGACCAAGACGCCATTCGCGGGTCATCCTGAACGGGCAGGTGAATTATTGGAAATAATACATAGTGATGTATGTGGTCCAATGAACACAGGCGCACGGGGTGGATATTTTTACTTCGTGACTTTTACTGATGATTTGAGTAGGTATGGCTATATCTACTTAATGAAGCATAAATCGGAAACCTTTGAAAATTTCAAAGAATTTCAGAATGAGGTAGAAAATCATCGTAACAAAAAGATTAAGTTTCTGCGGTCTGATGGCGGAGGCGAATATCTTAGTCATGAGTTTGGCCAACATCTGAGTGATCGTGGAATCGTTTCACAGCTTACGCCTCCCGGAACTCCACAGAGAAATGGAGTATCGGAACGACATAACCGAACCTTGTTGGACATGGTAAGGTCAATGATGTCTCTTACAAATCTTCCAATATCTTTTTGGGGTCACGCACTACTTACTGCTGCTCACACACTAAACAAAGCACCGTCTAAATCTGTTGAGACGACGCCACATGAGATGTGGCACCGGAAGAAACCCGACCTGTCGTTTTTCAAAATTTGGGGTTGTGAAGCTTATGTAAAGCGTTTACAGCCAAGAAAACTTGATCCCAGATCAGACAAATGTTACTTTGTAGGTTATCCCAAGGAGACAGTTGGGTATTCTTTCTACCACGCCTCCGAGAACAAAGTGTTTGTTGCAAAACATGGAGTCTTTCTTGAGAAAGAGTTTCTCACTAAAGAAGTGAGTGGGAGGACAGTACAACTTATTGAGATTAGTGAATCTTCGGCAACCGTTGATATGGCTAAGGAACCGGAAGAAATTCCGCTAATTATCCCTACAACCGAGCCGGAAGTTGTCGCATGTGATGCGGAGACTTCAGACAATGTTGTAACTGAACCGCGCAGATCAGGTAGGGCTATCCAGCCACCTGAGTGGTTTCATAACGAAATCTTCATTCTTGAAGACGATGAACCTGCGCACTACAAGGAAGCGATGGCGGGGCCCAGCTCAAAAGAATGGCACAAAGCCATGAGATCCGAAATGGAATCCATGTACGAAAACCAAGTTTGGAACTTGGAAGAACTTCCAGAAGGCGTAAAGCCCATTGGTTGTAAATGGATTTTCAAAAGAAAGACGGACGCGGATGGTAACATTACTATCCACAAAGCTAGACTTGTCGCGAAAGGGTTCACACAAGTTCCAGGAGTGGACTACGACGAGACTTTCTCGCCAGTAGCTATGCTTAGGTCTGTTCGGATATTGCTAGGAATTGCTGCTTATTTCGACTATGAAATATGGCAGATAGATGTCAAAACGGCTTTCCTAAATGGAAACCTCAAAGAGGATGTATACATGATACAGCCAGAAGGTTTTGTCATTCATGAGGATCCTGGAAAGGTATGCAAACTTCAGAAAGCCATTTATGGTCTGAAGCAAGCATCAAGGAGCTGGAACATTCGTTTTGATGAAGTGGTCAAAGAGTTTGGCTTCATCAGGAATGACGAAGAATCTTGTGTTTACAAGAAGTTTAGTGGGAGCGCAAAAGCATTTCTAATCTTGTATGTGGATGACATATTGTTGATTGGAAATGACGTGAATTTTCTTAGCGAAATAAAAGACTCATTGAAGAAAAGTTTTTCAATGAAAGACTTAGGCGAAGCGGCGTATGTATTAGGCATCAGAATCTATAGAGATAGATCAAAACGCCTGATAGCGCTTAGCCAAAGCACGTACATTGACAAGGTGTTGAAAAGGTTCGACATGGAGAACTCCAAGAAAGGCCTACTCCCCATGTCACCTGGCACAGTGCTTTGCAAGAATCAGAGTCCTCGGACTCTGGATGAGCGAGTACAAATGAATGATGTTCCATATGCCTCGGCAGTTGGTTCTATTATGTATGCCATGCTATGTACAAGACCAGATGTTTCCTATGCGCTAAGTGTTAGCAGCCGGTACCAAAGTGATCCAGGGTTGGAACACTAGGCCGCAGTCAAGGGTATTCTTAAGTACCTCAGAAGGACCAAGGATTTACTCCTTGTGTACGGAGGTGATGAAGAGCTCATTGTAAGTGGTTACACTGATGCAGGCTTCATGACTGACCCAGATGACTTCAAATCTCAATCAGGCTACGTTTTCATATTGAACGGCGGCGCAGTTGATTGGAAAAGTTCCAAACAAAAGACTGGCGGATTCTACGACGGAGGCGGAATATGTTGCTGCTTCAGAAGCCTCCAAGGAGGCGGTATGGATCAAGCAATTTCTTGAAGACCTTGGTGTGGTTCCTAGTGCCCAGGACCCGGTGGAGATCTATTGTGATAATAGTGGCGCCGTGGCTCAGGCAAGGGAGCCAAGTTCGCACCATAAGAAAAGACATATTCAACGCAAATATAAACTCATTCGACATCATGTCGAAGAGGGTTTAGTGAAAGTACGCAAAGTTCACACGGATCTGAACGTGTCAGACCCGATGACAAAGCCTCTACCACGAGCAAAACATTAGCAGCACCGGATAGCCATTGGTGTTAGGGAAGCCATGTAACTGGATTATGACTCTAGTGCAAGTGGGAGTCTGTAGGAGATATGCCCTAGAGGCAGTAATAACAGTTATTTTGTATCTCCAAGTTTGTAATGAATGTTTATGATCCATGCTATAACTGCAATGATTCTCGAGTCTACAATATCCACGAGGCTCGGAGGGAACTCATATGCACGTGTGGTATAATAAACGGTAAAATATATTCCTAGTCTTGCCTCTAAGACTAGCTCAAGTATTGCATGATGATCCTGTTTTCCTGATCATGGGCATGACTATGCCGGCAATTTTGAGGGCGCAATGTTGGTAGAACGCTTGTGTTGAATCAACCCGGATTGATGTTATGCTATGAGATACCTTCATCACAAGTTTATGGTTAATATCATTGAGATAGTTAATGTTTGCATAATTCCTTAGACCATGAGAGTATCAAGTTCCTTCGTGCTTGCTTCGTGAACTTTGGGGTTTGTTAAACGTCATCCGTAACTGGGTGGCTATTACGGCAGCTTTCGGGTTCACGGAAAAGTATAGGAAGTAACAAGATAGCTCAAGATTGGGATTTGCTCCTCCGACGATGGAGAGATATACTCGAGCCCTCTCGGTGTAACGGTATCCATCATCGTCTGGCCAGACACATTGTGATTTGATCACTGGGATGCCGGAACACGGAAACGAGAAAAGAGAACAAAACCGGTAACGAGGTAACTTGCATGGTGGACAAATTGTTCGTCCATGGGCATGCAATAAATCTCACCTCGGGTGTTTGTGACATATCGCGAAGCAACAGGAATAGCTCACTGCAACTGGAGGTTCACTCGAATATTCATTCGTGTGGGTATAGGGGTCAATATGGGTGTCCACGGCTCCGATGTTGATCATTGATCGGAAGGGGTTCCAGGTCATGTCTATACTTCACCGAACCTATAGGGTCACACGCTTAAGGGTCATCTATCTGCCGAATACTAGACAGGGAGTCTGAGAGAAAATCACCGAAAAAGTTTCGGACAACGAAATGTTTCGGACACCGAAAAGTTTCGGACAGCGGAATCGTACCTTAGAGAGAGGTCATCGGATAAGTTTCAATGATACCGAAAAGTTCTTTCGGGATACACCATTAAGTCAAATTGGTTTTGGCACATGCCTGATAATTCTTGGAGGATGCTAGAATCATTCTGGAAGCTTTTTGGAATTTTCTGAGATAAAAACCGGAAATTTTCCGGAGCTGCCGGAGCCACTTCAGATGCTTTTCGCAGATGAAAATCACTAAACCAGAATTGTTTCGGAACGCATTGAAAATAATTTTGGTGGGTACTGGAAATGTTCTAAGCCCACATAAATATTTTCAGTTTGAACAGACGCTGAAAAATGTCGTCGTGAATAGTGAAAGTGCTTTTTGGGATATTTTATGGTGAGTCACCTTTTGGGATATCTCCAAAAGGCTTCTAGAAGGGCTTGGGGGCCAAGCATGCTCCTCATGGGGGTCCCCCAAGGGGGTTGGCCGGCCACATGTGTGGGGCTCCATGGAGCTCCACTTCACTCCCCATTATGCCCTTCATGTGTGACATTTGCATGGGCATTTTGGGTTTTTTGTGAGCCATCCCTACCCCTTGGCTTTCCTATAAATAGAGGAGGAGTGGGCAGCCCAAAGCTCATCCCTTGCTCTCATACGCATGCCATGCATTATCTGGCTTCTTCTCTCCCTCCCACGAAAAGAGTTTCGTAGAGCCGTAAGGCAGTCTGGGTTCCGGCAGGAACTAGTTCTGGACGGCGAAGCCCTGCCGGATAGCTGACACCGTATGTGTGCAACCCTGTAGAGAGATTGTAGTTTTGATCTTTTGCCCGAGGGGCTGTTCGAGTGTCCTCCCGAAGGGCTCTCCGAGTCTCCGTCCGAGTTTCGAGGGTCCTCCCGAAGGGCTGTCCGCGACATTGTCCGGGGGACTGTCCGACCGCCTCCCGAAGGGCTGTCCGGAGAAGGAGTACATCCTCGCTGTTGGGAGGTTGTAAATCCTAGCTGTGGGGATCTGCACCGACGATCTACACCGACTCTTCTTCCGTTGCGCTTCGAGTCGGTACGGATCAGATCAAACCTTGTATGTAGTCTCCATAGTGGTCCTGGGCGTGCTCGCTATACCGAAAATTTTCGTTTTCTGTCGCGTTCCCCTACAATAATAGCATGGAACAATCAAAAATTATAGATACGTTGGAGATGTATCAATGCACAAGACCCATCTGTTAGCTTAGCATATTGATCGTTAAGTTTATTGCTATTGCTTTCTTAATGTCAAATACATATTCCTTCGACTATGAGGTTATGCAACTCCCGGATACCGGAGGAATGCCTTGTGTGCTTTCAAATGTCACAACGTAACTGGGTGATCATAAAGATGCTCTACAGGTATCTCTGAAGGTGTTTGTTGAGTTGGCATAGATCGAGATTAGGATTTGTCAGTCCGAGTATCGGAGAGGTATCTCTGGGCCCTCTCGTTAATACACATCATAAGAAGCCTTGCAAGCAAAGTGACTAATGAGTTAGTTACCAGATAATGTATCCAAGTAAAGAGACTTGCCGGTAACGAGATTGAACTAGGTATGAATATACCGACGATCAAATCTCGGGCAAGTAACATACCGATAGACAAAGGGAATTATGTATGTTGTCATAAGGTTCGACCGATAAAGATCGTTGTAGAATATGTAGGAGCCAATATGGGCACCCAGGATCTGCTATTGGTTATTTACCGGAGAGGTGTCTCGGTCATGTCTACATAGTTCTCGAACCCTTAGGGTCCACATGCTTAATGTTCGTTGACGATATAGTATTATATGAGTTATATGATTTGGTGACAGAATGTTGTTCGGAGCCCTGGATGAGATCATAGACATGACAAGGAGTCTCAAAAAGGTCGAGAGGTAAAGATTGATATATTGGAAGATGTTATTTGGACACCAGAAGTGTTTTGGAGTGTACCGGGTAGTCATCGGAGTACAGGAGGGTGTACCGGACACCCCCGGGAGGGTAATGGGCATATTGGGCCATTAGAGGGGAGCACACCAGCCCACAAGGGGCTGGCGCACCCCCTATGGCAGCCTCTCAAGTGGGGAAAGGAAAGGGGTGAGGATTCGGCCTCCCCTTCCTTCCCTCTTCCCCCTTTCCATTCGCTCTCCAGCGAATAAGGAAAGGGGGGCGCCACTTGGGGAGGACTGCAAGTAGGATTCGACCTACTTGGGGGCACCTCCTGGCTGCTCCCTCCTCCCCCCACCTATATATATGTGGGAGGGGCGCCTAGCAGATCAGAACATTGTCTTTGCCGTGTGCGGCGCCCCCCTCCACCGTTTACACCCTCGGTCATATTTTCGTAGTGCTTAGGCGAAGCCCTGCGGAGATAGCTTCACCATCACAGTCACCACGCCGTCGTGCTGCCGGAACTCATCCACTATCTCGCCGTCTTGCTGGATCAAGAAGGCGAAGGACATCACCGAGCTGAACGTGTGCTGAATGCGGAGGTGCCGTATGTTCGTACTCGATCATTTGGATCGCGAAGAAGTTCGACTACACCAACCGCATTACTAAACGCTTCCTCTTACGGTCTACGAGGGTACGTAGACACATTCTCCCCTCTCGTTGCTATGCATCTACTTGATAGATCTTGCGTGTGCATAAAAAAGGTTTTGTTTTCCATGCAACATTTCCCAACAATTACTCCACAATGCATTCCCTTAGGCCCAAGTATGGTGAAGTGTCATGTAGTCGACCTTCACATGACACCACTAAAAAAGCAACAACATATATATCATCAAAATATTGAACAAATATCAACATCAAATGATTACTTATTGAAGGAAATGTGCCCTAGAGGCAATAACAAAGTTGTTATTTTCTATTTCCTTATTCATGATAAAGGTTTATTATTCATGCTAGAATTGTATTGATCGGAAACTTAAGTACATGTGTGAATACATACACAAATACCGTGTCCCTATTAAGCCTCTACTAGACTAGCTCATTGATCAAAGATGGTTAAGGTTTACTAACCATAGACATGTGTTGTCATTTGATAACGAGATCACATCATTAGGAGAATGATGTGATGGACAAGACCCATCTGCTAGCTTAGCATATTGATCGTTCAGTTTATTGCTATTGCTTTCTTCATGTCAAATACATATTCCTTCGACTATGAGATTATGCAACTCCCGGATGCCGGAGGAATGCCTTGTGTGTTATCAAACATCACAACATAACTGGGGGATGATAAAGATGCTCTACAGGTATCTCCGAAGGTGTTTGTTGAGTTGGCATAGATCGAGATTAGGATTTGTCACTCCGAGTATCGGAGAGGTATCTCTGGGCCCTCTCGGTAATACACATCATAAGCTTGCAAGCAAATGATTAAGGAGTTAGTCACGAGGTGATGTATTACGGAACGAGTAAATAGACTTGCCGGTAACGAGATTAAACTAGGTATAGAGATACCGACGATCGAATCTCGGGCAAGTAACATACCGATGATAAAGGGAATTACGTATGTTGTCATAACAGTTTGACCGATAAAGATCTTCTCAGAATATGTAGGAGCCAATATGGGCATCCAGGTTCTGCCATTGGTTATTGACCGGAGAGGTGTCTCGGTCATGTCTACATAGTTCTCGAACCCGTAGGGTCCACACGCTTAACGTTCGTTGACGATATATATTATTATATGAGTTATGTGATTTGGTGACTGAATGTTGTTCAGAGTCCCGGATGAGATCACGGACATGACGAGGAGTCTCGAAATGGTCGAGAGGTAATGATAGATATATATAGGACGATGGTATTTGGACACCGGAAGTGTTTCAGGTAGTACCGGGTAATTATCGGGTCACCAGAAGGGGTTCCGGGCAGCCCCGGTAGGGTTTTGGGCCTTATGGGACAAAAGGGGAAGAGCACACCAGCCCACAAGGGGCTGGTGAGCCCCTCTACCCCCTGCCCACGCACCAATGGACAGAGGGAAGGAAAGGGGAGGCGCCCTAAGGCAGCCATCTCCCTTTCCTTTCCCCCTCGTGTCCAAATAAGGGAAGGGGGAGCGCAGGGCAAGGCAGGCGCCCTAGGGGCTGCCTCCTCCCCTCCCACCTATATATATATATATATATATATATATATATATGTGTGTGTGTGTGGGGGGGGGGAGGGGGCGCCACACAAGGACACAACATTATCTCAGCCGTGTGCGGCGCCCCCGTCCACCATTTACTCCCTCGGTCATATCTTCGTAGTGCTTAGGAGAAGCCCTATGGAGATCACATCACCATCACCATCACCACGCTGTCGTGCTGACAGAACTCATCTACTACCTCCCCGTCTTGCTGGATCAAGAAGGCGTAGGACATGCTCGAGCTGAACGTGTGCAGAACGCGGAGGTGCCATGCGTTCGGTACTAGATCGGTTGGAGCACGAAGAAAGTTCGACTACATCAACCGCGTTGTGAAATGCTTCCGCTTACAGTCTACGATGGTACGTAGAAATACTCTCCCCCTCGTTGCTATGGATCTCCATGTATAGATCATTGCGTGTGCATAGAAATATTTTGTTTTCCATGCAATGATTCCCAACACTTATAACAAGACTTCTCCCATGTCCTCAAGAAAAAAAGTAACTACTTACAAATCATATTCATGTCCAAGATCAGAGGGGCATTCAATATGCTTGAAGATCTGACACCTTATTATCCACCAAATAAACCAACTAGCATCAACTACAAGATGTAATCAACACTACTAGTAACCCACTGGTACCAATCTGAGATTTTGAGACAAAGATTGAATACTAGAGATGAACTAGGGTTTCAGATGAGATGGTGCTGGTGAAGATGTTGATGAAGATTGGTCCTCCCATGATGAGAGGATCGTTGGTGATGTCAATGTCTTTGATTTCCCCCTCCCGGAGGGAAGTTTCCCTGGCGGAATCACTCCACCGGACAATAGAAGTGCTCCTGCCCTAGTTCCACCTCGATACGGTAACGCTTCGTCCTAAAAGTTTTCTTTTTTTCTAGGGAAAATGGCTTCATATAGCAGAAGATGGGCACCGGAGGCCTGGCAGGGGCCCCACAAGCTCATAGGGTGCCCCCCCCCAGCTTATCGCTCCCTGGTGGCCCCCTCCTGGTATTTCTTCTGTCAATATTTTTTATATATTCCAAAAGAATTCTCTGTAAATTTTTAGGTCATTTGGAGTTGTGCAGAATAGCTATCTCCGTTGTAGCCCTTTTCAGTCTAGAATTCCAGCTGCCGACAATCTCCCTCTTCATGTGAAACTTGCAAAATAAGAGAGAAACACAATAAATAATAGTAGGAAAATATGATGCAAAATGGACGTATCAGTCTTCACGATCCGACAATGCTTCGTCGTCCAGAACAAATCGCCGCCGGAGAATTATAGGAGATTAAAGCCACACGGGGCTTCTTATGATGAGGTTTATAGGAACTAGAACTACCTCTAATTATCTAAATTAGAACTAGTAGTATTGAACTAGAGGACGCTCAAAAACTTGTATTCACAAACGGGCCAATACCTCAAGTATATATAGGTTAGAGAGGTAGGGAGGGGCTGCCACCAAGGAGGGAATGTCCCTCCTTGGGGCGCCGGCCAAGAGGCAGCAGGAGGATTCCTCCCCCATGTCCAATTCGGCCAACACTATAGGAAAGTGGGGGGCGCCACTTCCTTATGGCCCAGTACTCCTCCACTACTTGGTCTTCTAAGACCCGTCGATATTTAATTAAATATAAAAGCCTCCTAACAATTACCATAGCCTTTTGTTATTAATTTAACATCATCGGAAACATTTCCCACCTATAATTTATTTATCGGGAATACCCAATATTGCCCAATAAACTCTGAAACTCTTCCAGTGACCCCGAAACGCTTCCAGTTCCTCTCGGAACTATTCCGGATATTAAAAAAACTATTTCACAAATAAATCCTTGATACTCTTGTCCTACTAACACTCAGTAGATCGTGATTACCTTAAGCTTGTGACCCTGTAGGTCCGGTAAAATATAGACATGAACGAAACCCCTTCGTTTAATGACCAATAGCGAATCATGGACGTCTATATCGATCCCTATGATTACAGGACTGATATTCGGGTGAACCTTTGGTTATCATGTGATGTTCCCTTTGGTTTGTGATATTTTACAAAACCATAAGTGAGATATATGGATATCCTCTTGAGTCATACACGTGCTCACTATACCGCTTTCCTCGTTACCGGTTTTGTTCTTCTTTCTTGTTGACATGTTTCGGCATCTCCGTGACGTTGTCACTTGTGTCTATCCAGACGATGATGGATGTTGTCACACCGAGAGGGCCCTAAGAATATCTCTCCATCGTCGAAGGAGCAAATTCCACTCTTGAGCTATTGTGTCCCTTGTCAGACTTTCTAATGCACCTATAAGTTGTCGTTATGATCACCGTGTTACAAATGACATTTGAGCTGAAGGAAATACGCCCTAGAGGCAATAATGAAGTTGTTATTTTATATTTCCTTATTCATGATAAATATTTATTATTCATGCTAGAATTGTATTGATCGAAAACCTAAATACATGTGTGAATACATAGACAAACAAAGTGTCCCTAGTGAGCCTCTACTTGACTAGCTCGTTTATCAAAGATGGTTAAGGTTTCCTAACCATGGACATGAGTTGTCATTTGATAACGAGATCACATCATTAGGAGAATGATGTGCTGGACAAGACCCATTCGTTAGCTTAGCATATTGATCGTTCAGTTTTATTGCTATTCCTTTCTTCATGTCAAATACATATTCCTTCGACTATGAGATTATGCAACTCCCGGATACCGGAGGAATGCCTTGTGTGCTATCAAACATCACAATGTAACTGGGTGATTATAAAGATGCTCTACAGGTATCTCCGAAGGTGTTTGTTGAGTTGGCATAGATCGAGATTAGGATTTGTCACTCAGAGTATCTTAGAGGTATCTCTGGGCCCTCTCGGTAATACACATCATAAGCTTGCAAGCAAACTACCAAGGAGTTAGTCACAAGGTGATGTATTACAGAACGAGTAAAGAGACTTGCCGGTAACGAGATTGAACTAGGTATGAAGATACCGACGATCGAATCTCGAGCAAGTAACATACCGATGGACTAAGGGAATTACGTATGTTGTCATAACGCTTCGATCGATAAAGATCTTCATAGAATATGTAGGAGCCAATATGAGCATCCAGGTTCCGCTATTGGTTATTGGCCGGAGAGGTGTCTCGGTCATGTCTACATAGTTCTCGAACCCGTAGGGTCCGCACACTTAACGTTCGATGACGATATTGTATTATATGAGTTGTGTGATTTGGTGACTGTTGAGGATATAACCATTAGAGTCACCCGCCCAGGAGGGGCCGGGTTACTCATAAGGATCATCACGTGAAGCCCAGTACCAAGCTTGAGGATGGCGGATCAATAATGGGCTTAAGACCCGGAGGCGGCTTAAGGCCCGTAGTGATAAACCGCCGTTATGGCAAGACTTGTAATGTAAGGCAAGAGTAGTTAAGAGTCCGAGCCGGATACTGTTATAAGCCGGCCGGGACTCTGAGAGCCGCTGGGCGTCAACCTCTCTATATAAAGGGACGACCCGGCGGCGGTTCAGGACGAGAGACAACAGATTGATAGCCAGGCATAGCGATTAAGCTCCCTGGTCATCGAAACCCTAAGTAATACCACCTCAACTAGACGTAGGCTTTTACCTTCACCGTAAGGGGCCGAACCAGTATAACCCTCGTGTTCCTTGTCCCGCTTAACCCCTTTAAGCTTCCTAGCTGCGATGGCTCCACGACTAAGTCCTTGCACAAGGACATCTGCCGTGATAATTCCACGACAGTTAGCGCCCACCGTGGGGCCAGCGCACGGTGGATTTGAGTTCTTGAAGGGCAGCTTCGAAGGGCTCAAGGGATACGCTGTGGGCCGGATGACCAAGAGTCGTCGCGGCAAGCTCTACATTGACGATGCAAACTGGGGCCCCGACGCCGGCTCAATTGAGTACGGGTACCGGGTCCCCTTCGGCGGAATCCATGTCTTTATTGGCAAGATTGGTGAGCCGGGCCTTGAGCCAGACCTCTGCGCCGATCTCGTCGAGACGGCTCAGCGTACACGACCCGCCCGGACTCTGCCTGCCTTGAAGCATGCTTTCGTGGGATGCGTCCATGGAGGACTCTCTGAAGGATCTGGATCTGGTGAGGAGACGGCCGCTCGCTCTGACGGCGAGTCATCCACAGAAGAGACAGACTCGTTATACCAACTTCAAGATGGCAGGCTCAGGGGTTGTTCCGATGGTGACAGTATTCCGGACCCCTTCGAGCCGCCGAGCCGGGCTGGAATCTTCATGGCTGGTGCACAACCTGTTCAAAACCCCACCGCCGGGACAGGAAGCCCTGTGCCCTCGCCGGCTCAGGTGCTGATGGATCTCACAGACAAGATGACGGCCCTGTTAACCGCTACGGTCGCCCCGGCGGATCAAGCTCAGCATGACGCGGAGGTGGCACAGTTAAGGTTGGATCTAGCAAAAGCCAAGGAGGATCTGGCGGCGGAAGGGATCAGGATGGCTGCAGAGAGGGCGGCTCTCGACACCTGGACTCAGCTGATCCAGGCGCAGTCTTTCCGGCTCACGATGGATCAGAACGCATCCAATGAGGTCATGAGAAGAAGGCATCAAAAGGCCCAATCTCGACTCCCTCCGGTTTACGATCCTCGAAACCTCTTCAACACGCCTGGTGCAGGGCCCAGTAACCCGCCAGAGATCACGGCGCCTGGGGCTGGAACGTCAATTCAGCCCCAGGTGATGGGGCCTCCCAGGGTGAACGCTGCCCCGCCTCAGTACGTGCCAATACCACCGGGTCATTATGCCAACCCGTTGGAAAACATGGTCGCCGCGGCGGCGCGACTGGCGGCTCTCCGAATCGATGGCGACTCTCCAACGACGGTCGAAACCCGCTGGGTCAGAGAACTCCTTCAGACGGCTCTGGCGCAACAGGAGGCATATTCTTATAGCCGGGACAGGATTCATTCAACCCCTCGTCCAGGCCGGAGCCCGAGTTATAGCAGGTGCATGGTCTCAGCGACCGGCTCAAGCAATGTCCGGCACCGTGGCTTGCCTCCTGGCCACGGCCCGGTTCATAATGGAGCCTTTAACGCGGTGGACCAAGACAGAGCACGGCAAGAGGCAGAGCAGGCGGCTCAGTTGACGGCGTACCAGCCACTCCCGGCTTATCCAACGGTTTCCATCGACGCGGGTATACCTACGAGGACCGGAGGTGTTCCTTGTCTGGTGCCGGCTCTCCGTAATGAACGTCTGCCCAAGGATTTCAAGGGGCCTAGGAAGGTACCTAATTACACGGCTGATTTGCAACCCGGAGCATGGATCAAGAGTTATGAGATGGCTATGGAGTTGCTGGAGGTCAGCGAAGCGGCAATGGCCAAGTACTTCACCATGATGTTAGATGGGACTGCCCGCACTTGGTTGAAAGGACTGCCACCAAATTCTATCGGGCCTTGGGCTGAACTAAAAGCCCGGTTCATCCAAAACTTCAAAGATACCTGTAGGCAGTCTATGTCAATTGTGGATTTGACTAACTGTAAGCAGCAGGAGGGTGAGTCTACAACCCATTGGGTTCGCCGGGTCAAAGAGATAATACATTCATCTGATAAGATGGATGCCGGCTCTGCAGTCTTAATGTTAGAGCAGAATTGTCGTTTTACGCCCCTGAAGATGAAGCTCGGGCGGCTCAAGCGCGATTGCAATGATATGGGTACGCTGATGGCGGCTCTGGTCAAGTACGCCTACTCTGATAGTACCAAGGATCCCGCGTCGGATGATGAAAGGACAGGGAAGGGAAAACGGAATGGCAATGGTAAGGGCCCCCAGCATAACCCGGCGAACCAGGGAGGTAACAAGCGGAAGGGTGATGGCAGTATGGAGTTTGTGGCCAACACCAGTTCACAGGGTAACAACCACCGGCGTAAGGGGAGACCACCTCCCCGTGCCGGCGGGTCAGGCCCGACGCTTGAGCAGTTGTTGAATGAGCCTTGTCCAAGGCATGGCTCTAGGGAAAAGCCGGCCACTCATCTATGGAAGGACTGCGCAATCATGAAGGCCTTTAAAAATTCCAATGCTTTCAATGGCAACAGTGGCCCGGGCGGCGGCTCAGGCGCCAGCGGCTTTCATGGCCCGGGCGGCGGTTGAAATTCCAATTCTCAGAATGTTCAAGGGGGCTTTAATCAGCAGTCCGGCCAGGGTCATCAGCAGCAGCAGCAGGGGGGATACCAGACCAATCCAAAGCAGCTCAATGGCGGGCAGTATCATGTGTTTACTACCAGTATGTGCAAGCGAGAGCAGAAGCTCCATAAAAGGGTTGTGCATGCTGTTGAGCCGGCGGTTCCACGCTATTTAAGATGGTCTGAGCAGCCTATTGTGTGGAGTAGGGAAGATCATCCTCCCCGGGTTGATAATCCGGGTCACCTGGCCTTGGTGGTGGCTCCTCAGGTTGGGGGATATAAATTCACTAAAGTGCTCATGGACGGAGGCAGCAGCATCAACATCCTCTATTATGAGACCTTTCGTCGTATGGGTTTAACCGATAAAAATCTCAGCCAGTCCAATATTGTTTTCCATGGCGTGGTGCCCGGTAAGTCGGCGTATCCAGTCGGTAAGATCGAGCTGGAAGTGGCCTTTGGAGATGAGTACAATTATAGGGCGGAAAAACTAACCTTTGAGGTGGTTAAGATAAGGAGTCCGTACCATGCTTTATTTGGGCGGCCGGCTTACGCTAAGTTCATGGCACGGCCGTGTTACGTGTATTTGCAGCTCAAGATGCCGGGTCACAATGGGACCATTACGGTTCATGGCAGCCGAAAGATAGCCTTGGAGTGTGAGGAAGGTGACGCGGCTTACGCTGAATCTGTTTGTGCAACAGAGGAGTTGAAGTTTTACAAGGACAATGTTGACCCGGCCGATATGACGTCTTTGAAAAAGCCGACCACGGAGCATGAGCCGGCAATGAAATTTAAGTCAGCTGATGAGACTAAACTTGTTGACTTTGTTCCAGGTGACTCATCTCAGCAGTTCAGCATCAGTGCCAATATGGATCCAAAATAGGAAGGCGCGCTCATCGAGTTCATCCGTGAGAACAAGGACATTTTTGCATGGAAACCTTCTGACATGCCAGGTGTACCTAGAGAACTCGTTGAGCACACTCTCAATATTGATCCAAAATTTAAGCCGGTCAGGCAATTCCTTCGGTGGTTTAATGAGGAGAGGCGGAAAGCTATTGGTGAGGAGGTAGCCCGGCTCTTGGCGACTGGGTTTATTGTTGAAGTTTTTCATCCAGAATGGTTAGCTAACCTGGTGCTCGTGCTCAAGAAGAACGGCACCTGGCGGATGTGTGTGGACTACACGGATTTAAACAAAGCTTGTCCGGCTGATCCTTTTGCTCTCCCCCGTATTGATCAAATTATTGATGCTACGGCGGGTTGTGAGCGCTTAAGTTTTTTGGATGCTTATTCTGGATACCATCAGATTAAAATGGCAGTTAAGGACCAGGAGAAGACGGCGTTCATCACTCCCTTTGGAGCCTTCTGTTATGTGTCTATGCCTTTTGGGCTTAAGAGTGCACAGGCGACTTACCAGCGTTGTGTGCAGAATTGTCTTCATAACCAGATTGGGCGCAATGTTCATGCCTATGTGGATGATATCATGGTTAAATACAGGGAGAAGGAGACCCTGGTAGATGATCTTAGAGAGACCTTTGATAATTTCCGGGTTTACAAGATGATGCTTAACCCAGCCCAGTGTTTTTTTGGTGTTCCCGCAGGCAAGCACTTGGGTTTTCTGGTTTCTCACAGAGGCATTGAAGCTAACCCGGAAAAGAGCAAGGCGATCACCTCTCTGGCTAAGCCGGCGTGCATAAACGACGTCCAGCGTCTGGCAGGCCGCATCGCTGCTTTGAGCCGGTTTATAAGCCGTTTGGGTGAAAAGGCCATGCCACTGTACCAGTTGATGAAGAAAACAGATGACTTTATCTGGAATGATGCTGCTAATGCTGCTTTTGAGGATCTGAAGAGACAGCTGGCTGAGCCTCCAGTCCTTGCTGCTCCTGTTGACAAGGAGCCCTTATTGTTGTATGTAGCCGCTAACGCACGGGCCGTCAGTGTGGCTATGGTGGTGGAGCGTAAGGAAGAAGGTAAGGAATATCCGGTTCAGCGGCCGGTTTACTACGTCAGCGAGGTACTCATTGAGTCCAAACAACGGTATCCACATTGGCAGAAGCTTGTTTATGGGGTATTCATGGCAAGCCGGAAGCTTAAGCATTATTTCCAGGGTCATCCTATCACTGTGGTTAGTTCTGCTCCCCTAGTAGATATCATCCAAAACAGAGAAGCCACAGGAAGAGTAGCTAAATGGGCCATAGAGCTTGGGCCTCATGGTCTGAAATACGTGCCACGCACTGCTATCAAATCTCAAGCATTGGTGGATTTCATCAATGATTGGACAGAGCTGCAGGTGCCTGAAGAGAAACCGGATAATACATACTGGACTATTCACTTTGACGGGTCTAGGCAATTGGACGGCTCGGGGGCTGGAGTTGTATTAGCTTCCCCTCGAGGTGACAAGTTTTGCTATGTGCTACGGTTGATGTTTCCCTGTACTAACAATGCAGCTGAGTGCGAGGCCTTGCTCCATGGTCTTCGGATGGCTAAGGAGATGAGCTTGAGCCGGGTAAGGTGCTTTGGCGACTCAGATTTAGTGGCCCAACAAGTGTCAGGCAAGTGGGATTCCAAGGACCCTCTCATGGCGGCTTATCGCCGCGAAGTTGATGCCATTGCTGGACATTTTCAGGGTTACCAAGTAGAGCACATCGATCGCAGGAAGAACGAGGCAGCTAATGCTTTAAGCCGGTTGGGCTCTCAGCAAAAGCCGGTGCCGCCTAATACTTTCTTGGACATTTTGCATAACCCTTCTGTTAAGTTGCCTACAGAGGAAGACTTGGTTGTTCCTGACCCGGAGGCACAGTTGGTAGCGGCTCTCCGCATTACCCCAGACTGGACAGTACCGTACTTGGCTTACATGACCCGGGGAGAATTGCCTGAGGATGAAACTTTGGCCAGACAAATAACCCGGTGGTCTAAGTCAATGATAATTATCAATGGCCAGCTACATCGTCGCAGTGTCACTGGAACTTTCCAGCGTTGTGTTTCACCTGAGGAAGGCCAAGAGATTTTACGTGAAATTCACGAGGGGGATTGTGGCCACCATGCCGGTTCAAAATCCCTTGTGGCCAAGGCTTTTCGTCATGGTTTTTATTGGCTGATGACTCATACTGATGCAGAGGGTTTGGTCAGTAAATGTGACGGTTGCCAGAGGTTCTCGCGACGGGCTCATGTGCCGGCTCAAGAATTGAGGATGATTCCAATCACTTGGCCGTTTGCGGTCTGGGGCCTTTTAAAAGATCCAAGGATAAGAAGACCCACCTCTTGGTGGCGGTCGACAAGTTCACAAAGTGGGTTGAAGCAGAGCCAGTTAGTAAGTGTGATGCAGCCACAACAGTTCAGTTCATGAAGAGGGTGATATTTCGCTTTGGTTTTCCACATAGCATTATAACTGACAATGGTACCAATCTGTCTAAAGGCGCCATGGAGGAGTTTTGTCAATGAGAGCATATTCGGCTTGATGTTTCATCAGTGGCTCACCCTCAATCCAATGGTCAAGCTGAGAGAGCCAATCAGGAAATTTTGAAAGGCATCAAGCCCCGGCTTTTGGTCCCTTTGCAACGGACGCCGGGTTGTTGGGTGGAGGAGTTACCCTCCGTGTTATGGAGCATCAATACTACTCCTAACAGGTCTACGGGTTACACGCCTTTCTTCATGGTTTATGGAGCGGAGGCGGTCCTCCCTAGCGACATCCGTCATGACTCGCCTCGAGTGGCGGCTTATGTTGAGGCGGATAATGAGCGGGCGTGCCAAGATGCTCTTGACTTGTTGGATGAACAGCGTGATGTGGCAGCGGCTCGCTCGGTGATTTACCAACAAGACCTGCGCCGCTATCACAGCCGCCGGGTTAAGTCCAGAGTCTTCCAGGAAGGTGATCTGGTGCTCCGGCTCATCCAAGATCAAACAGATGCACACAAGTTATCCTCGCCTTGGGAAGGGCCCTTTGTGGTCAGCAAGAACTTGCATAACGGGTCATACTACCTTATCGATGTTCGAGAGCACAAAGATTCACGTAAGTCGGAGGAAGAGACCCGTCGGCCGTGGAACATAGCTCAGCTTCGGCCTTATTACACTTGAGCCACCGGCTCTCATAATGTACATATTTCTATAGCCATGTATATATTATGATAAATAATAAAGCAGGACCTCTGTCCTTTTCTCCTCAGAAGGCAAATGTGTTATTGTTATTTCTATTACAACATTACATGGTCACTTGGAGGTTGATCCGGCTTATGATCATATTCGAATCTAGCCGTTAAACAATATGATCACTTGGGGGCTTCCTGTTCAAACATAGGTCGTATTCGAACCAAAGAGAACATAGCTATCGATACCCACTTGATTGGCAAATTGCCGAGCTCATTTGGGAGTTTTTCTTGATCATATTTGAATCATAGCTCAACCCCTTTGGGAACCGACGTGGATCATATTCGAATCAGCGTCGTTAAACAACTCTCAAGGTCATTTGGGGGCTTCCTGTTCAAACATAGGTCGTATTCGAACCAAAGAGAACATAGATGTCGGTACCCTCTTGATCGGCAACGCCAAAGCCACTGGGGGCTTATGATCACATTCAAATCTTAGCTTAACCCCTTTGGGACGGTTCTCTGGTCTTATTCGAACCAGAAGCCCCTAAGTTTTGATTTTTTGGTTTGCAACAAGTTCTTTTGATCATATCAACAGTGTGCAAGGGCGGTTCTTACTCCGCCGGCTTAACTTTGCTTAACAATGATGATAGCACACAATAAGCATTATCGATGCTGGTGAACCGGAGTTGAGTTCTCAACCTCATTATTTGGGTTACATAAACCGGAAGTATACTTGAAGGCTTGCAAGTATGCTATTATGGTTACCACGAGGATGTAATTGAGAGCCGGTCTTTGATGATTTCGGTTCATATTCTGGGTTATATGTAAAATATATGACTCTCAGTGCGGTAAGCCGCCCAGAGACTTGTGATTTGTTTTCTATGCAGGACAATTAAAGACAGCTCTTTAACTTAAGAAAGGGAGATGATCAAACATAACCCGGAGGAATATAAAGGAGTAGCTTCAACGGAGTTCAGCACCCTACACGTGCACGATGGCACGACAAAAATTAAGTGTTTGTACTACTCTATTACAGGACTCCCCGAGTCCAAAAGGTGAGGCATTGTTTTAAGGTGTAACCATGAGCCGCCTAAGAAATCAAGATGCTTGTTGGGCTGAAGTTCCCGGCTCATCCCTCTCCGCTCCTGCGGCTGTTCCCATGACCTGGAAGGTTGATGATTTCCAGTCAATGCCGCTCAAAGCTTCAAATTGAGCCTCATCATCAATTAACCCGGCTGGGTCAACTTCTGGGGCGAAGGTATGCTTACGAGTCGGCGGGATCAGGCTGACTGCTTCATAGCGTGGAGTTGGAATCCTCTGATTCTCCGCGTCATAGCCCGGCTGATACTTGGTAAGGTCTGTGTCATTCCCAATCAAGGTGGCCACCGGTCGCACGCTCTTCACACAGGCGGCGAAGTCTTTCTGGTCAAAGGGGGTACCGTCTTCCTTCAGGCTGGGGTATCCAAGAGCGATGTCGGCCGGGTCTAGCTCCGGTAGAAACGCCTTGGCCCGGCTCAGAGCAGCTATAGCTCTGGCTCTTGCAGAAGCCCGTCTCAGCTCTTGGAAGCGTTGAGGAAGTACGGCAAGCCGCCTGAGTATGTCTGCCAGGTGAGTGGGAACCTCATTGGATAGAGCCACAACGGCTAAGGCACGTTGTGACCCGGTGTAAACAGCCTTCAGCTTGGTCAGCACGTTTTGATTAAGGTTGGAGCTTCTGGGACCTGCATAATAACGTCAGGTGAGCTGATGGCAATGGTGGGACTTATGAGACATGAAGAATGTAAACTTGTTAAAAGCTTGCAGAATGACTTACCGAAGATTGCGGAGACCATCTGTGACACATGGCGTTTTAAGCCAGAGAGTTCGGCGGTTCTTTCAGTCAGAGCAGCCTCCGCTTGTTCGGCCCGGCTGAGCAAGGCAGTCTTCTCCTCGGCCCAAGTCTTTCTTTCTGTTTCAAATTTCTTCTTCAGTTTTTCTTGTGCAGCAACACTGAACTCAAATTTGGCATTGGCCTTCCGGGTCTCAGTTTCCTGAGTCTTCAGGCGGTTCTTCAGCTCAGAGATTTCCGATTCAAATTTCTTGCAAGCAGCCTGTACAAATTCCGGGTTACAGTTTGAGTGATTAGCATGCAACATTAAAGTCCCAAGCACTTTGCAAGCAAAGACACTTGGCACTTGGGGGCTAATGTATGCTGAAAGTTTCTATTCATAGTGCTGGTTCATGAAGGTAAGCCGGAATTAAGTCTACAACATATTCTATCATAAGTAATAGACTTGGGGGCTAGCATGGTAAGGATGACTATGGAGTAAGCAAGAGAGTTGTACCTCAGATTTTTGCTGTATCTATTTCACCATGTCAATTTCCAGGTCCCGGCTGCTGTGCACTTGACCAATATAACCAGAAACAATGTCTCCAATGCTCAAGTTAGCATAGTCAGTGATATCCAGTCCGGCCCTGCGGCGCTCCAGCAGTTCTTCTTTAGCAGAGCATCTAGCCAGCATAGTGGGTCTTCCCGGCTCAACATATTCGGTCCGGGTAATCACCACATCTGGGTCATCGGCCGGTTGAGCTGAGCTGGGGATCTCTGGGTTGTCAGAACTCTCCGTGGCTTGTTGTTCAGTTGGAGTGGTGGTGTCTGGTGCAGACGGTGGCTCAGAAGCAGAGGCGTTGGGTTCAGTTAAGACCGGTTCTTCGACCGGGTGACTTTTCTTTGCCCTCTTGCTGAGTTTTGCTTGTGCGCTGAAAGTCAAAAGGTTAGTGCGAAAAGATGAATAAGATAAGCATAAGATAAGATGATCGTCATTACCCGGGTGCAGTCTTGAAAGCCGGCAAGTTAGATTGCATGGAGTCACCGGAGGAAGGTGAAGTTTCCTGATAGTTTGAATCAGAAGAGTTGAGTGGTTGACGTGTGATGCCCGCCAAAGGATGAAAAGGTTATAAGTTGGAGATAACCTCGGTCTGGCGCTTCCTTGATGCTTCAGGTAAGCCGGAGGAGAGGTCTGCATCCTTGTTGGCCCGGGTTTGCCTCCGGCTCTCATGAATCTGTTGCTTCAAAAGAAATTGAGGATCTTGATAAGCTAAAGGATGGGAAAATCTTACTTTCCGGGTTACTCTTCGGACTTTCAGCCTTGGCAAGGGCTCCGAGTCGGAGGAAAGTATAGTTACCTCTTCAATCACCGGGTTACTCGCTCCGGTGTCCTCCTGCTGATAATCAGTGTCGATAAGGTGGTTAAGAACAACAAAATAACAAGAGAAGAGCATAAGAATGAAGGGTTACCTCTGACTCAGAGGTGTCATCCAGCTGAAGCAGGTCTGAAGCGCTAGGTTTACTCCCCTTCTTGCGGGGAGCGGCTCTCCTGGCGGCTTTCTTAGCCTTCCTGGCTTTTTTAGCAGCCTCATGATCATACCTGACCTTCCAGAACTTATCATTAGCCTGAAAAATACAACAAAGATTTCTTGAGGTTAAGATGAAAATTGTTAAAATGGAAAGTAAGGTGCTCAGATCGGTAGCTTACCGCCGGAGCCGGGTTAGCTTTGCAGAAGGGACTTAAGCCTGTCCTCCCGCAGTCTGCTAAGCTCTCGTTCAGAAGGGACTTGGTCATGTCGTCAACGACGTCTTCAGGTAAGTCGTTGGGGCTGTGCCGCAGAGGAACATCCTTCCGGCCCGTGTAATCACACATTAAGCCAGGGCTGCGGCTCAAGGGAATCACCTGCCAAGCAATCCAGACCCGGACCAGATCAACACCGTTAAGGCCGTTTCCCAGAAGAGCTTTAATCTTGTTGATGGTGGGGATAAGCGGTTGACGCTCAGCTTGAGATAATTTGTCTGGCAGGGGGTGATTTGACTCCAGATGCAGGGCGCGAAAGCCGGGCAGAGGGTTTTCATCAGCCGGAGAAGTATCCTGGCAGTAGAACCATGTCTGGTTCCAGTCCTTTGGGTGGCTTGGCGGCTCAGCATAAGGAAAGAGGCAATCTCTCCGTCGTTGGATTGAAATTCCGCCAAGTTCCAAGCTAGGCCCGTTGGCACACTCGTTCTGGCGGTTCAGATAAAACAGCTCCCTAAAGAGCAGTAGGCTGGGCTCTTCTCCAAGGTATACTTCACAGAACACTTGAAAGTTACAAATATTCGACACGGAATTGGGTCCAATGTCTTGAGGTCACAGATCGAAGAAGTTCAGAACATCTCTAAAGAATTTTGAGCCGGGAGGTGCAAAACCCCGGCTCATGTGATCAGCAAATATCACAACCTCTCCATCTCTTGGTTGAGATCTTTCTTCCGACGGGTCAGGGGCACGATAGGACATGACCTCCTTCTTAGGCAGGTAACCCGTCTTCACGAAATCATCTAAGGTATCGTCAGTAACGTTGGACCTCACCCAGTTGCACGTAATGGGTGCCTTGGGAGCCTTGGGCGGCATTATGAAAGACGAAAGCCTATGACAAAAGGAAATGTACGATTCAAATATAAGCCGGAGGAAGATTCCAGTTCAGTATTCAAGATGGCGGCTTATGAAGGGGCCTAATGATATATGGCTAATTGTGTCGGGTTATCTAAGCCGTTGTGGACATCATGAGTAATTCAAGTTGTTTAAAACTCTATCATAAATGAGCCGGAAATTTCATAGCACATGGCCTCTTTTAAACCGGAGATATGAGCCGCCATAGCTAACAGATGCAATTTTTGACTAAGTGTGGCACAAACAGGTTTCAAGATCGCAGTAATTATTTTGGATCAAACGGTCGTCTAGAAAGGAAAAAATTTCTAGACCTAAAAACTGGCACAGAGAAGTTCATAAGTTCTAATGAGGTCTTTTTGCAAGCAAGAGGGATCTGCTAGTACTGGAAATGGGTGTGAAACCACTACCGCAGGAGTTCTATCCTACGTTCCGGATCAAAAGAGGTCGCGATGGAAGAACTGTGAAGAACTCGGATGAACTACGAAGAACAGGGGAAGAACGGCGGAACCCTAATGCAAATCTACTGTATAGAGTGGTAGGGACTTACTCGCGCTGATGAGATGCGGAGGTGGCCGCCGTTTCTCTGGACCAGTTCAGGGTGATGCAGCGGCCGAGGTCGAGGAAGACAAGGGGCGCGGCGGCGGCGACGGAGCTCGAGCTCTCGGGCGTCAGAGGAGGAAGACGATGGAAGAGAGGAGTGATGAAGGCTTATGGGTCGGGCCTATTTATAAGGAACGGCTGATCAATGGGCGCGAGAAACGAGGAGGCCAAGACGTGATTATCTTGCCACAGAAACGCCTCGATTTTTGGGATGGTCATTAAAGATAAGATCCGTTGAGATATGACAGAGTAAAAAATGAATTTAATGGAAGATGATGTCATGGCGGGTTACCAGGAATCCAGAAGATGACATCACGGCGGGTTATAACCTTCGCACAAGCAGAAGCCGGAAGATTTTCTCTTGAAGGGATTGAAGATTGACATGAACCGGTTCATGTCAATCTGGGGCCTAATGTTGAGGATATAACCATTAGAGTCACCCGCCCAGGAGGGGCCGGGTTACTCATAAGGATCATCACGTGAAGCCCAGTACCAAGCTTGAGGATGGCGGATCAATAATGGGCTTAAGACCCGGAGGCGGCTTAAGGCCCGTAGTGATAAATCGCCGTTATGGCAAGACTTGTAATGTAAGGCAAGAGTAGTTAAGAGTCCGAGCCGGATACTGTTATAAGCCGGCCGGGACTCTGAGAGCCGCTGGGCGTCAACCTCTCTATATAAAGGGACGACCCGGCGGCGGTTCAGGACGAGAGACAACAGATTGATAGCCAGGCATAGCGATTAAGCTCCCTGGTCATCGAAACCCTAAGTAATACCACCTCAACTGGACGTAGGCTTTTACCTTCACCGTAAGGGGCCGAACCAGTATAACCCTCGTGTTCCTTGTCCCGCTTAACCCCTTTAAGCTTCCTAGCTGCGATGGCTCCACGACTAAGTCCTTGCACGAGGACATCTGCCGTGATAATTCCACGACAGTGACCGAATGTTGTTCGGAGTCCCGGATGAGATCATGGACATGACGAGGAGTCTCGAAATGGTCGAGAGGTAAAGATTGATATAAAGGACGATAGTAGTCGGACACCAGAATTGTTCTGGAGTGTATCAGGTATTTATCGGAGTACGGGAGGGGTTACCGGAAACCCCGGGGGAACATATGGGCCACATGGGCCATGGGAGGGGAGCACACCAGCCCACAAGGGGTGGCGCGCCCCCTTATGGCAGGAGGCCGAATTGGAGAAGGAGAAGAGGGGGTTCCCCCCCCTCCTTCTCTTCTTCCCTCTTCCCTTTTTCCTTCCGGCAATTATGGAAGGGGGAGGCCGAATTGGGGAAGACCCTAAGTAGGATTCGGCCTACTTGGGGCGCACCACTTGGCTGCTCCTCCCTCCCTCGAAATGGTCAATAAGTACCCGGTACCCTCCGAAACACTTCCGGTGTCCGAATAGCATCATCCTATATATCAATCTTTACCTCTCGACCATTTTGAGACTCCTCGTCATGTCTGTTATCTCATCCAGGACTCCGAACAACATTCGGTCACCAAATCACATAACTCATATAATACTATATCGTCAATGAACGTTAAATGTGCGGACCCTACGGGTTCGAGAACTATGTAGACATGACCGACAAACCTCTCTGGTCAATAACCAATAGCGGAACCTGGATGCCCATATTGGCTCCTACATATTCTACGAAGATCTTTATCGGTTGAACCTTTATGACAACATATGTAATTCCCTTTGTCCATCGGTATGTTACTTGCCTGAGATTCGATCATCGGTATCTCTATACCTAGTTCAATCTCGTTACCAGCAAGTCTCTTTACTCGTTCCGTAATACATCACCTCGTAACTAACTCCTTAGTCATTTGCTTGCAAGCTTATGATGTGTATTACCGAGAGGGCCCAGAGATACCTCTCCGAAACTCGGAGTGACAAATCCTAATCTTGATCTATGCCAACTCAACAAACACCTTCGGAGATACCTGTAGAGCATCTTTATGATCACCGAGTTATGCTGTGACGTTTGATAGCACATAAGGTATTCCTCCAGTATCCGGGAGTTGCATAATCTCATAGTCGAAGGAATATGTATTTGGCATGAAGAAAGCAATAGCAATAAACTAAACGATCATTATGCTAAGCTAATGGATGGGTCTTGTCCATCACATCATTCTTCTAATGATGTGATCCCGTTATCAAATGACAACACATGTCTATAGTTAGGAAACCTTAACCATCTTTGATCAACTAGCTAGTCTAGTAGAGGCTTACTAGGGACACAGTATTTGTTTATGTGTTCACACATGTATTTAAGTTTCCGATCAATACAGTTCTAGCATGAATAATAAACCTTTATCATGATTTAGGAAATATAATAATAACCATTTTATTATTGCCTCTAGGGCATATTTCCATTAGTCTCACACTTGCACTAGAGTCAATAATCTAGTTCATATCACCATGTGATTTAACGCTCATAGTTCACATCGCCATGTGACCAACGCCCAAAGAGTTTACTAGAGCCAATAATCTAGTTCACATAGCCATGTGATTAACACCCAAAGAGTACTAAGGTCTGATCATGTTTTGCTTGTGAGAGTGGTTTAGTCAACGGGTCTGTCACATTCACATCCGTATGTATTTTGCAAATTTCTATGTCTATAATGCTCTGCATGGAGCTACTCTAGCTAATTGCTCCCACTTTCAATATGTATCCAGATCGAGACTCGGAGTCATCCAGATCGGTGTCAAAGCTTGCATCGACGTAACTCTTTACGACGAACTCTTTATCACCTCCATATTCGAGAAACATTTCCTTAGTCCTATTTAGGCACCTAAGGTTAATTTTGACCGCTGTCCAGTGATCTACTCCTGGATCACTATTGTATCCCCTTGCCAAACTCATGGCAAGGCACACAACAGGCCTGGTACACAGCATGGCATACTTTATAGAACCTATGACTGAGGCATAGGGAATGACTTTCATTCTCTCTATATATTCTGTCGTGGTCAGGTTTTGAGTCTTACTCAACTTAACACCATGTAACACAGGCAAGAACCTTTTCTTTGACTGATCCATGTTGAACTTCTTCAAAACTTTATCAAGGTATGTGCTTTGTGAAAGTCCTATCAAGCGTCTTGATCTATCTCTATAGATGTTGATGCCCAATATATAAGCAGCTTCACCATGGTATTTCATTGAAAAATTCTTATTCAAGTATCCTTTTATGCTATCCAGAAATTCTATATCATTTCCGATCAACAATATGTCATCCACATATAAAACCATATGCTTTGATCAGAAATGCTACAGAGCTCGCACTCACTATCTTGTCAATACAGGCTTCATCATAAGTCTATATAAAACCATATGCTTTGATCACCTCATCAAAGCGTATATTCCAACTCCGAGATGCTTGCACCAGCCCATAGATGGATCGCTGGTATTTGCACACTTTGTTAGCACCTTTAGGCTCGACAAGACCTTCTGGTTGCATCATATACAACTCTTCTTTAAGAAATCCATTAAGGAATGCAGTTTTGACATCCATTTGCCAGATTTCATAATTATAAAATGCGTCAATTGCTAACATGATTCGGACTGACTTAAGCATCGCTACAAGTGAGAAGGTCTCATCGTAGTCAACTCCTTCAACTTGTCGAAAACCTTTTGCAACAAGTCAAGCTTTGTAGATGGTGACATTACCATCAGCGTCTGTCTTCTTCGTGAAGATCCATTTATTCTCAATGGCTTGCTGATCATCGGGCAAGTCCACCAAAGTCCATACTTTGTTCTCATACATGGATCATATCTCAAATTTCATGGCCTCCAGCCATTTATTGGAATCTGGGCTCATCATAGCTTCTTCATAGTTCATAGGTTCGCCTTGGTCTAGTAACATGACTTCTAGAACAGTATTACTGTACCACTCTTGTCACATCCCTAGTCTGGTATGCACTTAGGCTAGCTAGATATGCTTGCATCATGTCTAAATTTATTGAATTTTGAAATGGGGATGAACAAACCCTAGCACCAAATGAACTCAACTAGGGTTTACCAAAATTGGTTTCAATGAACCCAAAATGCCCTTCATAAAATGTTCATCATTTCTGGATTGGGCTGAAACCCCTGGCAAAAATGGTGCACACTTTTTCTAGGACATTCTGGATTTTTGAATTTAAATCATAAGTATTTGAATTTGGACATTTAAATTCTATAAAATATTTAAACTGTCCAAATAATCTTGAAAGCATTTGAGGGCTGTTGGAAATAATTCAAAAGGTGCCCACAAATATTTTCAGGAGTTTTGGAAGTGATTTGGTATTTTTACTAAATCAAAACATAATAGCAAAAATAGAAAACAGAACAGAAATTATGGAAAGAGAGAGAACCTTACCTGGGCCTTACCTGCAGCCCAAGTGGCTAGGCCAGCCCACCTGGCCCATGCCAGTCACCACCTACCTTTGCCAGTAGGCAGAGGAGGGGGACAGCGCACCGCCGCCGAGCACGCGCCCGCGCCACCTCCTGCTTCCCCGGCCCCTCCTGGCGATGCCACGACGACGCCCCGAAGCTCCTCGCTCCTCTCCCTCACTCTCTGCTCTCTCCCTCGCCCTCTGTCTCTCTCCCCACAGCACCACCGAACGGAGCCGTCGCCACCGTCGCCGTTGCCGTGGCCACCGAGCCCCCCCTCGCCTAGCTAGGATATCCAGAGGAACCGCCATCGTCTCCTACGTCTCCTCGACGAAGGAAGCAAGCCCCGACGCCCGGAAGCGTCGCCATCGAGCTTGTCCCCGCCGCCTCTGGCCAGAGATCGCCGGTGTCGATTCGCCTCGACCAGAGCGTCCCCGAGCCCGCTGAGTCCTCCCTTGAGATCACTGTGAGCCCCTGAACCGTTTCCCCCTACTCCCAGGCTCGATTGCGAGTTTTAGCTAGACTAGCCACCGTGCCCGAAGCTCGCCGCCGCATGAGCTCGTCGCCGCCGTGGCTCCGGCGACCAAATGGCCCCGCGCGTGCGTCCGTTGCACTCGCGACGTTCCGTAGAGCAACTCTAGCGTGATAGCCCGTTTGTTTGCAAGCCGCAGCGCTAACCCCCGCACCCACCCGAGCTCCGGCGGCCGCCCAAGTGCTCGCCGCCGGCGAACCAGGCCACCCCGCGACCTTCTGACACCTCCCCTGGATGCGGAAGAGCGTGTGCTACCTCCTGGTGGTTCCCGCGCGTTCAACCGCCGTCTGTAGCTCAAGTCCGGCGAGTTGCCGCCGCAGTTTTGGTTGTCGCCGGCGAAACTCCGGCGAGGACCGACGTGGCGCAGTCATTAGCGCTAATCCCTGCCAGCTCAGCCGCCCTTAGCCACTGACAATGGGCCCCGCAGCAGGTCAAAGTGCTAGTCAACGCGGGATTAGTGACTGTCTCACTGACCAGTGGACCCCACTGGTCAGGTTTGACCTGGAACGGGTCCGTTGACCTGCTGAGGTCAGCATGACCTAATGCTGACGCAGTTAATCATTTTCTAGTTTTGAAATAATTAAGAAAATTCCAGAAAATGCCCTAACTTCTAAAATTCATAGAAATTCAACCGTAGCTCCAAATGAAATGATTTATATATGAAAAATTATCAGAAAAATCCAAAGAATCTGTTTATGGCACCCTCATGCATGTTTGAACAACTTACAGCCACTGTATACGACAATTTGAATAAATGGCATTTGAAATGTCTTATATGGAGTTTGAATTTGAACCTAAGGTTCAAACCAACTCCATTTAATATGTTGCTAGCTGCATTAGCTCAAAACACATTCATATTGCCATGTCATGATCATGCATCATATTGTGCATTGCATTGATTGTGTTTCCTCTCTGTTGCCGGTATTGTCCCCTCTCGATAGCCGTGTTTCCGACGATGAGTTCGATGACACTAATGAAGACTCAATGCTATCTTCGGAAGTGTCAGGCAAGCATAAAGCCCTTGTTCATTCCGATACAATCCCACTCTCTCGCTCCTGCTCTCTTTTACTACATTAGGACAACAACAATTCAACCGTTACTTGTTGCGGTAGTTGAACCCCTTATCCTCTGCATGACCTGTCATTGCCACAGTAAATAGATGAAACCCACTAGCATGAGTAGGAGTTGTTTGAGCCCTGGTGTGCCTACTCATTCATGCTTGTTTGTCATGCCTGCTATTGCTTAGAGTTGTGTCAGGTCTGATTCATCGGGGATGAATTGGAATGGTGATGAATATGTCCTACTGTGTGTGAGCTAAGCGTGTGACCACGATTTGGTAAAGGTAGCGGTGAGAGGCCATGTAGGAGTACATGGTGGGTTGTCTCATTGCAGCCGTCCTCAGGAACTGAGTTCTGTGTTTGTGATCCATGATACAGTTACTACCACGCATTGGGCCCGAAACCAATGGACCCTCTCGGCTTCTTAATCACCCTTGTCCTCTGTCCAGGAGTTGCAAGTAGTTTCTGGTGTTTGTAGTATGCTGGAGGCCGTGGGCAGCGCTGACCGGAGGGGTGGGCTGTGATGCGGTAGGCACGTGGCCGGGCATGCCGGGCGCCCGTTTGGTGTCTCGGAACCCTGCACACATCGTTCGGGGCCGTATGTGGAAACCTCGGCCGGACTCCCTGCGGATGGAACCTGAATAGGCGATAAACCTGGACTAGAGACTCGAGTGTTTAGGTAGGCTGTGGCCGACACCCTCGCTGGGCCTCCGCTTGTACGTTGCCGAGTACATGTCGTGTAAACGGCGGTAAGTGGTGAGAGCGTGTGTGTCGAAGTACACCCCTGCAGGGTTAACATCATCTATTCGAATAGCCGTGTCCGCGGAAATGGACTTCTGGGTTGCCTATAACAGTTCATAGACAAGTGAAAGTGGATACTCTAAAATGCGCAAGATAAGCGTGAGTGCTATGGATGGCGTTCTCGTAGGGAGACGGGAGCGGATCCATAGTGGAGTATTGATATGGTGAATATGTGGACTCGTGTGCGCCACCTCAAAAGAGTTGCTTGCAGTCGTAGTTCAGGATAGCCACTGAGTCAAAGCTGGCTTGCTGCAGTTAAACTCCACCCCCCTTTGTTGATACCGATGCATATGTAGCTAGTTCTGATGTAAGTCTTGCTGGGTACATTTGTACTCACGTTTGCCTATTTTATGTTTTGCAGAGAGACGTCAGTCTCGCTAGTAGTTCCGTGTGGACTTCGACGTTTAGCTTGATACCTCAGCTACGATCTTGTGCCCTCGGCAGGATCTGGTAGATAGTCAGGCTTCTCAGCCTTTTTGATTTGTAGATGTCTGTACTCAGACATGTTAAGCTTCCGCATGTGCTTTGACTTGTATGCTCTGAATGTTGGGTCATGAGACCCATGTTTGTAATATCTGGCTCTTCGGAGCCTAATGAATAAATACTCTGAGTCGTAGAGTCTTGTTGTGATGCCATGTTGTATTTGCACATATCGAGCATATTGTGTGTATGATTGAAATGCTTGGTATGTGTGGGATCCGACAACCTAGTTGTGTATCCTTGGTAGCCTCTCTTATGGGGAAATGTAGTCTTGTGCTCCATGAGCCATAGTAGTCCGCTACAGCCCGGTTCACCGGAGTCCTGCTAGCCCAGCACTACTGCTCTGGACACTTGACTGGCCGGCATGTGTTTCATATCGTTCCCGTGTCTGTCCCTTTGGGGAAATGTCACGCGGTGACATCCGGAGTCCTGCCTAGCCTGCTACAGCCCGGGTTCCCGGAGTCCTGTTAGCCCAGTGCTACAGCCCGGATTCGCACGCTGCTGACCGACACGTTCGATGTTGATTCATGTATGCCTGTCCCCATACGTTAGTGCCGCTTTGGGTTCACGACTAGCCATGTCGGCCCGGGTTCTCTGTCATGTGGATGCTAGCGACACTATCATATACGTGAGCCAAAAGGCGCAAACGGTCCCGGGCCATGGTAAGGCGACACCCGTGGGAATACCGTGTGTGAGGCCGCAAAGTGATATGAGGTGTTACCGGCTAGATCGATGTGACTTGGAATCGGGGTCCCGACAACTCTGGTGTGGATCGTGCTCTGGTTGACCTAGGTTCAGTAGCAACTTGATCTAAAGTTTCATGATCATTATCATTTGCTTCCTCTCTAGTTGGTGTAGGCATCATTGGAACGGTTTTCCGTGATGTGTTACCTCATCAAGTTCTACTTTCCTCCCACTCACTTCTTTTGAGAGAAACTCCATATCTAGAAAGGTCCCATTCTTGGCAACAAAGATCTTGCCTTAGGATCTGTGGTAGAAGGTGTACCCAATTGTTTCCTTAGGGTATCCTATTAAGACACACTTCTCCGATTTGGGTTCGAGCTTATCAGGCTGAAGCCTTTTGACATAAGTGTCGCAACCCCAAATTTTAAGAAACGACAGCTTAGGTTTCTTGCCAAACCACAGTTCATACGGTGTCGCCTCAACGGATTTAGACAACGCCCTATTTAACATGAATGCAGCTGTCTCTAATGCATAACCCCAAAATGGTAGTGGTAAATCGGTAAGAGACATCATAGATTGCACCATATCCAATAAAGTACGGTTACGACGTTCGGACACACCATTACGCTGTGGTGTTCCAGGTGGCGTGAGTTGTGAAACTATTCCACATTGTTTTAGATGAAGGCCAAACTCGTAACTCAAATATTCGCATCTGCGATCAGAATGTAGAAACTTTATTTTCTTGTTACGATGATTCTCCACTTCACTCTGAAATTATTTGAACTTTTTCAAATATTTCAGACTTGTGTTTCATTAAGTAGATATATCCATACCTACTCAAATCATCTGTGAAGGTCAAAAAATAACGATACCCGCCGCGTGCTTTAACACTCATCGGACCACATACATCGGTATGTATTATTTCCAATAAGTTATTAGCTCGCTGCATTGTTCCGGAGAACGGAGTTTTAGTCATCTTGCCGATGAGGCATGATTCGCAAGTATCAAATGATTCATAATCAAGTGATTCCAAAATCCCATCTGCATGGAGTTTCTTCATGCGCTTTACACCATTATGACCTAAACGGCAGTGCCACAAGTATGTTGCACTATCATTGTTAACTTTGCATATTCTGGCATCAATATTATGACTATGTGTATCACTACGATCGAGATTCAACAAACCATTCATATTGGGTGTATGACCATAGAAGGTTTTATTCATGTAAACAGAACAACAATTATTCTATAACTTAAATGAAAAAACATGATCCAATCATATCCATGCTCAATGCAAACACCAAATAACATTTATTTAGGTTCAACACTAATCCCTGAACGTAGAGGGAGTGTGCGATGGTGATCTTATCAACCTTGGAATCACTTCCACACACATTGTCACCTCGACCTTAACTAGTCTCTGTTCATTCTGCAACTTCTATTTCGAGTTACTAATCTTAGCAACTGAACCGGTATCAAATACACAGGGGCTACTACGAACACTAGTAAGGTACACATAAATAATATGTATATCAAATATACCTTTATTCACTTTGCCATCCTTCTTATCCGCCAAATGTTTGGGGCAGTTCCGCTTCCAGTGACCATTTCCTTTGTAGTAGAAGCACTCAGTTTCAGGCTTGGATCTAGCTTTGGGCTTCTTCCTGGGAGTGGCAACTTGCTTTCCATTCTTCTTGAAGTTCCCTTTCTATCCCTTACCCTTTTTCTTGAAACTAGTGGTCTTATTAACCATCAACACTTGATGTTGTTTCTTGATTTCTACCTTCGCCGATTTCAGCATCGCGAAGAGTTCGGGAATCGTTTTCATCATCCCTTGCATATAGTTCACCACGAAGTTCTAGTAGCTTGGTGATAGTGACTAGAGAACTCTGTCAATCACTATCTTATCTGGAAGATTAACTCCCACTTGATTCAAGCGATTGTAGTACTCAGACATTATGAGCACATGCTCACTGGCTGAGCTATTCTCCTCCATCTTGTAGGCAAAGTACTTGACAGAGGTCTCATACCTCTCGACACGGGTATGAGTCCGAAATACCCATTTTTCAGCTCTTGGAACATCTCATATGCTCCATGCCGTTCAAAACGTTTTTGAAATCCCGGTTCTAAGCCGTAAAGCATGGCGCACTAAACTATTAAGTAGTCATCATGTCGAGCTTGCCAAATGTTCGTAACGTCTGCATCTGCTCCTGCAATAGCTCTGTCACCTAGCGGTGCATCAAGGACATAATTCTTCTATGCAACAATGAGGATAATCCTCAGATCACAGACCCTGTCCGCATCATTGCTACTATCATCTTTCAACTTAGTTTTTCTCTAGGAACATATCAAAAATAGGTGAGCTATATCACGAGCTATTGATCTACAACATAGATATGCAAATATTATCAGGACTAAGTTCATGATAAATTAAGTTCAATTAATCAAATTCCTTAAGAACTCCCACTTAAATAGACATCCCTCAAGTCATCTAAGTGATACGTGATCCAAATCAACTAACCCATGTCCGATCATCACGTGAGATGGGGTAGTCATCAATGGTTAACATCTCTATGTTGATCATATCTTCTATATGATTCACGTTCGACCTTTCGGTCTCCAGTGTTCTGAAGCCATGTATGTACATGCTAGGCTCGTCAAGTTTAACCCAAGTATTCCGCATGTGCAAAACTGTCTTGCACCCGTTGTATGTGAACATAGAGTCTATCACACCCGATCATCACGTGGTGTCTCAACACGACGAACTGTAGCAATGGTGCATACTCAGGGAGAACACTTTTACCTTGAAATTTAGTGAAGGGATTCTTATAATGGTACCGCCATACTAAGCAAAATAAGATGCATTAAAGATAAACATCACATGCAATCAAAATATGTGACATGATATGGCCATCATCATCTCATGCTTTTGATCTCCACCTCCAAAGCATCGTCATGATCTCCATCGTCACCGGCTCGACACCTTGATCTGCATCGTTGCGTCGTGGTCGTCTCGCCAACTATTGCTTCTACAACTATTGCTAACTCATAGCGATAAAGTAAAGCAATTACATGGCGTATGCATTTCATACAATAAAGAGACAACCATAAGGCTCATGTCAGGTTCCAGATATCTTACAAAACATGATCATCTCATACAATAACGTATATAACATCATGTCTTGACCATATCACATCACAACATACCCTGTAAAAACAAGTTAGACGTCCTCTACTTTGTTGTTGCAAGTTTTACGTGGCTGCTACGGGTTTCTAGCAAGAACCGTTCTTACATATGCATAAAACCACAACCGTATTTCGTCAAGGACCTGCCGCAGTCAAATTGGTGGTAAGAAATAGACACCCGCCAGCCACCTTTATGCAAAACTAGTTGCATGTCTGTCGGTGGAACCGGTCTCATGTGCGTGGACATGTAAGGTTGGTCCGGGCCGCTTCATCCCACAATACCGCCAAAATAAATTAGACGTTGGTGGTAAGAAGTATGACTATCACCGCCCACAACCCTTTGTGTTCTACTCATGCATATCATCTACGCATAGACCTAGCTCATGATGCCACTCTTGGGAAACGTTGCATGGAAAACAAAAAAAATTCTACGCACACGTAATGATCTATCCATGGAGATGCATAGCAACGAGGGGGAGAGTGTGTCTACGTACCCTCGTAGACCGTAAGCGGAAGCGTTTCACAACGCGATTGATGTAGTCGAACTTTCTTCGCGCTCCAACCGATCTAGTACCGAACGCACGGCACCTCCGCGTTCTACACACGTTCAGCTCGGTGACGTCCTCCACCTTCTTGATCCAGCAAAACGGCGAGGTAGTAGATGAATTCTAGCAGCACGACGGTGTGGTGACGGCGATGGTGATGTGATCTCAGCAGGACTTCGCCTAAGCACTACAAAAATATGGCCGAAGGAGTAAACGGAGGACGGGGGCGCCGCACACGGCTAAGACAACATTGTGTCCTTGTGTGGCGCCCCCTACCTATGTATATATAGGTGGAAGGGGAGGAGGCATCCCCTAGGGCACCCCAAGAGACCTGGCGGCAGCCCTAGGGCTGATGCCTTGACCTGCGCCCCCCTTTCCGTGTAAGAAGAAGGGGGAAGGAAAGAGACGGGGGAGAGGGAAGGAAGGGGGAGTCCTACTCCACACTTTCCTTTCCCTCCCCTCTTTCCTTCTCCTCCTCATAGGGCTGGCCACTATAGGGGCGCACCAGCCCCTTGTGGGCTGGTGTGTTCCCTCTCTTGGCCCATAAGGCCCATATCTTTGCTGGGGGTGCCCGAAACTCCTTTCCGGTGACCCGATAAGTACCCGGTACCCTCCGAAACACTTCCGGTGTCCGAATACCATCGTCCTATATATCAATCTTTACCTCTCGACCATTTCGAGACTCCTCATCATCTATGCGATCTCATCCGGGACTCCGAACAACATTCGGTCACCAAATCACATAACTCATATAATACTAAATCGTCAACGAACGTTAAGCGTGCGGACCCTACGGGTTCGAGAACTATGTAGACATGACCGAGACACCTCTCTGGTCATTACCAATAGCGGAACCTGGATGCCCATATTGGCTCCTACATTTTCTACGAAGATCTTTATCGGTTGAACCATGATGACAACATACGTAATTCCCTTTGTCCATCGGTATGTTACTTGCCCGAGATTCGATCGTCGGTATCTCTATACCTAGTTCAATCTCGTTATCGGCAAGTCTCTTTACTCATTTCGTAATCACCTCGTAACTAACTCCTTAGTCATTTGATTGCAAGCTTATGATGTGTATTACCAAGAGGGCCTAGAGATACCTCTCCGAAACTCGGAGTGACAAATCCTAATCTTGATCTATGCCAACTCAACAAACACCTTCGAAGATCCCTGTAGAGCATCTTTATGATCACCCAGTTACGTCGTGACGTTTGATAGCACACAAGGTATTCCTCCGGTATCCGGGAGTTTCATAATCTCATAGTCGAAGGAATATGTATTTGACATGAAGAAAGCAATAGCAATAAACTGAACGATCATTATGCTAAGCTAACGGATGGGTCTTGTCCATCACATCATTCTTCTAATGATGTGATCCCGTTATCAAATGACAACACATGTGTATGGTTAGGAAACCTTAACCATCTTTGATCAACGAGCTAGTCTAGTAGAGGCTTACTAGGGACACGGTATTTCTTTATGTATTCACACATGTATTTAAGTTTTCGATCAATACAATTCTAGCAGGAATAATAAGCCTTTATCATGATTTAAGAAATATAATAATAACCATTTTATTATTGCCTCTAGGGCATATTTCCATCAGTCGGAGGAGCCACGAGGAGGCCACAAGGACGGAGGGCGCGCCAGGGGGGTAGGGCACGCCCCCACCCTTGTGGCCCCCCTGTGACCCTCCTGGCCTAATTATTTCGCCTATATGTTCCCATATATTCCCAAACCACCAGAGGAGTCCACGAAAACACTTTTCCACTGCCACAACCTTCTGTACCTGTGAGATCCCATCTAGGGACCTTTTCCGGCACCCTGCCGGAGGGGGATTCGATCACGGAGGGCTTCTACATCAACTCTATTGCCCTTCCGATGAAGCGTGAGTAGTTTACCACATACCTACGGGTCCATAGCTAGTAGCTAGATGGCTTCTTCTCTCTCTTTGATTCTCAATACCATCTTCTCCTCGATGTTCTTGGAGATCTATTCGAGGTAATACTTTTTTGCGGTGTGTTTGCCGAGATGTATTCTTCTAACATCACATTCTCAAAGTTGTTTTGAGGCTATTGTTACTCCTAATGATATTTCAAGATCCAGAAAACGGGATCACAACCAACACTTGAGCTAGTCTTAGAGGTGCGACTAGGAATCTTATTTTATCATTTATCGTTCTACATGTGCATACGAATTTTCCACCGAACTGCATATTCCAGGATCATAGCAGTTATAGCATAGAATATAAACTCTAAATTATGAACATGAAAAATATAATAATACAATATTATTGCATCTAGGGCATGATTCCAACAGAGGCCCATGCGAGGCAGCGCTCGGACTCCTTCTGTCGGGAATCCATTCTGTTGGCCCAAATGACGCATGGATCCGGCACTAGGTGTGCCATCGCTGCCTCACCAGAGGCGGTGCGGTCCGTCTGACGTCTGAACATGGTGGAGGACGCGCAACCCCTCCGTTAGCGCACCGAGGCCATGGACGCGCCATGGGCATTGTTCGACACAAAGATGGCACGGCGTGCCCGGCGTGCGAGGCAGCAAGCACGTGAGGCGGCGGCGACCCTCGCGGCGGTGGACGTCGGCGAGGCGGAGTTACATTCTCCAGCGCCCCGTATGGTGCACCAGTCCGTGCGCCGCAACCGCGTCGTAGTGGATGTCGCCGGCTCATCTCAGGACGGATCCATCATTGATCTAACGTCCACCAACACCGTCCGAGTTCCGGGCTCCGACGAGAAAGAGTAGGGCATGTGAGACGGTGGCGCCTTGAGTCCCGTGAGTCGACTCGTGTCCCATGTCTTACTCTACCTTGCCGGCGACCGGACCAGCACTCTGGGAGCGCGGCCGGCTGACGGACATGGGCGCGGCGGAGCCGAACGAGCTCCGCTTAAATATCAGTTTACGTTGCATGTAATAATATGGATATGAGGTTTCTAATTTGAGGTATCCGACTGTAGAATCAAATATTTGAGACGTGACCGATCACTGCCCGCGGGCATTTGAGGGGTCGGATTTATTAAGTCCGGCTGTAGTTGCTCTTAGCATACGATTTTATCTAGGATGCGCGGGATCTTTGGGGTTTTCGGCATGTCCCCTTCTAAACATGTTTTCTCTTAATGAAAAACAGCGTTCCTGCTGGTTTCTTGAAAGAAAGTTCATGCACCAATCTGCACTCTCAAACCGTCAAACGGGAGGAAAAAAGAACAGAAATATCTCCACAAGGCTGGCCGGGTGGTCAGAAGATGGCAGGTCCGAGTGGCATCTCCGTCCACCTCCCATGCGTCTCCCCCACCGATCCCATGTCGGACTCAAGAACCTTCCTCTGACCGGGCAAATAATTAGGTATCCAAATAGCGACCTAATTAACGAAGAAAGATGCCAAGCTGACAGGCCTGCAGATTTCATTACCATTTCTCGCCCTGTGGCCAGCCGTGTTCAGATAGCAATGGGCGGACGTACGCTTTCTTAATGCTCGGCGGTCGGCGCACAAGGCCAAGGAAATACTACAAGAACAGACTAGGAACTACAATTATATTTGTTGTACAGTACAGTTGCGGGGAGCAAATGAACCAACCCTAGTCTCGTTAGGATTAAGCTAACCACTACCGGTGCTACTGCTAATCTAATGTTTACGGCTGGCTCACAGCTCCAAGCGCTGGCTCTTCCTTTGATTGCATTATGAGTAGTAGTATACTGTACTTGCCTGCTAATCGCACCATTGGTAGGAGTAACAGCTCTGGGGGCGTCGACCTAGCACTGCCGCTGGCATGTGGGTCCGCCAGGTGGTGGTACAGTCCTGGCCCCACGTGTCACCGACGGTTTTGATTGTTCACTTGTTCAGTAGGGAGCAGTTTTGGTGGCTTGGCCTGGCCCCCATCTCTCATGTGGGAATAAACTTATTGGGTTCTGATTTGTTTCTAGGTAATGCCTCTGGGCTCAAGTTTCCTAATGATACGTCTTGAACATCAATCATTGAAATCCCCCTCACTAGTTTAATCAAGGACACTTTACCCCGATTCCAATCATACTCCGTGGCCTAGATGTTTTGCCTACTGGCTAACCTAACAAGAATCCAATATCCATCTACATACCATGGGGCTTATAGTTCTATAGTAACTATAACTAATCTGCCTAGAGTCGGTAGCTTGCATTGCATTGCAGACTATAATGGCGGCTAAGACGTTTTCATAGTCAACCGAGGCGTTTCGGAGCTCTGCCATGGAGACCTGTTTCTAATAAAAATCTACATACACATATGTATGTACAAACTAAATAACCCACTACAAATATTTTGAACCAGCTCCACTGCGGCGCGTGTCGTTGGGCCACTGACATGCATGCCCACATGTCAGTGGTGGAACAACACCCCGCCGTACGTCGGATGACCCTCGTCTGAAATATCTTTTTTCGCGAATACGCAAAAGCTGTGCGTATCTTTGCATTGATAGATAGTGTAGCATTACAATCGGGTGTTACAGATTAGAAGCAGCAGGGCGGCTAATAGTTTCGTACGCAAGGCGGGCGAACATCATAGCTGTGGTACACAGAGCGGCCGGGCGTGCCTCCCAGCGAATCCATCGTCTATGTCTATGGGATGAGAAGGGCCAAGCCCTTGGCGCCGGCGCGCGCCCAAAGACGCGCCTCCTCTTGGATCATGTGCACGGCTCGACCCACCGCTGGCTGATCGCCCTCGAATAGGCAGCTATTACGGTGCTTCCATAGATGCCAGGTGGTGAGGATGGCGAGGGAGGCAAGACCTCGACGGTGGCAGGTTGTGGTGCTGGAGATAGCTGAGGAGAGCCAGACGGCAAACTCCTCATCCTGGGCAGGGGTTGTAGTGGTGCAACGGCACCAGGAGAGTACCTCATGCCAGACTTGGCGGGAAAAGGAACATCCCGCGAGCAGGTGCTGCATGGATTCCGGCTCTTGGTCACAGAGAAGGCAACGCGGTTCATGGTCGTCACGCGCGAGATAGTCGGCGGTCCAGCACCTGCCCTGGAGAGCAAGCCATATGAAGAACTTGATGCGTAGAGGTGCCCAGGAACGCCAAGTGATGCGCTAGTGCGAGTCAATGGTGGAGCCGGCGAACAGAGCTTTATAGCAGGAGCTGGCAGAGTAGGACCCGGTGCTGGTCCAGCTCTAGGACAGGTGGTCCGGCTCATCGGCGAGGGTCAGGTGGCGTAGGCGTCGCCAGAGCGAGACATATTGCACGGCCATGGCCGCGCCCATGGCACCCTGGATGTCTGTGATCGACGTCCGATCGAGTAGCCCCTCCCGCACCATGCGAGTCTTGCGCCGTCGCTTGGGCACTCTGCAGTAAACCAAGGGCGCAAGCTCGGACATACTTTGCCCGTCCAGCCAGTGATCCTCCCAGAACTTGCACGACTCGCCATTGCCGACAGTCCACGTAGCTGAGGCCCTGAAAATGGCCTGGACCTCTGGGCAGCATGGGACGTGGAGGTGTTACTACGGGCGTGAGGCGTCAGTTCTCTGCAGCCACTTCCACTGTGCCCGTAACGAGATGCAGGCACGCTGTAGATCTGGAATGCCGAGGCCGCCGAGGGAAACGGGTCTGCATACCCGGCGCCAGTTGACCAATCAGTGGCCGCTGCTCCCGTATTTGCGGCCATACCATAGGAAGCTTCGGATCAGGCGGTTGATGCGTTTGAGAATTGGCGGATTGATGGCCATCGTCAACATGATGTGAGTGGGCATGGCCGAGAGCACGTGGCGACACAGGGCTAGCCGATCGCCCCGTGACATCATGGATGCCCACCACGGCGATAGTCTGCGCTCCAGCTTGTCGAAGATGGGCTGCAGGGCAGTAACGCTGACCTTGCGGATGGGCAGTGGTAGACCGAGATAGGTGGTGGGGAACTCTTAAAGCGGGCAGGCGAAGTTCGCGGTGATCACGGCCCGGTCCGCATCCGCGCACTGGATGGGAGATGCGGCGCACTTGGCGAAGTTGGTGTGTAGCCCCGAGGCTTCCCCAATGATCTGTAGCAGCTCACGGATGGCAACCAGGTCTTGCCTGTCCTGTCGGCAGAAGATGACGACGTCGGTGGCGTATATGGAGACGCTCGAGGCCATGTGTCGCTTAGTCAGTCGTTGTAGCACACCCTGGTTGGCCGCCCGGCAGATGAGGTTGTTGAGTGTGTCGATCACCATGACGAAGAGCATGGGGGAGACGGGGTCTCCCTGCCGCAGCTCGCAGCGTTGGTTGATGGGTGGCCCGGGGGCACCGTTGGTGAGGACACGTGTGCCGGCCGTGCCAAGGAGGATGCATATCTATTCGTGCCACCGATGGCCGAACCCAAGGTGTCACAAAGTCTCCAGCAGGAAAGCCCAGGACACGGAGTCAAATCCCCGCGCGATGTCAAGCTTAAGCAAGACCCGCGGTTTCTTGAGGTTGTGGAGTTGCCGCGCGGTCTGTTAGACTAGCATGAAGTTGTCGTGAATGCAGTGGCGGGCAATGAAAACGCTCTGGTTGGTGGAAATCATCTCTCCTAGACTTGGCGCGAGGCAGAGCGAGAGCACCTTGGCGAAGAGCTTGGCAAAGAGATGGATCAGGCTGATCGGCCGGTAATCCGAGAGCGTGCATGCGTCTTGCCTTTTGGGTAGCAGGAGAAGGAGTGCTTCGTTGAGCCGCTGGAACCCGCGACCGTTGAGGGCAGAAAGTTTCTCAAACGCAGCAACAAAGTCCTCCTTGATGATCGGCCACGAGGCGCAGAGAAATTCCGAGGTGAACTTGTCGGGGCCAGGAGCCCGCCCCTTCAGCAACTGTCGGATGGCGTCCCAGATCTCACCCTCCGAGAATGGGAGCTCCAGATCATGCAGCTCGAATGATCGCGGGTCGAGAGCATCAAAGTCGATGGAGGTGGCGCGCTCACTGCATGAGCCAAGAATCGTCGTGAAGTGGTTGAACGCGGCCTCGGCTATCGCCGCCTGTCCTTGCACAGAGTTGCCCGCGACCCGCAGCTGGAATATGTGGTTCTTGCGTGTCCGCTAAGCTGCGTGCAGGCGGAAGAAGGTGGAGCTCGTATCGCCGGCCTTGAGGAAGTTGAAGGGTGCTCTTTGCTGGGCAAGGGAGCGCTCTAGTGACGCCAGTCCCAGGTATGAGGCTTTGAGCTTCCGACGGAGCCAGGCTTCGACGGGTGACAGAGTACTCAGGTCTTGCGCGGCGTCGAACCTCGCGATGAGCTCCCGGGCCACGGATAGTTGTAGGGAGACGTTTCCCACCGTCTAGGAACCCCGGCGCTGCAGGCACCTGGCGGTGGCACGCAGCTTTGCAAAGATACATCTGAACGGGTCTGGCTCATGGGGGACGGATGACCAAGCTTGCGCCACCGTGTCGTGGTAGCCCGGGAGGGAGGGCCAAAAGCGCTCGAAGTGGAAGCGCATGTGCTTCGAGGACCGGGGGAGGGCGTCGATGAAGAGCGGTGCATGGTCCGAGGCCGTAGACGACAAGCGGCGTAGCATGTAGCTTGGGTGATCGGACGCCCAGCCAGCAGTGCAGAGCATGCGATCGATGCGCTCAAGGGTCGGGGCCTCGCGCTCATTGGACCATGTGTAACGACGGCCGTGGAGGTATAAGTCTCGCAGCTCCTCGTCCGCGGTGATGTGCCGAAATCGGTGCATGGAGGCCCGATGCAAGTTGCCGTTGTTCTTGTCCTCCGCGGTCGCGATCATGTTAAAGTCACCCCCAATGAGCCATTGGTCGGCGCAGCAGGATCTCATATCGTGGAGGTCAGAGAGGAATATGGTCTTGTCTTGGTCTTGTTGTGGCCCGTAGACCCCGGTCACCCACCAGTGTGGGCTGCCATCTCGAGGGGACACCAATGCGTTGATGAAGTGGTCGGCAATGGTAGGGTGGGAGAGGGAGACGATGTCATTCTTCCAGGCGAGTAGGATTCCTCCGCGCGTGTCCGTGGCAGGAAGGAAGAAGTAGTCGGCGAATTGGGCACCCAACGTTTCGCGGACAAGGGGCGACGATAAGGCAGAAATCTTTGTTTCTTGAAGGCACATGATACATGGGTTAGTCGAGGCCATTACGGAATGGACGGCGCTGCGTTTGGCGGGGCAGTTGAGGCCGCGCACGTTCCAGAAGATGACATGTTGGTTGTACTCCATAAACACACATAGAAGTCCTCGGGGGTCGGCGACTGCGTGAGCTATGCCTCGGCAATGAAGGCGGAAGGGGCATGCAGGGTGTGACGCCCGGATAATTAGGCTACAGTAATCCCACGTTAACGATGCCACGTCACCACGGTTACTGTTGTTAATCTCACGTTAGTTCAAAACCGATTCAAATTCAAAATTGAATTAAAGGCAAACAAGAAAAGTTTTCAAACTTTAAAACTAAAATGTCCGGGTTGTGCCAAGTAATGCAAAGTTAGTTGTGGTGAGGAAACCCCACTTTTATAAAATGTTTTAATACTCTAAAATATTTAAAACAGTAGTTGAAACGATTAAATAAGTGCCTTTGATATTTTATAAAATCATAAACCATTTTATTTTGGGGTAAAACTTTTTAGGGTAGTGGGTTATTTTGAAACACTATTTTTGGAGCTATTGTCATATTTTACTAAACTAAAAATAAAGTATAACTAAAAGAAAACAGAAAAGAAAAATAAGAAAAAGAAAAAGAAAAAGAAAACAAAACAAACAAAAAAGAAAGAAAGAGGAACCCCACCACTGGGCTAGTTGGCACAGCTGCTAGCCAAGCCGGCTCAGGTCGCCCTCCCCACTCCCCATATCCCCCACCCCGGTCAAACCCTAACCCGTAAGCCCCACTCGCCCCCACTACGCTCTCCCCCCTCCCCGATCCGATCTGGATCGGGACTTGCCTCGTCGCCACCCCACCGGCGCCCGTCGCTCCGACTCGCCGGGCCACCTCGCCGCTCGTCGAACGCATCCCCACTGCGCGCCGACGACCACGCCTCGCCTCCCGGCGCTGCCCGACGTCGTCTTCCCCGCGCGCCGGATCGCCAAGCGTCGTGCCTCCTCATCACCACCTCGCCGGACTGCCGCGCCGGAACGTCGTCCCCGTCCTCCTCCCCACGCCCACTGCCCCGTGCCCTACAACCCCGGTGAGGCCCTCGGCCTCTCCTCCTCTCCCCGCGCTTACCGCGCCCTGTCACATCTCCCTGCCTGCCGTGGTCTACGACTACTACCGCCGTTACCTCCCCACGCACTGCGTCCCCTCGCCGCCCCACCGCGGCCCCGCGCTGCCTGCTGCCGCCGTCTGCCGCGCGCGAGCAGCCCGCGCTGGCTCGCCCAGCCGCGCCCCCCCCCCCCTTGCTTCGACCGGCCCGCAGCCCGCCAGAGCCACACGCCGGCGCCCCGCGGCACCTTCCGCCGCGCCACTTGGCTCCGGCCATGCCCGGCAACCTCATGCGCGCGCACGCGCCCCGCCTCATCCCGGCTCGCCCGTACCCCATGTCACCCTTGGCCTCCGCTCCGTCCCGCCCTGGTGCCGCCTCGCTCCCGCGCCGTGGCTAGCCCCTTGCTGCTGCTTTGCTCCCGGCCATCGCACCACGCCACCCCCTGCGTCCGCCTCCGCCTGCCGTGCCCGGCCGGCGAGCCCCGCTATGGCCACGGCCTCATCCCGCGTCCTGGCGGGCAGCGCCCCGCCCGCGCCCGTCGGGTTCGTCCGCCCGCACCTGGGCGTGTGCCCGCTCGGGCCGCGCCCTTCGCCCGCTAGCGTCCGGTGCCCGCTAAGGCCCCTAGGGCCAATGACAAATGGGGCCCAGCCCCAGAACGGTTTTTTTAAGGAATTTCAAAATGATAATAATAATAATAATAAATAAAATAATTAATTAAAGAATTAATTAACTTAATTAACTCTGTATTAGTTTAACCTAATCATTTTAGTTAACTAATTAAGCCTAACTAATTAACCTAAACCCTGATTAACCTAAACTCACGTCAGTTTGACCAGTCAACACCTCTGTTGACTGCTGACGTCATGATGACGTCAGCATGCACTGTTCTGGATAATGTTAAATTAAATTAATTAAATAAATTCTAAAAATGATTTAAAACTTTAGAAAATCATATAAAATAAACCGTAGCTCAGATGAAAATACTTTCTACATGAAAGTTGCTCAGAACGATGAGACGAATCCGAATACACAGTCCGTTGGTCAGCCACACGTCCCTAGCATAGCGAACATGCAACTTTCCCCCTCCAGTCCATCTGTCCGAAAACGCGAAACACCGGGAATACTTTCCCGGATGTTTCCCCCCTTCGCTGGTATCACCTATCCCTGCGTTAGGTCACCCCTAGCACAACGTATTTCCGCGTCTTGCTTTGTGTTACATTTGATTGCTCTGTTATTTATTGTGTTCCCCTCCGTTACTTCTTTCCGGTAGGCTCCGAGACCGTTGCCGATACCCCTGTGATCGACTACATCGACGACGACCCCTTCTTCTTGCCAGAGCAACCAGGCAAGCCCCCCCCCTTGATCACCAGATATCGCCTATTCCTTCTCTCTACTGCTTGCATTAGAATAGTGTAGCATGTTACTGCTTTCGGTTAATCCTATTCTGCTGCATGGCCTGTCATTGTTGCTACAGTTGTTATCCTTACCTGCAATCCTAAATGCTTAGTATAGGATGCTAGTATTCCATCAGTGGCCCTACACTCTTGTCCGTCTGCCATGCTATACTACTGGGCCGTGATCACTTCAGGAGGTGATCACGGGCATATGCTATATACTTTATACTGTTACATTGAATCGGGGGCGTCACAAGTTGGTATCAGAGTCGACTGCCTGTAGGAATCCCCCTTTCCACACTCCTTGGCCGAAGTTGAGTCTAGTCGATGAAAATTGTTTTACTAACTTGGCTGTGCGGCCCATGGGACCACGTCGCCATTGGGTGGTATTAGGATCTTTTATTCCTCGTCTATACTCTGGGACTCTGATCTCTCTTCTATTCGGGTTAAATAATTTTGCTAACTCTGACTCTAGGTTCTCGTAACTACTTCCTCCCGGAGAGCTCCTAATTACAAATGATCGCCTGCTGCGCCAGAAGATTCGGAGGATACTCCACGATGTTCTCTCGAGACTTTGTGCCATCTCTTTTGCGATTCCCATCCATCGATAAACCTTTATGGTAACCACGTACACTTTCCATTCATACAATTATTCCCCGTTGATCTTGTTATTATAAGATACCTCGAAATCCTCTCTATTGTTCCGAGAATATTTTGTGCCTACGGCCTTGCAGTTCTTTCCACATGAATACCCTCTACAGATAATTCCTCGCACTGAACGAGTATCCGTCCCCCCCCCCATTGTTCAAATGGTTCCGAAGACACATTGAAATACTATCTGATCTTTCGAAAATCCTCTGCTCGCTATTGCTCTGCAAATACTTGTCTGCCTGCATTATGGTTAATTCCAAATGCCTAGCATTATTTATTGACATCCTTCGTCACTATCATTTTGAGACCGTTGATTCAATATGATGCGGATGCTCGCAATCATCAGTCGCAATTAGAATTCCCCCTTCCGGCTCAGACGTCATTTTTGAACATGAGCTTGTTCTCGACCAATCAATTGCCGTCGGTTGTACCCCTAAGTCTATTCAACTTATCCATCCTTAATCAGAGCGTTTGCTTTTGATCCCTTGATTTTGGAAAATCTTAATTCCTTTACATTTGAGCTCTGAATTAGTCAGTTGTTTCTACAATCCGATCTCCTTGCATTCTCTCTTCTTCTGGTTGAGTACCGATGCTCACCCTAGATCCCTTGTGGACCATCAGGTCCTTTGTTGGATTTTATCCGATAGCGTCCTTCATATTCAATAACTTTGCGAGTCCTTCTCCTGATACATAATGCCTTTGGTAAATTGTATCCTCTGCTTTGTCAACCATGCTCTACTTTCGAGCTTGTATTATTTACTCCTGAAGTTTGGGGATATGTTTCTACGATGCCCCGATGGGTTGAATCTATGCCTTCCTTAATCTGTGTGAACTCAAAAGGTTTCACGGGTCATACTCTTCTGGTATTTTGCCAGATAAAATTTCAAGACTACAACTTCATCGAACGCGAGAAGTGAATGAAAGGTTATGCATTGGAGAAGTGGGAGTCGACCTTGAACTTTGTGTTCATGCCCATGGACACGATGTGGATCTTATCATTAAAGCCTCTCTTAAATCATATTTTTTTCTTGGTATAAGTTTATCTTATATCTGGGATCTGGCCTTTTACAATTGTGGTTCCGACCATATGTCCTTCTTTGATCCCATTTCTCGGGCAAGTTTAAGCACTTGTCTTCTGTGGATCAATACACCAGTCCAACCTTTACTTTGATCTTTCGTCGAGTATTACACCCTGGTATCTCGAGATTATCACAGAACTGCATAACTTCTTATGAGTTCTCCATCAAGTACTACATTCTCACTGATTCCAAATTTTTTTCATGGGCTCTGAGTCATTAAACACTCAAGGATACCGATAACTGAATCGAGTCCGCATCGCGATTAAACAACTATTAGTAATCTTCTTTACTTACGAGTTTGTACTCAATCACGTCATTTCTAGCCTGATCGGCTGTATCAGTAATGTGCTAAAGTTTAACTGTGCTACTTGGTCCTTATTCCCGGAGCACAGCCTTTGGCGATGAGCTAAGCTTACGTCAATTCCCTCGTCTTATCGTCCTACCTCGTACAACAAGCTTGATTCCGAATTGGTGTCGTATTCGTGGTTCCAATAATCTTTCGCTGCATCAGTCCTTTTGCTTGATGCAGTCGTTGTTCGATTGCTTCTTCGTGGAGCCTTTCGACAAAATTTGCCATGATCATCATTAGCATTCTGAGCTCTTCCAGGATATCAGTTGAATTCATGTTGAGAAATACCATCCTTGCCCTCGATGATTAGTGTTATCATCGACCACTTTATTGCCTTCCGTTCAACAAAAAACTTGTTCGTGTTTTGTGTTATACCTTGAGTTCCTTGCTATCCAGCATTTGTTCTTCTTTACCTTGGGAATATTACCATCTTTCTTGTCAAGTATGTCATGATAATTTCACCATCTCTTATGAATTATTGATGCAAGTGATGCTTCTCACCATCACCATCCTTTTCATGGCCCCCGTGTTCCAACCAGAATACCGACAAATGGACTGTGATGTGAAAAATTCAAAACTTCTAGCAACCCTATTGCTTGTAAGTTAATGAACGATAGTTACATTCTTTGTGTATTGGATATCGAATCACCCTTCTATCATTGATCTTGCTACCTAAGCCCATAATTCGGGTGCATCGTTCGACCAATGTTTAAATTGTGTATGTTTTCCTCGAGCATACCTCATTATATCATTTGATCTGGCAAATGTTATCTCTTTGTTCACATGATTGTGTAAATCCATCTTTTGGAAATCTCGATGAATTGTCGTTTAATTCATCAGCCACCCCCTCATCCTCTCCTTGGTTTAATGATGAACTCTTGTTTCGGAACTCGCTTCCATAGATCATTTCCGAGAATCTCACAGTGTCATCTCGTCAAATTGTGTTGCACCTTCTCTTCTCAGGCATCCTGATGTCTGAGGTATCCTGACACCAATCGGATCTGAATCTCGGTCAGATATGATGGTTGGGACATATTTCCAAGAGTTATAACATTGGTATCTACATAACCCGGTAAGGTGGTGTCTTTGCTTAGCACCCTTGGCCAGAGGACCTATTGTTATAGTTCCCTTTATAGCAAGGTTAGCCATTCTTCCATGAGGAAATTGTAAGACTTATTCTATAAGTTGTTCCTGATGAATCCTTTGTGTATCCAAAATCTGATCCTTACATGATGACCATGTCAATGCTATCTCGAAACATGTATGTGATACTCCGATTTTCAATAAGAACATTTGAAGCACAATGCTAAATTTTCTTTATCAAATTATCCAAACACCGTTGTATGGGTAATGACATGAAATTTCTTCCCCCTTTTCTAAAGGGTTTTCTACATTATATCCTGTCGTGGATATCATGCTCTGTTTGTCCTTGGGAAGGATATACCCCTGAATTATGTGTTTAAACACATTTTTCCTTTCCATTGTTCTGTTCAATCTGATAATCATATTTTTCTGTCCATTATTTGGTTTAACCTTTCTTGTGATCTATATGGTCTAAGCAGTAATATTCTCCTGCTTATGTAAACACCTCGGTGTACAATTCTATCAGCAAGACCCTGTTACTATTGTTGATGACATTCTGGTAACCACCGATGGACGAGAACTTTACCTATTGGTCTGCCTCGTTCAACGAGCAGGAAGATGGTTCTCTTCGTCCCTCGCCCTTGGTACCGATGTTGACGCCGACATAACTGATAGGCTATCCTCTGACATGCCTTACTTACATGATCGTGCAAGAAGTCACCGCCCTTTCCACCTTTATCCCACATGGTGGGCCCATAACCCACAGTTCCACAGGATCGAAACTTGGGTCTCCTGTACACCTCCTTTGTTCCCGAAGTTATTCCTCCCGCGCGGCCTCATATGTAATTTGCGAGCCACCTTCTGAGAGATCATCAATTCTGGTATCAGACGCCATAGTTTTTCTCGTTGCTCTGGACCCCCCTTTCACGCCCTGTTTCAGGCATCGAACGATTGCCTGCCCGCTCGAAACTTCCCATGATACCTCCTTACTTTGCCCTCGATATTTTCGAAAGTTTCAATTCGAGAGTTACTTTCGCCACCTTCATCGATGTTATCGACCAGATAGTCGACCTTGCAGAGGTCTGTTCTCCCGGTATGCCACCCTTTATTCTTTCGTAAGTACGATGGAGTTCCTGAAGAAAGGGCATCGATTTCATCATGATGACCTGAAGCAGAGAAATGAAGACATCAATGTATTGGACCGGCCTCTTCGAGAAGAGCAAGCCAGGATGAGAAGACCTGCTAGATTTGTTACCAAACCTTCTCCCCTTTCACTACCTCTTAAATCTCGGGACGAGGTTTCTTGTTGTGGAGGAGAATTGTGATGCCCGGATAATTAGGCTACAGTAATCCCACGTTAACGATGCCACGTCACCACGGTTACTGTTGTTAATCTCACGTTAGTTCAAAACCGATTCAAATTCAAAATTGAATTAAAGGCAAACAACAAAAGTTCTCAAACTTTAAAAATAAAATGTCCGGGTTGTGCCAAGTAATGCAAAGTTAGTTGTGGTGAGGAAACCCCACTTTTATAAAATGTTTTAATACTCTAAAATGTTTAAAACAGTAGTTGAAACGATTAAATAAGTGCCTTTGATATTTTATAAAATCATAAACTATTTTATTTTGGGGTAAAACTTTTTAGGGTAGTGGGTTATTTTGAAACACTATTTTGGAGCTATTGTCATATTTTACTAAACTAAAAATAAAGTATAACTAAAAGAAAACAGAAAAGAAAAATAAGAAAAATAAGAAAAAGTAAAAGAAAACAAAACAAACAAAAAAGAAAGAAAGAGGAACCGCACCGCTGGGCCAGTTGGCCCAGCTGCTAGCCAAACCGGCCCAGGTCGCCCTCCCCACTCCCCATATCCCCCACCCCGGTCAAACCCTAACCCGTAACCCCCCACTCGCCCCCACTATGCTCTCCCCCCCCCGATCCGATCTGGATCGGGACTTGCCTCGTCGCCACCCCACCGGCGCCCGTCGCTCCGACTCGCCGGGCCACCTCGCCGCTCGTCGAACGCATCCCCGCTGCGCGCCGACGACCACGCCTCGCCTCCCAGCGCTGCCCGACGTCGTCTTCCCCGCGCCCGTCGCCGGATCGCCAAGCGCCGCGCCTCCTCATCACCACCTCGCCGGACTGCCGCGCCGGAACGTCGTCCCCATCCTCCTCCCCACGCCCACTGCCCCGTGCCCTACAACCCCGGTGAGGCCCTCGGCCTCTCCTCCTCTCCCCGTGCTTACCGCGCCCTGTCGCGTCTCCCTGCCCGCCGTGGTCTATGACCACCACTGCCGTTACCTCCCCGCGCACTACGCCCGCTCGCCGCCCCACCGCGGCCCCGCGCTGCCTGCTGCCGCCGTCTGCCGCACGCGAGCAGCCCGCGCTGGCTCGCCCAGGCGCGGCCCTCTTGCTCCGACCGGCCCGCAGCCCGCCAGAGCCACACGCCGGCGCCCCACAGCACCTTCCGCCGCGCCACTTGGCTCCGGCCATGCCCGGCAACCTCACGCGCGCGCATGCGCCCCGCCTCATCCCGGCTCGCCCATACCCCCTGTCACCCTTGGCCTCCGCTCCGTCCCGCCCTGGTGCCGCCTCGCTCCCGCGCCATGGCCAGCCCCTTGCTGCTGCTTTGCTCCCGGCCGTCGCACCGTGCCTCCGCCTGCCGTGGCCGGTCGGCGAGCCCCGCCGTGGCCACGGCCTCATCCCGCGTCCTGGCGGGCAGCGCCCCGCCCGCGCCCATCGGGTTCGTCCGCCCGCACCTGGGCATGTGCCCGCTCGGACCGCGCCCTTCGCCCGCTAGCGTCCAGTGCCTGCTAAGGCCCCTAGGGCCTATGACAAATGGGGCCCAGCCCAGAACGGTTTTTTAAGGAAATTTAAAATAATAATAATAAAATAATTAATTAATTAATTAATTTAAGAATTAATTAACTTAATTAATTCTGTATTAGTTTAACCTAATCATTTTAGTTAACTAATTAAGCCTAACTAATTAACCTAAACCCTGATTAACCTAAACAGTGTATGACAGGTGGGTCCCACTGGACCCACACGTCAGTTTGACCAGTCAACACCTCTGTTGACTGCTGACGTCATGCTGACATCAGCATGCACGGTTCTGGATAATGTTGAATTAAATTAATTAAATAAATTCTAAAAATGATTTAAAACTTTAGAAAATCATATAAAATAAACCGTAGCTCAGATGAAAATACTTTCTACATGAAAGTTGCTCAGAACGACGAGACGAATCCGAATACAAAGTCCGTTGGTCAGCCACACGTCCCTAGCATAGCAAACATGCAACTTTCCCCCTCTAGTCCGTTTGTCCGAAAACGGGAAACACCGGGAATACTTTCCCGGATGTTTCCCCCCTTCACCGGTATCACCTATCCCTGCGTTAGGTCACCCCTAGCACAACGTATTGCCGCGTCTTGCTTTGTGTTACATTTGATTGCTCTGTTATTTATTGTGTTCCCCCTCCGTTACTTCTTTCCGGTAGGCTCCGAGACCGTTGCTGATACCCCTGTGATAGACTACATCGACGACGACCCCTTCTTCTTGCCAGAGCAACCAGGCAAGCCCCCTCCCTTGATCACCAGATATAGCCTATTCCTTCTCTCTACTACTTGCATTAGAATAGTGTAGCATGTTACTGCTTTTGGTTAATCCTATTCTGCTGCATAGCCTGTCATTGTTGCTACAGTTGTTACCCTTACCTGCAATCCTAAATGCTTAGTATAGGATGCTAGTATTCCATCAGTGGCCCTACACTCTTGTCCGTCTGCCATGCTATACTACTGGGCCGTTATCACTTCAGGAGATGATCACTATGCTATATACTTTATACTGTTACATTACTTATGATACTGTTCGGAGATGGGGGCTGAAGGGGCAGGTGGCTCCATCCCGGTAGAGGTGGGCCTGGGTTCCCGACGGCCCCCGACTGTTACTTTGTGGCGGAGCGACAAGAGGTGGGCCTGGCCCTGGTCGGCGTTCGCGGTTACTTCAAAATAACACGCTTAACGAGATCTTGGTATTTGATCTGAGTCTGGCCATTGGCCTATACGCACTAACCAACTGCGCGGGAACAGTTATGGGCACTCGACGTCGTGGTATCAGCCAAAGCCTTCGTGACGTCAGCGACTGAGCGGCGCGCGCCGGATTGGAACGTAAGCCTGCTCTTGTATTAAGGGGGCTAGTTCTGCTTCCGGCCGCGTTCGCAACGTGCAGGTGTGCAATGAGCGATGGGCCCAGACCCCTGTGCCATAGGATTTAGACCGGCGTGCTGACCTCTCTGTTGTGCCTAGGTAGGGCTGCGACGTGTTGATCTTACGAGGCCGGGCATGACCCAGGAAAGTGTGTCCGGCCAGATGGGGTCGAGCGTGTTGGGTTATGTGGTGCACCCCTGCAGGGAAGTTTATCTATTCGAATAGCCGTGTCCCTCGGTAAAATGACGACCCGGAGTTGTACCTTGACCTTATGACAACTAGAACCGGATACTTAATAAAACACACCCTTCCAAGTGCCAGATATAACCCGGTGATCGCTCTCACACAGGGCGACGAGGGGAGGATCGCTGGGTAGGATTATGTTATGCGATGCTACTTGGAGGACTTCAATCTACTCTCTTCTACATCCTGCAAGACGGAGGCTGCCAGAAGCGTAGTCTCCGATAGGACTAGCTATCCCCCTCTTATTCTGGCATTCTGCAGTTCAGTCCACCGATATTGCCCCTTTACACATATACCCATGCATATGTAGTGTAGATCCTTGCTTGCGAGTACTTTGGATGAGTACTCACGGTTGCTTTTCTCCCTTTTTTCCCCCTTTCCATTCTACCTGGTTGTCGCAACCAGATGCTGGAGCCCAGGAGCCAGACGCCATCGTCGACGACGACTCCTACTACACCGGAGGTGCCTACTACTACGTGCAGGCCGCTGACGACGACCAGGAGTAGTTTAGGAGGATCCCAGGCAGGAGGCCTGCGCCTCATTCGATCTGTATCCCAGTTTGTGCTAGCCTTCTTAAGGCAAACTTGTTTAACTAATGTCTCTACTCAGATATTGTTGCTTCCGCTGACTCATCTATGATCGAGCACTTGTATTCGAGCCCTCGAGGCCCCTGGCTTGTATTATGATGCTTGTATGACTTATTTTACTTTTAGAGTTGTGTTGTGATATCTTCCCGTGAGTCCCTGATCTTGATCGTACACATTTGCGTGTATGATTAGTGTATGATTGAATTGGGGACGTCACACAGGGCTCGGAAGGGTTGGCCGGCACCTCCCAGCCATGAAAGTCAGCGAGCGCGACGATCGTCTCGTCGGCCAGGGGGCGATCGAACATGCGTGCATACTTCTCGAGGATGGAATCGGAGATGGGTTTATCCTCCTGTAGCAGGTCGAGCCGTCAAAGGATGACCCGTTTTGCCTTCATCTCAGAGTCCAGGCCCCTGTCCGCCTTGGCAATGCGCCCACTGCGTCATGGCGTGAAGTCCAGGGGGATGGTGTTGCGGCGCCGGTGCTGCGTTGGAGGGGGAAGGAGTGGCACGTTGGGCTGCTGCGCAGAGGAGACAAACCGCTCCAGCCACCCCTCGGCCGTGTGATCGGAGCGCTCGATGGTCTGGATGGAGCCCGAGTTGCATGGTGCAATCATTATGGCCCGGCATGGGTTGGGTGCGTAGGGTTCGACCTGTCCTTGGGTCCCGTGTGCATGCGCAACGCTGATTTGTCCTTGGGCCTCGGGGGAATGCACGGGGCCGAGTGGCCCTAGGTCCTCGGGGGCATGCACGGCGCTGGTTGGCTCCTGGGAGGAGTGGGCGCGCAGCGCATTGGCTGGTGATGGGACGGATAGCACCTCGGGGGCGGGCATTGGCTGGTCCGCCTGGTGGCCGCGGGGTTGGGGGAGCTGGGATTGGCACAACATGTGTCAGACTGCACCAGACTGTCGGTCGCAGGGCGGGCAGAGGGATCTCTGTCGGGGGAGCCCAGGGCATCCAACGCTGCCGCTCACCCCGAGGGTGGACCCGAGGGGCCCTGGTCGGGCGCAGACGACCGACGTGTGGCGAGCCCGTGCTGGTCTGCACTGGCTGGGGGAGGCAGCACGGGGTCGTCCTGGAGCGAAGAACACGTCAACCCGTTGACCGCGGAGTCCGAGGCCCGCATGTGAGCGGCTGTGGCGGCAGCAGAACTGGGCTCGGGCATCACAGTAGCGACCCGTTGGGCTAGCGATGGCCCAGTAGCTGGCACACGTCCAGCGGATGGGTGCGGGCCCAGAATGCCCTGCCAGCCGCGATATGGAAGTCGCGTAGCCCGGCGGCGGCGGTGGTGACCGGACTGCCCACGGCCCCGGCGACCGGATGTGGGCGCTTGGGCGGAGCGCGGCGGGAACACGTGGCGCTGAGGCCACCTGGGGGTAGTGGGGGGGACGGGGTGTTGGTGTCGCCGTCGCGGCCAGCGCCCGGCGAGGACGGCCTGGCAGCGGAAGGAGCCGGTAGACGGAAGTCCTCGGGGGCAGTGACGATGATCTGCACCGGCTTGCTCAAGGTGTGCCTGACGAAGCGCTCAGCCCGGTCTGGATCGGCGTCCGCATCGACGGCGTCCGGCTCTGGGAGCAGCAAGTCGGTGGACCGGGGGATGGCGTCGGGGTTCGCGGTCCAGGCCGAGAACCTGAACCGGGACATGTCGCTGCCGTCGCGGGTGGAGGGGAGGAGGTGTTCAATCTCAAGGAAAGGAGCAAGCATGGCCTCGACGGAGGACCGGCGCCACGCCTGCTCAGGAAGGCCAGCGATCTCAACATCGACCGGGAAGCGCAGCTGGACTGGCTCGCAGCCTGCAGAGTGGCTCCAGGGATGGACGATGAGACGGAAACGTGGCGATCGCACCGGGCGCAGGGCCACCCTAGCGCGAGCCTCGGTCGTGGAGAACTTGAGGAGGAACTCGTCATGGCCGCGGCTGTGGACGAAGAACTCGTCGTCAACGAGGTGGAACCTCTCGCGTAGAAGCGCCGCGACGTCTTCGCGGCGAACCCCGGTGCGGTTGCCAGCCACGGTTGCGGTGAGGGCACGCTCCCGTAGCTCCGTCTCGGTGGCGACCAACCTAGCCGTGCTTGGCAGGTAGCAGACGGCTGATGCTGGGCGGAGGGCAGGGTGACCAGAGAGCACGACCGGCGTCGTGCTGGATGTGGTGGACGGGCACCCGCGGGGAGAGCTCGTCTGCGACGCCAGGGCGGGCGAGGACCGGCCCCCACTCCCGAAGGACGCGGGGTGGCTGGGGCCGGCGACACTCGCGCCCGAGGCAGCAGAAGCCGTCGAAGGGGAGGGGTGGCCCGCTTGCGGAGAAGACGCGCAGCGGCGTTGGACGGCGGCTCGGCGGAGGAAGCCAGGGAACGCAGAGAACGCGGGGCGGTGCAGTCACGCGCCACGTGCCCCGGGAACCGGCAGCGGCGGCAGCAGATGGCGCGACGGCACTCCGAGCGGGGGTGACCAGTGCTGAAGCAGCGCGGGCACTCGCCCGGTGCGGCCACCGGTGGGGGGCGACAAGCCGGGGCTGGGTTCTGGCGGGGGCGGCGAGGAGAGCGGCGGCGCGGGCGCTTGCGGCCGCGGGCCATCTCATAGGGCTCCTCGGGGCCGACGCGGTGGATCTAAGAGCGCAGCCCAAAGCGCGTGGACGGCAGCGACCCGCCCTCAGAGAACGCAAGGGGCTCGTCGCACAGCGCGGCACGATAGGAGAGTGGCGCGCCGGGGCTGACAGATCCAGAGGCCGAAGGGCTGGAGTCCATCCAGCGAAGCTCGCGGCCGCGGCCGCCGGCGGGGGGCGACAAGCCGGGGCTGGGTTCCGGCGGAGGCAGCGAGGAGAGCGGCGGCGCGGGCGCTTGTGGCCGCGGGCCATCTCATAGGGCTCCTCGGGGCCGACGCGGTGGATCTAAGAGCGCAGCCCAAAGCGCGTGGACGGCAGTGACCCGCCCTCAGAGGACGCAAGGGGCTCGTCGCACGGCGCGGCACGATAGGAGAGTGGCGCGCCGGGGCTGACAGATCCAGAGGCCGAAGGGCTGGAGTCCATCCAGCGAAGCTCGCAGCCGCGGACGCCGGCGGGGAGGGGCGAGTCCATCCGTCCGCGTGGGAGGGGGAGGGGGGACTGAGGCATGGGCGGCGTGGCCGGAGTGGCCGCCGTCGAGCTTGGTGGTCGCCGAGGCCGGAGTGGCCGACGGTGAGAGGCGTGGGGCGTGGGAGCTGTGCGTTAGGCACCTCGTCTGAAATATCTATGCCGTCTTTGCAATTTATGTGCAATTATCTGCTATGGATGCACAAGATTATTCTGGAGCCGGTTTAATCTATTCCTCCACATTCACTAACCTGGTTCCAGAATAATCATACAACATAATATAATGTTTCAATTTTTAGCACAGATGCAGATGCTCGTTCCTTTTTAGTCTGGATATAACTCGACACAAATTTTATATGCGGAGTAAAAAGGAATGGAGGGGGTACATTTCAAGTGCCTCGCTAAAGCACATAAATGCATGGACGGTCTGCGATTGCAGAAACACGAAGCACCTGATCCCCTAATTTCTGCAGTGATACGTGTACTACTTGAACGTTGATCCCCTAAATTCAGCAGTGATACGCGATGCACTACTTGAAGGTATTATAGTTCCCCACATGTTTTCGTGTGACTGTTGAAAACAAACTTTTTTTCTGACGCAACATGAAACAGTTGGACAGATTAGATATGATTTACAACTTCCCTTAGGAGACACAAGATACATATCTTGCAATCTGTCCCAACTTACTTAGTACTACCAGCAATCTTAGCACTTTTAATGACTGTCCTTTCTCGTTTTTAATGTGTCACGAGCTTATTTCCTCCAGGGCAAACAGTCGTCATGTTTGGTGCAAATGTACAACTAAATCATTGCCTGTGTCTGTGTGCTCCTTTTCCAAAGAAAGCCATTATGTGCTCCTCTGCTTTTGGGCTGTTATTGAGTGACTCTAATTAAAATCCATAATGGCCTATTGCTTCTAGGCTTTAGTTTGGTGTTACGGGTTCAGGTTGTGGAGAAGCTCATGATCTAATTAAAATCAATAGTGGTCCTTTGTTGTATGTAAACTTGACATGCCAATTAGATATTCACCATACTAATGGGTGTATCTAGTGTAGATCATGAAAAAACATCTGCATCTTAATCCATCATGCTGTAAAAGAAAACATAATCCATCAGAGTCACTAAAAGTCATACACTGCAAAAAGCACACAAGGCACCGATTGATAAGCTTGAAAAGCCAGAGCCCTAGTACGCCTTGAACTGGTTAGAAAAAAAGGGCAGATCCTTCACTAATTGTATTCTTGAATCAAACGTTTCGGATATCTGAAAGACAAAAATACATATAAAAAATCCCCACAAAAAGAAAGGACAGGGTAACAAAAGTCACATGCTGGAGATGCACTGACTAGATACTCCTGTGATCCTGTCCTAGGTTAGATACTTTGTATTGCTGACATACTCTCGGAGAAACCCTAGATCTAGTCGCCTGATCGGACAATGGCGATGCTATTTGCTTTGCTTGGCATTGTGTTATCTCTTGTGGGCATCGTCTTGGAGGTGGATCCGGCCAGAGGACACGTGGCTTATGGAGGTGGTGTGTGGCGGCTCGCGTAGCATTATCATGGGGTGTGCGTGAGACCGTCGGTGGTGGGAAGCAGGAGCACTCTTCACATGCGAGGAACGTTAGATGCGCCAAAATGGTTGTTTCTTGTGGGATTAAGGAGACATGTGTCCGCCTGCTTTCAGGCATGCCGTTCCACTCTGGTGTCGGCGAGGTTTACAGGTTTGCTCATGGAAGGTTTGATCGATGCGTGGGTTTGGGTGCGCACTCTGGTAGAGAGCGACGCTCGAGTGCCCAACATGTGTCACGTGGTGTCAGCCTATCCGACATCTTGTATGTTATGTGGTGCTTTAGACCTAGCGTAGCTAGGTGTGACTTCCACTAGTTCAGGGTTTCGCACGGTTTCCCTTCAATAAACCAAGCAATCCTTTCTCTTTCTTCTTCATTTTGTACTAGCCTCTATGTTGTGCTTTTCTTCTTTGGGGTGTTCTTAGGGCATCCCCACAAATGTTTTTCTAATCTGACGCGGATGAAAGATTATTGGTCTATGTGAAGGTCGTTTCTTGCCAAAGAAACGGCTATGCACAGTTATATAGTATAAGAGTATGGTACGTGAGTCCATCGTGAATAAAAAAGTAATTAGAGAGGAGAGAAGAAGTGAGTTAAAAAGAAATAGGAGATTCCCTTATAATACCTTTTTTAATCAATCATTTTGACAGTTCTTCTCCAAACATTAAATTGTGTGTCTAAGTTGTATTGGATAGCTGGACCGATTTTTTTTAGAATCAAGAGCTTTATTAATCATATAGCAGGATTACATTCCTTCATTACTTATGTCGCAAGGAAGGACGAACCATAATTAATCCACAAACATCATTTCCTAGAGGAGTTACATTATTTCACGCCGAGATGTGCTAGTTCATTTGCTTCCCTCGCCGTGAACACCATACGAAACTCCTCAAAATTCCCGCAAAGCCCTACCATTCTCGTTAAAGTGGTAGTAACCTCCGAGGAATCAAACCCGGACTGAGTTAGTCCCACCCCATCTTGCATCGAGCTGCTCCATCACTCACTTGCTCACCTAGTCACCTATGCAGCGGCAGAGCTCTGTACAACAAGAGGGGTGGGGGAGGGGGGTTGTGGCGCCCCTGACCTTGGACCAAAGTGTGAAGAAAATTTTAAGGGGAGGGCTTACATGAGATCTTTTTTGTGGCATTTTGCAACCCCCCCCCCCAAGCACTCATGTTTTAGCTGTTAGAGTTATAATATAAGTCATGTATACCCCTTTGTATTTATCCCGTAGTATAAGGGGTTTCCTGCATATGTACCACACCTGTATATGTATATATATCGGCCTATGGCCTCATGGGAATACAAGTTGCTTATTCCTAACATGGTATTAGAGCTTTAGGTCTCTTTTTCGCACGCGCAACTCGTGCTTCGATCCACTTCCGCCGCCGCCGCGTTCTTTCTTCGCGCCGCTGCTGCGTCCTCTCCCGCCAGGCGCCTCTCCTCCCGATCGTGCCCTCCTCTCCTCGATAGCAGGGAAGCCCCCGATCGGTGCTGCTCTCGTCCAAAGATCCGGCCGGTCCCGATCGATCTCCTGCGCTCTCGCCGGTCTCGCTCGTCCCGCTGTCCCGATCGGCGCTGCTCAGGCGCCCAGCCCGTCCCGCTCGGCGCAGCTCCCATCTCCAAGCTCCAGTCGGCCCCTCCCGCCGTCCGCTGTCCGCCCCTCCCGCTCGGTCCCTCCCGCCGTCCGCCCCTCCCGCCTCCTCTCGCCAGGAGCAGTTTGGGCGGCTCGCGGTTGCGCCGTTTTCCTCTCGGCGGCGCCTCCTGCTCCCAGCCACGTGAGGGCAGCGGAGGCATCGGCTCCGGGCGTGCCTTCCTGTCTCTGCTTTCCCCAAAAAAAATGTATGCTGCATCAGGCTATGTTTTGGTCCCTCGCTGTCCGGTGATCTTTGATGGTACTAACTACACCGAGTTCGCTGGCTTCATGCGCATTCACATGCGTGGCATCCGTCTCTGGGGTGTTCTTTCTGGCGAGGTCTGCTGTCCGCCACGTCCGATTCCTCCGGTGGCCCCTACTCCGCCGACTCCACTGGTTCTTCCTCCGGATGCTAATCAGGCCGCCAAGGATGCGGCTAAGATTGCTGATGAGGCTGCTGATCGTGCCTATGATGAGAGGGCTTTGGCTTATGAGGAGGCTCTTCAGACGTATCATGGTGCTTTGTCTGTTTACACTCAGTGGCTTGATGATGATGCTCGTGCTGCAGCTGTTCTCACTGCTAGTGTTCTGCCTCAGTTTGCTTCTGAGTTTCTGGGTCTTCCTACTGTCTTCCAGATGTGGACCTGTCTTCGTCAGCGCTATGAGCCCTCTGGTGATGCCTTATATCTTTCTGTGGTTCGTCAGGAGCATGCTCTTCAGCAGGGTGACTCTACTGTTGATGACTTTTATGCACAGAGTTCTGCTATCTGGCGCCAGCTTGATTCTCTCCGCAGTGCTGGTTGTCGTACTTGCCCCTGCTGCCAGGCTGTCCAGGCCGATTTGGAGTTTCATCGCGTCTATGAGTTCCTGTCTCGGCTCCGTAAGGAGTTTGAGCCCCGGCGTGCTCAGTTGTTTGCTCGTGGCCGTATTTCTCTCATGGAGGCGCTTTCAGAGATTCGTGCTGAGGAGACTCGCCTACGTGGTGCTGGTTTGCTGGAGGTTCGCTCTGTGCTCGCTACTCGGGTTTCTTCCACTCCACCTGCTGCACCGCCCCATTCTCGCTCGAGTGCTCCGCCGCTCTTGCCCACTCCTTCTCGAGGCTCAGGTCGGCCCCGTTCACATTGTGACTACTGCAACAATGATGGTCATATTGAGTCCCAGTGCTACACAAAGCGGAAACACCTGCGCAAGGCGCGATCATCCTCCTCAGGGACTTCGTCATCTCCCTCGCCAGCTTCATCCATTGCTTTGACCGAGCAGGATATTCTGAGACTTAAGCGTCTGCTCGCGGCTTCAGGTTCTTCCTCGACAGGTACTGCTGGTTCTGTGACTGATGCTTCCCGCACTGAGCACCCGCCCTCTACACAGTCAGGTACATCCCCATGGGTTCTGGATTCTGGAGCTTCTTTTCATATGTCTTCTCATTCTTCCGATTTGTCTTCTCTTCGCTCGCTGGATTCTCCTGTTCATGTCTTCACTGCTGATGGTACTCCACTTTCTGTTGCTAGTAGAGGCCATCTTTCTACTCCTTCTTATTCTGTTCCTGATGTTGCTCATGTTCCTCGACTTACCATGAATCTGTTTTCTGCCGGTCAACTTACTGATTCTGGTTGTCGTGTCATCCTTGATGTTGACTCTTGTTCTGTCCAGGATCGTCGCACGCACACTCTGGTTGGGGCTGGCCCTTGCCGCCGTGATTCTCAGGGTCTTTGGGAGTTGGACTGGCTTCATGTTCCTTCCGCTGCCACCACCATCGCCAGTTCCTCCGCTGCTGTCGCTTCTGTTACTGGTTCCTTCAAGCAGTGGCATCATCGACTTGGTCATCTGTGTGGTTCTCGATTATCGTCTTTAGTTCGTCGAGGTCTTCTGGGGTCTGTCTCAGGAGATGTCTCTTTAGAGTGTCAGGGTTGTCGTCTTGGCAAGCAGATTCAGCTACCATATTCTCATAGTGAGTCAGTGTCTCAGTGTCCTTTCGATTTAGTCCATTCTGATGTATGGGGTCCGGCTCCTTTCACTTCGAAAGGTGGTCATAAATACTATATTATTTTCATCGATGATTTTTCTCGTTACACATGGCTTTATTTCATGACTTCACGTAGTGAGGTGTTGTCTATTTATAAGCGTTTTGCTGCCATGGTTCATACTCAGTTCTCTTCACCCATTCGTGTTTTTCGTGCTGACTCCGCTGGTGAGTATATCTCTAAGATGTTGCGTGGTGTCCTTGCTGAGCAGGGTACTCTTGCCCAGTTCTCTTGTCCTGGTGCTCATGCTCAGAATGGTGTGTCTGAGCGGAAGCATCGTCACCTTCTTGAGACGGCTCGTGCTATGATGATCGCCGCCTCTCTTCCGCCTCATTTTTGGGCCGAGGCTATCTCCACTTCTGTCTATCTCATCAACCTTCAGCCATCTGCTGCTTTGCAGGGTGGTGTTCCTTTTGAGCGTCTGTTTGATCGCTCTCCCGATTATTCGATGCTTCGCTTGTTTGGTTGTGTTTGCTATGTTCTTCTTGCCCCTCGCGAACGCACCAAACTGACCGCTCAGTCTGTTGAGTGTGTCTTCTTAGGCTACAGTGATGAGCATAAGGGCTGTCGTTGTTGGGATCCTGTCGGTCGTCGGATGCGTATCTCTCGAGATGTGACTTTTGATGAGTCTCGTCCTTTTTACCCACGACCATCTTCCTCGGTCTTTTCAGTGGAGGATATCTCTTTTCTCACTTTTCCTGACTCCCCTATCACTCCCGTCGCGCCTGTGCCTATTCGTCCCACTCCCTCTGCTTCTCCACCCCTCGTCGATTCACCGCCACCATCTTCCCCGGTCTCCTCACCTAGCATGTCACCGGATTCTACACCTACATCTCCGGTGACTTCTTCGTCACCACCCCCTGATTCTACCTTGGCGATTCCTCCTTCTCTTGTTCCATCTCTTCCGCAGCATTACACTCGTCGTTCACGACCTGTGGATGCTTCCTTGGATGAGTCGTCCTCTTCCTCTCAGCCTACTTATGGCTTGCGTTCTCGTCCTCGTCCGCCTATTGATCGCTTTGGATTTCCCACCGCTGGTGCTGCTGTTCTTGAGCCGACTTCTTACCGTCAGGCTGTTGTTCATCCTGAATGGCAGTTTGCGATGGCGGAGGAGATTGCTGCTCTTGAACGCACTGGTACCTGGGATCTTGTTTCTCTTCCTCCCGGAGTCCGTCCCATCACTTGTAAGTGGGTCTACAAGGTTAAGACTCGCTCCGATGGTTCTCTTGAGCGTCACAAAGCTCGTCTTGTGGCTCGTGGTTTTCAGCAGGAGCATGGTCGTGATTATGACGAGACTTTTGCTCCTGTGGCCCATATGACCACTATTCGTACACTTCTTGCCGTTGCCTCTGCACGCCACTGGTCTATATCTCAGCTTGATGTTAAGAATGCCTTTCTTAATGGTGAGCTGCGTGAGGAGGTGTACATGCAGCCACCACCTGGGTATTCTGTTCCTGATGGCATGGTGTGTCGTCTTCGTCGCTCTCTCTATGGCCTTAAGCAAGCCCCTCGCGCCTGGTTTGAGCGTTTTGCTTCTGTGGTCACTACTGCTGGTTTTTCAACAAGTGCTCATGATCCCGCATTGTTTATTCACCTTTCTCCTCGTGGTCGGACTCTTCTTCTTCTCTATGTTGATGATATGGTCATCACTGGGGATGACCCCGAGTATATTGCCTTTGTAAAGGCCCGTCTTAGTGAGCAGTTTCTTATGTCTGATCTTGGACCTCTTCGCTATTTTCTTGGGATTGAAGTCTCTTCTACCTCTGATGGCTTTTTTATATCCCAGGAAAAGTATATCCAGGATCTTCTTGCTCGTGCTGCTCTTTCTGACGAGCGCACTGTTGAGACTCCTATGGAGCTCAATGTTCACCTCCGTGCTACTGATGGTGATCCTCTCCCTGACCCGACGCGTTATCGTCATCTCGTTGGCAGTCTTGTCTATCTAGCTGTCACTCGTCCGGACATCTCTTATCCGGTTCATATTCTGAGTCAGTTTGTTTCTGCTCCCACATCGGTTCATTATAGTCATCTCCTTCGTGTTCTCCGATATCTTCGGGGCACGATCTCTCACCGTCTCTTCTTACCTAGCTCCAGTTCTTTACAGCTTCAGGCCTATGCGGATGCTACGTGGGCTAGTGATCCTTCTGATCGCCGTTCGCTTTCTGCTTACTGTGTTTTTCTTGGCGGTTCTCTCATTGCCTGGAAGACGAAGAAACAGATTGCAGTTTCCCGTTCGAGTGCTAAGGCTGAGTTGCGAGCTATGGCTCTTTTGACGGCAGAGGTGACTTGGTTACGATGGTTACTTCAGGACTTTGGTGTTTCTGTCACTACACCGACTATGCTCTTATCTGACAGTACAGGTGCTATTAGCATTGCGCGCGATCCTGTGAAGCATGAGCTCACCAAGCATATTGGTGTTGATGCTTTCTATGTGCGCGCTGCCGTGCAGGATCAGGTCGTTGCTCTTCAGTATGTGCCTTCCGAGTTACAGTTGGCGGATTTCCTGACGAAGGCCCAGACTAGAGCACAACATGGCTTTTATCTCTCCAAACTCAGTGTTGTTCCTCCACCATGAGTTTGAGGGGGGGTGTTAGAGTTATAATATGTCGTATTTATCCCGTAGTATAATGGGTTTCCTGCATATGTACCACACCTGTACATGTATATATATCGGCCTATGGCCTCATGGGAATACAAGTTGCTTATTCCTAACATTAGCCTCCCTCTCCCCTCAGCATTTTCTATGTAGCTCCGCCGGTGCACCAATGACATGCCAAATGCACGCGTTTTCCTGAGAGGCCACATCAGGTCTTCTTAATCATCCAACGACACTATTATCTTTTTTTTTTTGAACTAGACACTATTATCTTTGGTTGGCACTATGTTCTCTTTTGAAGGCATCGTCTTAGGGTGGATCCAGTCAGAGTGACTAGTGGCTCTTGGAGTTGGTGGGCGGCGGCTCACGTAGCATCATCGCGGCGGTGTGTGTGAGGCCGTCGATGGTAGGCAGCAAGAGCACTCTTTCGCATGTGAGAAGCTTGACATGATCCAAATTGGTCGTTTCTTGTGGGATCGCAGAGGCATATGTCCACCTCCTTTGGGACATGCCGTTCCACTCTGGGTGTCGATGAGGGTGGCAAGTTTTGCTCATGGCACATCTGATGGGTGCGTTGGTTTGGATGTGCCCTCGCTCGCTGCTCCATCACTCATCACTGACTCGCCCAGTCACCCGTGACATGCCAAATGCAGGCGTCTTCCTGTGAGCCTGTGACTCCGCATCGGGATCCCCGAGCTGAGCTCGACGGTCACGGCCTGCCATTTCTTCTTCCGGTGGCAGCAGCAGTTACTAGTCAGCTGCCGTGCTCCCGTCTGGCCTCCCGTTTCTAGACAGCGGTACTACGTGATGGAGCCTCCTGCCTGCTGCTGCTGGCCGTGTCATTCGCAGGAGGCTCGGAGCTCCATCCCATCGCGCACAGTACAGTTTCTCGTGCAACCGCACCCGGCCATCTGGGCTGGGCTGGGCTGTGGGGGGATAACACGGCACAGTAGATGGACCGACCATTCCTTCGCCTGGACCTGTAAAAATTCAGCATGCAACCGGGGAGGGGACGCACGTGGGGGGTCAGCCCGAGTTGATGATTAATTGGAGCTGGCCCGCCAGAGGTGTACGTGCATGCCGGCCGATGCGGACCCCGGCGGCGAGCCCAACTGCTGGGCGTCCTGCTCCCGCAGCAGGGCGGCATGGGAGGAGCTTCAGAATCCTTCTTTTCTCACTCCTTGGAGGCTTCAACCGGCGTTTGCTCTTGCTCCCGGCAGCTCACGTTCAGCCCAACCAGTGCGCTTCCAAACCGAAAATTGCGGACCGAATCTGGCTCTTCGTTTCTTAATTATGTTGTCGCTGTGACAGGCCTCTGACTGCTGCTCTGCTGCAACCCCTTCTACTGTTCTACTACACGAGGATTGATCACCTTTGAACATTGCTTAAAACTTATTAAAATTCCCAATGTTTGCACACTATTTTAGCCTTCTATATTTGCTTTAGAGAAAACGAGCGCACTTTTCTTGGGCTGGCCGGATGAGTTGATGTCAGGTCGTGCGTCTGCGTGCATGAGATGATCATTCCTACTAGTCCTAGCTAATTATGTACGAGGATTCATCACCTTACGTGGCGGCCGTCCAAGCTTGGGTTGTTGTGAAGTAGTTCTCACTTCAACTCACATGCCATCATGCCGTCGCGCTAGACAACGACATGTGATGCACCTTTTTCCTTTTCTTGGACGGCCGGCCGTGACGTACGTATTTATTTATATGCACCACAGTGTATACAGTAGCAATTGGCAGTACGTAGCTTCCTCCTGACTCGTGAGAAAACACATACCGACGTACGTACGTTCCCAGTACATTTGATTTGAAACGCACACACAAATAAGCCTACCTCATGCAATTTGCTACCACCAATACCGCACAGTTTTGCTTAAAAAAATACTGCACAGTGCGACGTAATTTTTTCCCCAAAAGCGAAACACTTGCCAGAAAAATGGAACTCCTGACCTCTCATTGATAAACGTGTGCTGCTGACCACTGGAACTGATGGCTGCTGGTGACTCATTGGCAGCGCCGACATATCTGAATCTATTTTTGAAAATTATAAACAATTTTGAAATACCGAACATTTTTTGAATAATGTGACCAATTTTGATATTCCATATATTTTATGAAAACCACGTTCATTTTTTCAAACGTGAACACTTTACTGAAATCCCAAACAATTTTTCAAAAATTATAAATTTTTTTCTGAAAAACAGGAACATCTTTTTGAAAACATGAACAATTTTTGAAAATTCGAAACGTTTTTAAAAAACAAACAATTTCAAAAAATACAATCAATATTTGAAAAATGAACAGTTTTTGAACGTCCAAAGTATTTTTGAAGTTTTCGAAAAATTTCTAAAATTACGAATTTTTTGAAAATTATGATTTTTTAAATGCAAACATTTTCGTTGAAATTTCTGAACTTTTCTTGAAAAACAAAATAGAAATTTGAAAAATACATATATAAAGAAAAAGAAAAAATCCTTACAAAACAAGAGAAAAAGACAAAATAAATGGTTGTGCTACACGTCGACCGGCGGAAAGATCCGCCGGTCTAGAAGCCGTGCGATCTGAAGCAATCTACCGGTCAAGCGTCGTTGTCACTTTTGCAACACAAGTCGTGTTGTGAAAACACTTTTGCCACACATGTCTTGTTGCAGAAATATTTGTAACAAAGGTTGTGTTACAAGATTTTTTCTGCCAAAGGTCTTGTTGCAGAATATTTTTGAGATTTGTTTTGAAACATATATCGTGTTCAAATTTTTTTTGCAACGGATGTCTTGTTGCAAAAAGTCACCGCGTTGCATTGCTTGCGGTCATGGCATCGAGCAGAAGCTTAGTCTTGTTGGGGAAGGGAGGAGGGGTGTTGCATATCCGATGATGGTGGTGGTGGAGGCGATGCAACATGGGGCCGGAGCGGCATAGCTGGGCGACGGCGGCGGGAGCGGAGCTTCGGCGTGCGCGCTCGAGTGGCCATGGCCACTAAACGCGAGCGGACACATGGAGACGGGGAAAGGGACCTCGTCGGCGTGCTTGTCACCGGCCTCGTCCGTGTGCTATTGGCGACCTCGTCCACGCGCTGCTGGGAGCGAGCACCGATGGCGGTGGTCGAAGCAACGCATGGAGGTGTTGGCTTGATGGGGAGCTCGGGAGAGCACAAGAGGATCTAGATCCAAATCTCGCAACACATCACTTGTTGGGGGGGGGGGGGGGGTTGCAGCAACAACTAAGTTGCGAAAACTAGTCTAGGTAATATGTTGCTCTGGAGCCATCTGATTAAATTCGATCTGATGGCCACGGAGCCGGCACACGCAAGCATTGTTACCGGTCAGGTGATTTGAATCATTCCCCCCACCCCACCTCGAAAGAAACCCACAAAAAAACAAGACTTGAACCAGAACGGAATCTGCCGGAAGTTTCGCAAAAGCAGGAACAAACGGGTGCGACTGTGTCTCGCCTTCAGCGAGAGTGTAGGAACCCTAGCTTAAGGGAGACCAAGATGGACCGGTCCAGGAGCGCAGGAAGTCACAACCTCCTTTTCCTGTTTTTGTTTATGTTTTATGTTTCATTTTTTCTTTTTTATACTTTAAAATATTAAATATATATATTACAAACAATACTCTATAAATGTTTTTTTGAAAAAAATGTTCACCAAGCATATGAAAAATGTTGAATATGTATAGAGAAAATATTTATCACGTATACACAAAATGTATAAAAAACGAGTATTATATTTTCGATCATGTAATTAAAAAATGTTAATCAAACATTTGTTTTTTTGCACAAGTATTTGAAAAATGTTGATCAAGCATTTGAAATTTGTTAAATGTGTAAAGAAAAAATGTTGACAATGTATTACAAAATGATGATTTTTTTAATTATCTATATAAACATTTTAATCAATCATTTCAAAAATGTTGATCAAATATTTGAAAAATGTTAAATCTGTATAGAAAAAATGTTGAACATGTATTAAAACATGATGAATTATTTTTATGGTGTATATAAATATGTTAATCAAGCATTTGAAAAGAATGTTGAAAAGTTATTTGAAAAAAGTTGATCAGGCATCTGGAAAAAAAGATAAATGTCTATAGAATTTTTTTGGACCATGTATTAAAAAACTGATGATTTTTTGTCATGTATATAAAAATGTTGAACAAGTATTTGAAAAATGTTGATCAAGCATTTGAACAATGTTAAATGTTTATACAAAAAATGTTAACCATGTATTGTAAAAATGATGATTTTTTGATCATGTATATAAATAATGTTAATCAAGCATTTGAAAAAAATGTTGAACAAGTATTTTAAAAAGTGTTAATCAAGCATTTAGAAAATGCTAAATGCGTATTGAAAAAATGTTGACCATGTGTTAAACAAGTGTTAATATTGCATTCATAATATGTTAATTAAGCATTTAAAGAAATCCCAAATGTGCATAGGAAAAATGTTGACCTCGTATTAGAAAAAGTTAATCTTGTATTTGAAAATGGTAATCAGGCATTTGAAAAAGTTTAAAAGCATGTATAAGAAAAATGTTGTCTATTTATTCAAATATGTTCAACATGTATTTGATTTTCTTAAATATGTATAGAAAAAATGTAAACCATGTATTAAAAACTATTAGGTTTGTATTGGTAAAATGTAAACTTATATTAGAAAAATGTTGTTGATATATACAAAAATGTAGAATGAAAATGAAAGAAACAAATAAAAACCCCAAAAATAAATTGAAAGGAAAAAAAATAAAAAACAAAGAAACAAATCTAAAAAGAATGAAATGAATCGAAGAAGAAAAAAGAAAAGAATGAAAGAATTGGAGAAGAAAATAGAAATGAAACAGCAGATAACAAAAAAAGGAACGAAACAAATCGGAGTAGAAAAATGAAAAGAGTGAAAAAACCGGAGAAGAATAAAGAAATGAAAAAGAAGAAAACGGAAAAAAGAAAGGAAAAACAGAGAAGACCGGCTCGGATAGCCTCTACTAAGTCGTGATCCTACTACTAAAAGCATCTCCAGTAGCGCCCCCAACATGCCCCCCAAGGCCCTTTTTCGTCGCCGGTGCAGAAATTTCGGCCCAGCCGCGCCCTCAGAAGCCCTGTTTTCGCCGGTTAGGGCCAATTTTGACGCCGGCGGACCCAGGCCAAACCTGGCGCGCTGGGGGCGCGGGGGGAACATTTTTGGCGCGAAAAGGAGTGGGCCAGCGGGGTCAACGACTCGCCGCCTTCGTCGTCCTCATCGCCACGGTTCCCGCGGGAATCAATGCCAAGGTTGCCGCGCCGGTCAGCCTTCCGTTGATGCCTCACGGGCGCCGCAGTGAAGGGGCAGCGACGCGCGTGCCGCTCGCTCCCGCCACGCGGCACACGGCGGCAACTCTCCCACCGCCCATCCGCGGCTATAAAAGCCGCCCTCCCTCGCCGGTGAACGCACAAAGCTCTCTCCGATGCCCTTCTCTCTACATCTCGCCACCTATGCCTCTCCCTCCCACTCTCTTCCCCGCCGAACAATGGCTGAGCGCAGTGGCGAACGACTTCGGCCGCCACCATCTGCGCAAGGATGAGGCACGCCTCCTCTAGGAGGCTGACTACCCGGCGCCCCCAGACATGCGGGTGCTAGGCACCTGGAGGCTCAGCACCGGAAGGGTCCCGGTGCCACTCGTGCCCATCGGAGCGGGCCGGCGCGCTGAAATCGCGTGCATCCGGTCTTCGCTGCCGGATCCGCAGTGGAGCCAGCCGAGGTTCGCCCCCGACAACAACCCATTGTGGACGGCGTACTTCGAGCGGCGGCACGAGGAGCAGGTCGCCGCCACCAACGGCGTCGAGCCCCGTGGCCGCCACAACTCCGGGGGACGACGCCTATGGTGGGGCGTCCCAGATCGCACCCTCGAAGCTGTCCTCGAGCACATCGAGGCCGGCAACATGCCGCGCCTGGAGTACCCTGTGCCCCCCTCCTTCTCTCACCGTCGAGGCAGCTCCTAGACGCCGCGGCGAATGGAGATGGCGACATCGTTGTCGGGCTCCGGCTCTCTGTCCTCTGGCTCGCCGGCCCTTCGCCCTGTCAAGCCGGAGCCGCAAGAGACGCCACTGGGGCACCGCACTCGCGGCAGCGCCCTTGTCAACAACGAGGGCGGCCGCCCCTCTCCTTCTTCCTACCGCCTCGTCCAGTCGAAGACCGAGCCGGGTTTGCTCTCCGTGAAGAAGGAGCACGAGGCCATGGCCGCCGCCGACGAGACCGCCCTCAAGTGGGCGAAGGCGGACTACATCCGCGAGCAGATGGAGCGCCAGCGCCGGGCCTTCAAGGAGATCGCCGCTCGGCGCCATGGACGCGAGGAGGGCGGCGTGGTCGTCCTCGACAGCGACGACGAGGATGCGCCCGGGAGTCCAACCCCCCGCGCATCGGCGCCGCCGGTCAGGGGTGCAGCAGGGACGACGGCGGCACCCAGCACGACGGCGACGACGACGGCGGCGGCGGGGACTACCCGGTTCTACAGGCTCCTCGGCATGTAGAAGGCAGGCAGCGGCGGTAGCTAGGCGTAGTCGGTTTTAGTTTGTATTTTCATTTTGTATTTTAAGTTTTTTTTGGAAAATATCAATGAAATCGCCTAGTTTGGACGTGTTTTGGCCGATTCCATGTTTTAAAAAATGACGTCTGGGGGCGACCTGGGGGCGGTGGCTGGGAACCCGACCGGCACCACGCCGAGATTTTCACCGGTTCGCCCCAGGGCGGCGATATTTCATGCGCCTGGGGGCCGAACCGCTGAAGATGCTCTAACCAATAATGGGAAGCGGGGGGGTGGTTAGCTGCACCGGCGGTCTTCCTGGGAACTAGGGATCGATCTGGCGTTCTTCCCCCCTTTTCTATTTCTTTTTTCTTTAATGTACATGCGGATGGGCCGGTGCAAATACTGTTGACGCTTCAGCGAGGGTTTCTACCGTCTCGCTGAATGCGAGATATAGTCACCGCGGTATCGAACCTACCTAACGGCCTTCTCTGCCTACGCTACAATGGGTTGGCCCACTTAGTTCGCCACCTCCGCGAAATGGCTACTTTTTGTCGCAATGCACGACAAATAGGAAATCCTGAAATCACTAGTTAAGATTACCTCTAGCAGATCCGCAAAAATCCGTTACAACAAAATCGATTTAAAGTTCCCTGAAAATGATTTCGTGGGAACGCAAAGAGTTCGGCAGAACAATTCCTGTAAATCTTGTATTGCAAATTTTAAAACAGCTTGGTGCTAGAAACTAGTTCATCACAACCATAGTGCATACATAGGAAATACAAACTTCGTGCTGCAAACTAAACCTAAATCTAAGGTCTCACTCGTCGACACCGAGGTAGAACTTGACGGCAGACTTGCGGAGCGCGTTGGCAAGGACGTGCTCCTCCTTGGCGGTGGCCAAACGGTCGACGACACCTTCTTCTCCGGCCGCAACCGCGCGCTCCGCGGCGACGAGCTCTGCATAGGCCTCCCAGAACCTCTGGAAGTGCGGAAAGAGGTTAGCGTAGACCTTGTGGAAGCCGGCCAAAGGGCTCCGCCCGCGTTGCGGGAGACTCGACTGTGGTGGCGCGCTTGCTTAGAGCGCCATGGCTTGACGGCGGGCCGGCTGGAGCTGTCAGCCCCCGCATCATTCCCTGTGAGCTTGCGCGGCGGTGATCCGCCACGCCCGCGAGCACCACTGGCCATCACGGAGAGATAAAACGGAGAAGCGCGCGATTTTTCGGCAGAGTTGGGAAGGGCTAGCTGCTGCGCAGGCGGATTGCGCCAGAGGGGATAGGTTTGCTAACCCTAGAACCCCGTTGACCCCTTACATATAGTGCCGGTGGATGCGCCGGCCGCCTATAATTTTTTTATGGATCGGGTTTGTTTAGCGGATCTATTCGAGTCAGAAAAACAGGATCCTGCAAAATGGCGGCATTTCACGGGTCGACAAGCTTTTGAGGGATCTACTGGTGATGCTCTAAGGGGTACTCCTTGCAAATGTCACTCCCACCTTCACATGAGCTTACAAGTGGCACACTACATGCGCGTCACTTCGCAAGATGGAAGTTTTTCCTTTTTCACCTAGATTCTTTTATCCAAATGTTTATCTCTTCAACCATGCATTCAAATCCCGAACTATCGTGTCGAGATCTTTGAAACTAGAACTATGTAGGTCTCGATGAACTTTTTTTTTCAAAAGAACAGGAAGAAATCGAAAGAAAAAACCAACGCCGAAAACACCTTTTTTTTCTTTCATTTTTTCCCTTTCCGGAAAACATAGTTGTGCTTCTCGCGGAAGCAAATCTGTGCCTCCACGAGAATCAAATTTATGCTTCTCGTGAAAGCAAAAAAAAATCACATCTTTTCCTTTCCGAGAAACATGGTTGTGTACTTCTCACGGAAGCAAATATGTGCTTCTAACGAAAGCAAATCTGTGCTTCTTATGGAAGCCCAAAAAATTACAGCTTTTTTACTGTGCTTCTTGCAAAAGTAATTTTGCGCAGAAGAAATTATATATGCTTCTAGTGGAAGCAATTTTTTTTTACGTTTTTTCCTTTTTCGAGAAGCTTGCAGAAGTAAATATGTGTCTTCACAAGATGCAAATTTGCTTCATGCAAAGCAAATCTGTGCTTTTCGTGAAAAAAAATCATCTTTTTCTCCATTTCGGGAAGCACGGCTGAATCAAATATGTGCCACCACGGAAAGCGAATCTGTACTTCTTGTGGAAGCACATAATTTTTTGTGCAATTTTTTTCCATGAAAACTGGGTGACAATCAAAAAGAAAAGAAACCTGAAAAAGCCCCATCTAAAACCTGAAAACGAATAAAAAATAAAATCCTGAGGAGCGCCCAGCACACGACATGTGGCGGTGGCTGAACACACCTCTTGGTGTGCTCTTAGCCCACAAGAATGACCCTGGTGGTGCTCTCGCAAGGGGTACCCCTCGACTAGTTGCTCTCTTATCCGCGTCTTTGTTTCGTTCATAGCGGGACTGAGGTATGCTCACCTAAGGGAGTGTGCTAAGTGGTTCGATCCACTAGTGTTAGTTCACCATTTTGTTCGTCTTTTTTATATATTTTAAATATTCTTAAATATACAATTTTGAATAATAATTGAGTTAATTGGCTTAAAGAGGTTAAAAAATGTGCACTGCAAATATGTCATAATGTTGTGTAGAAAGTTTGTTTTCATAATTTTAATAAATGCTGATAACATTTTCAAGAAAATTGTTTGTGGCATTTAAAATACTCACCTATTTTAGAAAATATATTTGATATTTTAAAGAAATATACAATGTAAAAACATTGTTCATGTAATCAATTTTGTCCCTTTCAAACAAATTTATGTTATTATATTTGAAATAATGTTCACGAGTTTAAAAAGTATGTCTTGACATTTTATAAAATGTTTTCACAATGTAAAAAATGTTCCCATAGTTCTAAGAAATAGTTTTGTAACATCCAAAAAATGTTTCAACATGTATTTGAAAAATGTTTAACACATATTTGGAAAAAATGTTCAAAATACGTAAAATCTTGATCATGTATTTCAAAAACATTAAACATGTAATTATTTTAGATGTGCACTAAACAATTATAATGTTTATGAGATAAAATAGACATCAAAACATATATTATAAAAATGTTAAATTTTATGACATAATGTGTTTGAGTACTTTTTGGACCAGAAGACACCTAGGAAACTAACGATGGGGGCAAATTTAGGACAGTACTAGCAGGCGAAGGCGTGGTGGCACGCCGCGCCCGTTGTGAAGCCCGTGTGCCTGACTGCGTTGTTTTTTCTTATAGAAGAAAAGAATGCAGTGGGCAAGCGAGCTAGCAGTCGGTAATGTGCAAGCTAATTTAATTTAGATAAATATCGAAAGGTACCAAAAATCAATTCACCCATGGTTACAAACACTTTGGAGTCCTCAGCCGCCGCCGCTCATAGCCTTCACCTCCGCTACTAACTCCCCCGTCGTCCTCGTCGGAGGCCGTCGGGATAAGCCCCGGAGTCGCCGTCTCCTCTCTCCGGTAGGCTTGTGCTGACCCTTCGGCAACTTTTCACACTTGTCGCTGCCAAGGGGAGGCCTTGGATGGATCCGACGTGGATACTGTGGCTAGGCGGGTGGTGGCGCCATAGACTGATCTACCTTGCTCATGATCTGGTCATGTCGGCCCCTTGGCGAACAGGGTCTGGGCAGGGCTAGCTCCGGTTAGATGGCAGACCGTGGTGATGTGCTCTATCATCGGTGTTGGTCCATATGGTGATCACTTCGGCATGCGGCAGCGGCCTCGCTGTGGGGACAATATGACTGTCAGACCAACGGATGACGGATGACAACATCTGACTAACCAGGTGGGCAATTAAAGATAAGCACGAAAAGGATTTTATTTAGCAATAACTTAATTTGGCATTTAAACTTGGCCAAAGAAATAAGTACTCCAGCGTATAGTAGTCTTTAATGATTTTTTGATAAAAACTCGGTGGCATTTAATTCCATTCTTTCTCCTTTTCTCTATCCTCCAACTAAGTAAAGATATTATATTTTAGTTTTTATAGCCTGCTTATATCACCTTATTGTACTTTCTTATTCGGTTTGATCTCAGGAACGAATTCAATGCAAATAAAAGGTCCAAAACTGATCGAAACAAATTAATGTTGGCCTTGGTTTCTCTCGTCGAAACGAATTAATCCTCGTCAATTTATATCCTTATTACCAAGGCGCAACGTCATAGCAGATCGATCACAGCAAACGATTCCTGCGTCTATCTCCCCGGAAACGTTCGATCCTATCGGCCAACCTCAGGGACAGTTAGCAATGGCGTACACCCTGAAGATGACCTGTGTCGCCATCGCTCTCGCCGCCACCGCGCTCCTCTTCACCATCCCACGAGCTCAAGGTATAACATGAAGGAAATATGCCCTAGAGGCACTAATAAAGTATTATTTATTTCCTTGTATCATGATAAATGTTTATTATTCATGCTAGAATTGTATTAACCGGAAACATAATACATGTGTGAATATATAGACAAACAGAGTGTCACTAGTATGCCTCTACTTGACTAGCTCGTTAATCAAAGATGGTTATGTTTCCTAGCCATAGGCATAAGTTGTCATTTGATTAACGAGATCACCTCATTAGGAGAATGACGTGATTGACTTGACCCATTCCGTTAGATTAGCACTCGATCGTTTAGTATGTTGCTATTGCTTTCTTCATGACTTATACATGTTCCTATGACTATGAGATTATGCAACTCCCGTTTACCGGAGGAACACTTTGTGTGCTACCAAACGTCACAACGTAAATGGGTGATTATAAAGATGCTCTACAGGTGTCTCCAAAGGTACTTGTTGGGCTGGCGTATTTCGAGATTAGGATTTGTCACTCCGATTGTCGGAGAGGTATCTCTGGGCCCACTCGGTAATGCACATCACTATAAGCCTTGCAAGCATTGTAACTAATGAGTTAGTTGCGGGATGATGTATTACGGAACGAATAAAGAGACTTGCCGGTAACGAGATTGAACTAGGTATCGAGATACCGACGATCGAATCTCGGGCAAGTAACATACCGATGACAAAGGGAACAACGTATGTTGTTATGCGGTCTGACCGATAAAGATCTTCGTAGAATATGTGGGAGCCAATATGGGCATCCAGGTCCCGCTATTGGTTATTGACCGGAGACGTGTCTCGGTCATGTCTACATAGTTCTCGAACCCGTAGGGTCCGCACGCTTAACGTTACGATGACAGTTTTATTGAGTTTTGATGTACCGAAGGAGTTCGGAGTCCCGGATGAGATCGGGGATATGACGAGGAGTCTCGAAATGGTCGAGACGTAAAAATCGATATATTGGACGACTATATTTGGACTTCGGAAAGGTTCCGAGTGATTCGGGTATTTTTCGGAGTACCGGAGAGTTACGGGAATTCGTATTGGGCCTTAATGGGCCATACGGGAAAGGAGAGAAAGGCCTCAAAAGGTGGCCGCACCCCTCCCCATGGTCTGGTCCGAATTGGACTAGGGAAGGGGGGCGCACCCTTCCTTCTTTCTCCTTCCCCCTTCCCTTCTCCTACTCCCACAAGGAAAGGAGGAGTCCTACTCCCGGTGGGAGTAGGACTCCCCCCTATGGCGCGCCTCTCCCCTTGGCCGGCTGCCTCCCCCTTGCTCCTTTATATACGGGCGCAGGAGGGCACCCCAGAGACACAACAATTGATCTTTGTGATCTCTTAGCCGTGTGCGGTGCCCCCCTCCACCATATTACACCTCGATAATACCGTTGCGGAGTTTAGGCGAAGCCCTGCGTCGGTGGAACATCATCATCGTCACCACGCCGTCGTGCTGACGAAACTCTCCCTCAACACTCGGCTGGATCGGAGTTCGAGGGACGTCATCGAGCTGAACGTGTGTAGAACTCGGAGGTGCCGTACGTTCGGTACTTGATCGGTCGGATCGTGAAGACGTACGACTACATCAACCGCGTTGTGATAACTCTTCCGCTATCGGTCTACGAGGGTACGTGGACAACACTCTCCCCTCTCGTTGCTATGCATCACCATGATCTTGCGTGTGCGTAGGAAAGTTTTTGAAATTACTACGTTCCCCAACAGTGGTATCCGAGCCTGGTTTTATGCGTTGATGCTATGCACGAGTAGAACACAAGTGAGTTGTGGGCGATATAAGTCATACTGCTTACCAGCATGTCATACTTTGGTTCAGCGGTATTGTGAGATGAAGCGGCCCGGACCGACATTACGCGTACGCTTACGCGAGACTGGTTTCACCGTTCGGAGCACTCGTTGCTTAAAGGTGACTGGCGGGTGTCTGTCTCTCTCACTTTAGTTGGACCGAGTGTGGCTACGCCCGGTCCTTGCGAAGGTTAAAACAGCACCAACTTGACAAACTATCGTTGTGGTTTTGATGCGTAGGTAAGAACGGTTCTTGCTAAGCCCGTAGCAGCCACGTAAAACTTGCAACAACAAATTAGAGGACGTCTAACTTGTTTTTGCAGGGCATGTTGTGATGTGATATGGTCAAGACATGATGTGATATAATTTGTTGTATGAGATGATCATGTTTTGTAACCGAGTTATCGGCAACTGGCAGGAGCCATATGGTTGTCGCTTTATTGTATGAGATGCAATCGCCATGTAATAGTTTTACTTTATCACTAAGCGGTAGCGCTAGTCGTAAAAGCAAGTAGTTGGCGAGACGACAACGATACTACGATGGAGCTCAAGGTGTCGCGCCGGTGACGATGGTGATCATGACGGTGCTTCGGAGATGGAGATCACAAGCACGGTGCTTCGGAGATGGAGATCACAAGCACAAGATGATGATGGCCATATCCTATCACTTATATTGATTGCATGTGATGTTAATCCTTTATGCATCTTATCTTGCTTTGTTTGACGGTAGCATTATAAGATGATCCTTCACTAAATTATCAAAGTATAAGTGTTCTCCCCGAGTATGCACCGTTGCGAAAGTTCTTCGTGCTGAGACACCACGTGATGATCGGGTGTGATAGGCTCTACGTTCAAATACAACGGGTGCAAAACAGTTGCACACGCGGAATACTCAGGTTAAACTTGACGAGCCTAGCATATAACAGATATGGCCTCGGAACACGGAGACCGAAAGGTCGAGCGTGAATCATATAGTAGATATGATCAACATAGTGATGTTCACCATTGAAACTACTCCATCTCACGTGATGATCGGACATGGTTTAGTTGATATGGATCACGTGATCACTTAGAGGATTAGAGGGATGTCTATCTAAGTGGGAGTTCTTAAGTAATATGATTAATTGAACTTGAATTTATCATGAACTTAGTACCTGATAGTATTTTACTTGTCTATGTTAATTGTAGATAGATGGCCCGTGCTGTTGTTCCGTTGAATTTTAATGCGTTTCTTGAGAAAGCAAAGTTGAAAGATGATGGTAGCAATTACACGGACTGGGTCCGTAACTTGAGGATTATCCTCATTGCTGCACAGAAGAATTACGTCCTGGAAGCACCGCTGGGTGCCAGGCCTGCTGCAGGAGCAACACCAGATGTTATGAACGTCTAGCAGAGCAAAGCTGATGACTACTCGATAGTCCAGTGTGCCATGCTTTACGGCTTAGAACCGGGTCTTCAACGACGTTTTGAACGTCATGGAGCATATGAGATGTTCCAGGAGTTGAAGTTAATATTTCAAGCAAATGCCCGAATTGAGAGATATGAAGTCTCCAATAAGTTCTTCAGATGCAAGATGGAAGAGAATAGTTCTGTCAGTGAGCATATACTCAAAATGTCTGGGTATAACAATCACTTGATTCAACTGGGAGTTAATCTTCCGGATGATAGCGTTATTGACAGAATTCTTCAATCACTGCCACCAAGCTACAAGAGCTTCGTGATGAACTATAATATGCAAGGGATGAGTAAGACAATTCCCGAGCTCTTCGCAATGCTAAAGGCTGCGGAGGTAGAAATCAAAAAGGAGCATCAAGTGTTGATGGTCAATAAGACAGTTTCAAGAAAAAGGGTAAAGGGAAGAAGAAAGGGAACTTCAAGAAAAACAGCAAACAAGTTGCTGCTCAGGAGAAGAAACCCAAGTCTGGACCTAAGCCTGAAATTGAGTGCTTCTACTGCAAGCAAACTAGTCACTGGAAGCGGAACTGCCCAAAGTATTTGGCGGATAAGAAGGATGGTAAGGTGAACAAAGGTATATGTGATATACATGTTATTGATGTGTACCTTACTAATGCTCGCAGTAGCACCTGGGTATTTGATACTGGTTCTGTTGCTAATATTTGCAACTCGAAACAGGGGCTACGGATTAAGCGAAGATTGGCTAAGGACGAGGTGACGATGCGCGTGGGAAATGGTTCCAAAATCGATGTGATCGCGGTCGGCACGCTACCTCTACATCTACCTTCGGGATTAGTATTAGACCTAAATAATTGTTATTTGGTGCCAGCGTTGAGCATGAACATTATATCTGGATCTTGTTTGATGCGAGACGGTTATTCATTTAAATCAGAGAATAATGGTTGTTCTATTTATATGAGTAATATCTTTTATGGTCATGCACCCTTGAAGAGTGGTCTATTTTTGTTGAATCTCGATAGTAGTGATACACATATTCATAATATTGAAACCAAAAGATGCAGAGTTGATAATGATAGTGCAACTTATTTGTGGCACTGCCGTTTAGGTCATATCGGTGTAAAGCGCATGAAGAAACTCCATACTGATGGACTTTTGGAACCACTTGATTATGAATCACTTGGTACTTGCGAACCGTGCCTCATGGGCAAGATGACTAAAACACCGTTCTCCGGAACTATGGAGAGAGCAACAGATTTGTTGGAAATCATACATACAGATGTATGTGGTCCGATGAATGTTGAGGCTCGTGGCGGATATCGTTATTTTCTCACCTTCACAGATGATTTAAGCAGATATGGGTATATCTACTTAATGAAACATAAGTCTGAAACATTCGAAAAGTTCAAAGAATTTCAGAGTGAAGTTGAAAATCATCATAACAAGAAAATAAAGTTTCTACGATCAGATCGTGGAGGAGAATATTTGAGTTACGAGTTTGGTCTACATTTGAAACAATGCGGAATAGTTTCGCAACTCACGCCACCCGGAACACCACAGCGTAATGGTGTGTCCGAACGTCGTAATCGCACTTTACTAGATATGGTGCGATCTATGATGTCTCTTACTGATTTACCGCTATCGTTTTGGGGTTATGCTTTAGAGACGGCTGCATTCACGTTAAATAGGGCACCATCAAAATCCGTTGAGACGACGCCTTATGAACTGTGGTTTGGCAAGAAACCAAAGTTGTCGTTTCTTAAAGTTTGGGGCTGCGATGCTTATGTGAAGAAACTTCAACCTGATAAGCTCGAACCCAAATCGGAGAAATGTGTCTTCATAGGATACCCAAAGGAGACTGTTGGGTATACCTTCTATCACAGATCCGAAGGAAAAACTTTTGTTGCTAAATTCGGAAATTTTCTAGAGAAGAAGTTTCTCTCGAAAGAAGTGAGTGGGAGGAAAATAGAACTTGATGAGGTAACTATACCTGCTCCCTTATTGGAAAGTAGTTCATCACAGAAACCAGTTTCTGAGACAACTACACCAATTAGTGAGGAAGTTAATGATGATGATCATGAAACTTCAGATCAAGTTATTACTGAACCTCGTAGATCAACCAGAGTAAGATCCGCACCAGAGTGGTACGGTAATCCTGTTCTGGAAGTTATGTTACTAGACCATGACGAACCTACGAACTATGAAGAAGCGATGGTGAGCCCAGATTCCGCAAAATGGCTTGAGGCCATGAAATCTGAGATGGGATCCATGTATGAGAACAAAGTATGGACTTTGGTTGACTTGCCCAATGATCGGCAAGCCATTGAAAATAAATGGATCTTTAAGAAGAAGACTGACGCTGATGGTAATGTTACTGTCTATAAAGCTCGACTTGTTGCGAAAGGTTTTCAACAAGTTCAAGCGATGGACTACAATGAGACCTTCTCACCCGTAGCGATGCTTAAGTCTGTCCGAATCATGTTAGCAATTGCCGCATTTTATGATTATGAAATTTGGCAAATGGATGTCAAAACTGCATTCCTGAATGGATTTCTGGAAGAAGAGTTGTATATGATGCAACCAGAAGGTTTTGTCGATCCAAAGGGAGCTAACAAAGTGTGCAAGCTCCAGCGATCCATTTATGAACTGGTGCAAGCCTCTCGGAGTTGGAATAAACGCTTTGATAGTGTGATCAGAGCATTTGGTTTTATACAGACTTTTGGAGAAGCCTGCATTTACAAGAAAGTGAGTGGGAGCTCTGTAGCATTTCTGATATTATATGTGCATGACATATTACTGATTGGAAATGATATAGAATTTCTGGATAGCATAAAGGGATACTTGAATAAGAGTTTTTCAATGAAAGACCTCGGTGAAGCTGCGTATATATTGGGCATCAAGATCTATAGAGATAGATCAAGACGCTTAATTGGACTTTCACAAAGCACATACCTTGACAAAGTTTTGAAGAAGTTCAAAATGGATCAAGCAAAGAAAGGATTCTTGCCTGTGTTGCAAGGTGTGAAGTTGAGTAAGACTCAATGCCCGACCACTGCAGAAGATAGAGAGAAGATGAATGATGTCCCCTATGCTTCAGCCATAGGCTCTATCATGTATGCAATGCTGTGTACCAGACCTGATGTATGCCTTGCTATAAGTCTAGCAGGAAGGTACCAAAGTAATCCAGGAGTGGATCACTGGATAGCGGTCAAGAACATCCTGAAATACCTGAAAAGGACTAAGGATATGTTTCTCGTATATGGAGGTGACAAAGAGCTCATCGTAAATGGTTACGTTGATGCAAGCTTTGACACTGATCCGGACGATTCTAAATTGCAAACCGGATACGTATTTACATTGAACGGTGGAGCTGTCAGTTGGTGCAGTTCTAAACAAAGCGTCGTGGCGGGTTCTACATGTGAAGCGGAGTACATAGCTGCTTCGGAAGCAGCAAATGAAGGAGTCTGGATGAAGGAGTTCATATCCGATCTAGGTGTCATACCTAGTGCATCGGGTACTATGAAAATCTTTTGTGACAATACTGGTGCAATTGCCTTGGCAAAGGAATCCAGATTTCACAAGAGAACCAAGCACATCAAAAGACGCTTCAATTCCATCCGGGATTTAGTCCAGGTGGGAGACATAGAAATTTGCAAGATACATACGGGTCTGAATGTTGCAGACCCGTTAACTAAGCCTCTTCCACAAGCAAAACATGATCAGCACCAAGGCTCCATGGGTGTAAGAATTATTACCGTGTAATCTAGATTATTGACTCTAGTGCAAGTGGGAGACTGAAGGAAATATGCCCTAGAGGCAATAATAAAGTATTATTTATTTCCTTGTATCATGATAAATGTTTATTATTCATGCTAGAATTGTATTAACCTGAAACATAATACATGTGTGAATATATAGACAAACAGAGTGTCACTAGTATGCCTCTACTTGACTAGCTCGTTAATCAAAGATGGTTATGTTTCCTAGCCATAGACATAAGTTGTCATTTGATTAACGAGATCACCTCATTAGGAGAATGACGTGATTGACTTGACCCATTCCGTTAGCTTAGCACTCGATCGTTTAGTATGTTGCTATTGCTTTCTTCATGACTTATACATGTTCCTATGACTATGAGATTATGCAACTCCCGTTTACCGGAGGAACACTTTGTGTGCTACCAAACGTCACAACGTAAATGGGTGATTATAAAGGTGCTCTACAGGTGTCTCCAAAGGTACTTGTTGGGTTGGCGTATTTCGAGATTTGGATTTGTCACTCCGATTGTCGGAGAGGTATCTCTGGGCCCACTCGGTAATGCACATCACTATAAGCCTTGCAAGCATTGTAACTAATGAGTTAGTTGCGGGATGATGTATTACGGAACGAGTAAAGAGACTTGCCGGTAACGAGATTGAACTAGGTATCGAGATACCGACGATCGAATCTCGGGCAAGTAACATACCGATGACAAAGGGAACAACGTATGTTGTTATGCGGTCTGACCGATAAAGATCTTCGTAGAATATGTGGGAGCCAATATGGGCATCCAGGTCCCGCTATTGGTTATTGACCGGAGACATGTCTTGGTCATGTCTACATAGTTCTCGAACCCGTAGGGTCCGCACGCTTAACGTTACGATGACAGTTTTATTAAGTTTTGATGTACCGAAGGAGTTCGGAGTCCCGGATGAGATCGGGGATATGACGAGGAGTCTCGAAATGGTCGAGACGTAAAAATCGATATATTGGATGACTATATTTGGACTTCGGAAAGGTTCCGAGTGATTCGGGTATTTTTCGGAGTACCGGAGAGTTACGGGAATTCGTATTGGGCCTTAATGGGCCATACGGGAAAGGAGAGAAAGGCCTCAAAAGGTGGCCGCACCCCTCCCCATGGTCTGGTCCGAATTGGACTAGGGAAGGGGGGGCGCACCCTTCCTTCTTTCTCCTTCCCCCTTCCCTTCTCCTACTCCCACAAGGAAAGGAGGAGTCCTACTCTCGGTGGGAGTAGGACTCCCCCCTATGGCGCGCCTCTCCCCTTGGCCGGCTGCCTCCCCCTTGCTCCTTTATATACGGGGGCAGGGGGCACCCCAGAGACACAACAATTGATCCTTGTGATCTCTTAGCCGTGTGCGGTGCCCCCCTCCACCATATTACACCTCGATAATACCGTTGCGGAGCTTAGGCGAAGCCCTGCGTCGGTGGAACATCATCATCGTCACCACGCCGTCGTGCTGACGAAACTCTCCCTCAACACTCGGCTGGATCAGAGTTCAAGGGACGTCATCGAGCTGAACGTGTGTAGAACTCGGAGGTGCCATACGTTCGGTACTTGATCGGTCGGATCTTGAAGACGTACGACTACATCAACCGCGTTGTGATAACGCTTCCGCTATCGGTCTACGAGGGTACGTGGACAACACTCTCCCCTCTCGTTGCTATGCATCACCATGATCTTGCGTGTGCGTAGGAATTTTTTTGAAATTACTACGTTCCCCAACATAACACACGTAGCGGCTCGACATGTGCGCGAGCAAATATCATGCAGTGATTTCCTGTACAAAAAGGAAGGCTCTTAGGAGTGAAATGCGGAAAATCTGCGATCTTCCTAGCGAGTTGCAGTTTAGATACACTGGGGTGGACTGGCTTCAGAATCTCCTAGGAACTTGCAATATGGAAATGAGGGTCAAAACCTTACTGCTGCTGTGGAGGTGTTGGTTCCTACGTGATGACTGCATCCATAGTACAGGGAAGCAGTTAATCAGGAGATCAGTTCATTTTTTGGAGCAATATGAGGAGGAACTGAACATCTGCTACATGGTGTTTTCGTCAGGTCCAAAGGACAAACAGGCCTTGGGGCATACTGAGGTTGCTTTGGCTGGGAAAGAGCGGACTGAAGTTGAAGCTATTGCGGCATTGCAGCAGGAAAATGGTTCGGATCCTGCTTCAGGTGCAGCAATTCAGTGGATTCCCCCTGACGGCGATACTGTCAAACTGAATACCGATGCTTCCTTCTTAGCTGACAGCGGAGTGTCTCACGTGGGCGCTGTTGCTCGTGATCACAGAGGACTTGTTTTCTTCTCGCTGTCCAAAGGAATCGATCGCTGCTCTTCAGTGGAGGAAGCTGAGGCTCGGGCTCTGCTTTGTGGTCTGCAGACCTTGGCGGCGCTATACAGGGGGCCTATTATTGCTGAAACTGACTGCTCTTTTCTGACGAAGGAACTACAGCCTGATTCTTGTAACCGCTCCGCCTGCTTTTCGGTGCTTCATGACATCAAAGAGGAGCTAAAGAAATTCCAAGGAGCTCAGGTGAGATACACAAATCGAAAGCAAAACAAGCTGGCGCACTGTCTCGCTGCCCGAGCTAGAAGTAAAGGGGACACGCAATGGATGGTAACGTCCCGGATGACCTGAGAGCAGTGCTGGCTGCCGACTGTTTGGTTGGCTCAAGAGTAATGTAATGTTACTCTTTTTCCTCAAAAAAAATTGCTTTTTTTCTGTTGCGATCGCTGATTGTTTTTTCTGCCGTGATTGATGACCAGCATGGGATGCGGACATGGTGCCGATGGGGGCGCCGGAGCACGCGTTGACGGCGATCCCGGGCGGTGGCGCAGGGACGTTGGCAGCGGGGGCGCCGGTGTGCCTCCAGTGCCAGTGCTGCTCCAGGTCGAACCCGGGCAGCTGCCAGATCACCAGCTGCTGCTCCACCTTCGACTGCGACCCCACCGGTAAGTGCAACGTCGTGCAACAGAAGTGCGGCTGCAACGGCTGCTAACCGGCCGGTCATCACCGTGCTAGCTGCCTCCGTGCCAATTTTTTCTATGGAGGAGCCAAATGTTTTCTTTGAAAAAAAAAATCTCCCGTCTATTTTGTGTACTGCCAAATGAAATTGTTCCATCGTCGTGTTCGCGGGCCACAAATGCAGAGATATTACTATGTTATTACTGGGCCTAATAGAGGCCCACTATGTTATTACTGCAAGAAGGGGCAATTAAATTGGGCCACATTCTTCAGCCCGTGAAGTCTGTTGAAACCTCCCCGTAAATCTACTATTATCGTTTTCAAACTCGCTTTTAAAAGGGGGGGGTTTTGATTTTTTTGCCACGATTTACTTCACACTTTGACAATTAGCCACTCGTTACTTTGTGTTTGCTTATTTGCCACTGATTAGTTTGGACTTGGATGTTTTGCCCCTGTCACGAGGGACCCGTGTGGAAATCACCATATTGCCCATGTCCGTCCAATTCACCAAGGAGATGAGCTCGTCTCCTCGCTCGTTCCCAATCCGTCTCTTGTCCGTCGCTACTGGTCCTCGACGGAAGACGGCGGCGGCTCGTCCCGGCGGTTCCCCGTGGTCCTCGCGTGCTTGTCATGATGCAGGTGATGCTGTTTGCTGCCGCCGGTCCCGCATGCTCGTGCATTGCCGTCGCTCTGTTATGCCGCCGCCGCTTCTTCATGCCTTCCCGTACTATTGCTGCTGTTCGTGGCCGGCCCATACTGCTGCTGTTGTTCGTGGCCATGTGTGCTAATGCTGCTTACTGGTGGTCGGCGGAAGGCGCGGTGGAGGCGCTCGCTGCTGCCTGACTCCACTTGGGCGCCGTCCTGTTCGGCCATAGCGTGTACGTACATGGGCGCCGCCGTCTTTGCTGCTGCTCCCCGCCACTGCATGTTGCTGCTGCCTATCGGCTAGCTGGAGCCGGCCTGCCCGCTGCGTGTAGAGGAGCGTCGCCGTCGACTGCCGTGCGAACATGGGATGGGGATTGAGTTCGTCCCGTGCGTCGAGTTCGTGGCAAACATGCACATAAGGGTATATTTGTCCACTGTATTGTGCATATAATATGTTTGTCATTTGCAATTATTGTTTTTGTGTGAAAAAGTGGCAAAAGATCAATTACAATCTAAGCAGTGGCAAATTGTCAAAGTTCAAAGTAAGTAGTGGCTGAAAATCAAATCGCCCCTTTAAAAAAGGCATGTGATTCTGTTTTGCCGGCCGTTCTGATTTTCTCTCCTAAGTCCAAATGGTGCTCCTAGATCCATAATATATGCATCTCCACCATCGCGCCATTGTTGGCCCTTGGTCAGATCACCTTCCTGTCTCGACTAACATATCAGTTTCATGTAGTCTATTTCGATTGCATTGTTGTGCTTTTACATATTAAATCCGAGTTACACATGTTCGACTCAAATACCTAACTTCCAATATACACCAAGTCCAGTTGTAACGCTATACACATATTTGACACCAACTCTAACATCAAGCTAGGAGTAGAGTTACCTAAAAAAAGCTATAAGTACGAGAGTCTAAATATAAGGCTTTGCCTAATGTTATTGCAGAGGTAATGGGGGCACAATCTTCTCATGGAGCTTGACATGTATGGAGACAAAATAACATGTTTGCGTTTCCATAATTCAGGAGCCACCTAATTATCAACCAATCCTATTTTTCGGGCAAGAACCACACTTTGTAAGATAAAAGAGTTATACACGTGGCTTTGATATTTTGTTTCATCATCTCTCGAGTTCAGGTAGCCGATGGATTCACCCAACCATTTTATTGGACTTTTTGAAGACTTCAATTGGTTGGGTTCTAGGAGCTATTTTAGAAAAAAAATTAGTTAGTTTTTCTGTTGAAATATCTTTATTTAGTTCTTTGTTTGGATTTAAAAATCACTTGTAATTCACCACGATAATTAGATGATCTCTTAGCACGGTATGTCTCACCCCATATTTATGTATATTTAGTTATTGAAAATAAGAACAAGAGATAACTTATTCTACATGTATTTTTATTGACATCTCTAAATTATGTGGCAAGATTAAGATAATGTTGTCTTATAGACCACGGCACAAGCCCATATGTCCTTAGAGAACCATAGTTAGTTAGCAGTTCTGACTGTAATATAGTATCCGGTTGTATAGATTAGAGTGGATCCGTTTAAACTAGCTATCTTATAACTCAAGTTTGTACCATGTTTTCATGAATACACCATGGAGAGGTGTACCAGTAACATGGAAGAAGAGCAAGACGACAGATACAACTGATACAACGCCTTGTGGCACACCACACACATCTACCACAGTTACAAACGGCGCACAACTCGCCTAGTCCAACTCAAGCCATGAATGGCAAATAGGAAGGACACAGAGCCCGAGGCCGCCTAACAATCGATGCCGAACACGTCAGAAGCATGACGATCTAGGTCACACTAGCTCAATGTACCCTGCACTCTTGCGCCTAAGAGGCCGACAAGTGAGTGGGAGACAACCGAACTAGAGGAAGAAGTCACCCAACAGGTCTCGACGGCGATGTACATTGGCCCATGTGCCAACGGTAACCAACATGAAACACCACACCGCCCCAAGCTTCGCGAGATCGACGAAGTAACCAACACCAGCCTCCACTATGCTATAGCCCTGGGCACCCAGACATGACTTCCATGGAAGGGACGACGCCGCAACAACGTTGCTGACGGGTCCGATGAACCGGACCTAAGGTTTACCCTGGTGCCTGATGGGACAATCAAGATCAAGAGAGTGAATTGAAAAAACCACCACATTTGGGGCATCGTTTGCAAGAAACCACGAGGTCACTAATCATTTGCAAAAACCACAGCGCATTTAGTAAACTTTTTGCAGTTTGCACTGATAGGACGATTTGATGCGTTTGACCGCGTTTCCGGCAGTTGGAGCCCGATTTCCCCCCTACGTGGCATAACGGACGGGAGACGGCGCCGTCTGCTCGAGACGACTTCGTCGGCTCGCGTCGGACAGACCGACTGCACCGCCCCACTCCACAGTTCCAGCTCTCTGCTTTGTTTCTCTCTCGCGCTCTCAACCTTCCTCGGCCTCCTTTCCTCTCCGCTCGTCGACAACCGCCATGGTGTCTTGGAGCAACAACGAGAGCAGTGAGGACTCTGACGTGCAGTTCATCTCTTCCTACGCCTCCCCTATTAAGGTCAGTTGGTTCGACTAGGACTGGATTTATGGTTTCGATTTGGGCATTTGGGATTTAGGGTTTGTGTGGCTTCAACTCTATTTGAACCAGTTATTTTGGCTTGCCCAGATCCTAGCTACAATCGATGACCCGTTGTACACTGGTGCTGCTGACAATTTGTGGGTGATGTGCGAGCATGCCAAGCTAGGGAAGAAATGTGTTGCATTCGAGGGGATGAGCACTGGAGAAGGTTGATTGCTTGTGCCCTAGAAGTAAGTTAGCAAATTAGTTGCAAAGTATCAGTTAACCTCTCCTATGCAGTATAGCAATTTTGTTCTAGGGTTTACCATACGTTGTTCATAGGGACTGTTCATTGTTCATAGATAATGTTCATTGTTCATAGTCACTGTTCATGTTAGGGATGAACATGTTCACAATAACTGTTGTTTAGTGTCAGTTGACTTGATCTAACTGAATCTGGACCTTAACTATAACTTTAACTTAACTGAATATGTAACCTGTGGCAACATATTTGAACTATTTTTTGTATTGCAGGGATTTAATAATTATGGATTAGTGCAGTGGATAGATTAGGAGTGGCCAGATCATCTGCATAATGCCCTCCACAAACTGTGGCTTATGTATGAGGATAGAAACCATGCCAATAGGATGGCATGCCTGGAACATTCATGTACTATGCACAATCTAACACAACAACAAAATCAGTTGCATGAGACTTATGAGAAGATTTTTGAAGATGTGAACAACCTCTTGGATTCCCAGGATAATCTGCCACAGGTAAATGATCAGGATGATGCTGAGAGCGGCATGGAAAAGGATGTTGAGATCAAAAAATTGAAGGCAGTTGTTGACCAGTTGAAGTTCGTTCATGTTGCTCAAGGCAATGCCATTAGGAATTTGAAGTTCAATCATTTGAAAGGGAAGGAAAAGATGAGCTCTAATAAGAGGACTTCGGAGTTTAGCTTTGCTGACCTGAAGAAAGAGAAGGAGAAGCTGGATCTTTACATTGCTGAGTTGATTAAAGAGAAGGATAAGTTGAGCATTGAGAAGAGTGCTTTGTAGTGTTGTGTTGCTGACCTGAAGAAAGCAGGTGAAAATAACAAGAGGAAGCTGAAGAAGATCAAGGGTATTTGTGCTGTCTGATAACCCACAAGTATAGGGGATCACAACAGTTTTCGAGGGTAGAGTATTCAACCCAAATTTATAGATTCGACACAAGGGGAGCCAAAAAATATTTGAAGGTATTAGCAGCCCAGTTGTCAACTCAACCACACCTGGAGATTAATTATCTGCAGCAAAGTGATCAGTAGCACAGTAATATGATAGTTTTGATAGTAGTGACAGTAGCAACGAAAAACAGTAACAGTGATAGCAGTGATTTGTAGCAAGTGTAACAGTGATGGTAACAATAGTAACGCAGCAAGATCAATATAAATAAATTCGTAGGCATTGGATCGGTGACTTGTTCGATGATATTCATCATGTGACAGTTATAACCTAGGGCGATACGGCACTAGCTCCAGTTCATCGATATAATGTATGCATGTATTCCGTAAATAGTCATACGTGCTTTATTAAAAGAACTTGCATGACATCTTTTGTCCTACCCTCCCGTGGCATCGGGGACCATAATGGAAACTAAGGGATATTAAGGCCTCCTTTTAATAGAGAACCGGAACAAAGCATTAACACATAGTGAATACATGAACTCCTCAAACTACGGTTGAAAGGATCTAGATGACGACTAGAGGGGGGGGGGTGAATAGGCGTTTTAAAACTGTTACGGATTTGGCTTTATCCTAATGCGGAATTAAACTAAACGGATACCTTTCAAGCACAAATCCTAAATATGCTAGGCTCAACTAAGTGCACCAACAACCTATGCTAAACAAGATAGGCACTTAAGGAAACTAGCAAGCACAACTATATCACAAGACATGGAAATGTAGGAACAACTAAACAATTCAACTAGCACAAGATATATCAATATGAGCAAGTATGAATTGCGGTAAGTAAAGGGTGTGGGTAAGAGATAACCACAAGTGAGTCGGAGACGCGGATTTATCCCGAAGTTCACACTCGTGAGAGTGCTAATCTCCGTTAGAGCGGTGCCGAAGCCAAAGCTCCGGGGCGTCACCAAGTGACTCACCGTATTCTCCTTTTCGAGGCATCCCCAACGGATGAGCCTCGATTCACTCGGGGTTGGTCTTGAAGGCGATCACCACACCTTTACAAACTTCTCCGGAGCACACCACAAGCAAGGAAGCTTCCGGAGGAACTTGACCACCTAGGCCACTTCAACACCCTTCCCCGGAGCACACCACAAGAGGAAGCTTCCGGGGGAACCTTGGCCACATAGGCCTCTTCACAATCTTCACAATGAATATCACCAAACCGTCTAGGAGGCCGAAACCTCCAAGAGTAATAAACTCACGGACTCTCACTCGAACTAATCAATGTGGGGAGCTCAAACCAATGCAACAAATGCAATGCAATGCCAAGCAACAAATGCTCAACACACTCTCTCAATCTCACAAGATGCACTTTTGAAAGTAGGAGATTGAGGAGAGGGGATGCAATGGATATGATCAACAAATGGCTCACAAATCCATCCACAAATCCCCCTTCACATAGAGGGGAGAAAGGGCTTTGGGAGAGGTGTAGAGAGGCTCAAAATGGTGTTTTGAAAGTGTAAGAACCAACCCCCAACCGGTGGGAGGAAAGGGCCCTTAAATAGCCAAACTCAGAAACTAGCCGTTGGGGCTCCAACGGGCATTTCCTGGGCACCCCGTGTGCACGGGGGTTTAGACCCCGTGCCCACGGGGTCCCGTGCGCACGGTACAAGCCCCGTGCACATGGGGCCCCGTGCCCACGGGGGTCAAATGCACACGGAGTCCCCAGGACAGCCAGCAGCAGCCCACTAAAACGTTGATAACTTTGGCATACGGACTCCGAATTCGATGATCTTGGGCTCGTTTTGAAGCTATGGAAAAGCCCAAGGTCCTCACATAGAGAACCACCCAAGATCAACAAGAAAGAATGATGCAAGTAATGCAAAGGTTTGAGCTCTCTACATGCGACGTGATCAAGCTACTTGCCCGAGAGTCCCTCTTGATAGTACGGCTATCAAACCTATAATCCGGTCTCCCACCAAGCACTATGAGACCGGCAAAACTAGGTATACCTTTGCCTTGCACATTCAACTTGATCTTGATGATGACTTTAATGCTTGCCTCAAGTTGGAATCCCTTTCTTGTCCACGACCACTTGGTGAAGATACTCGAATTGCTTCCTCATGATGCAATGAGGGAAGCCTTATCTCAAGCCCATCTTCACATGCACATTATCATGATGTGGACCGCAAGCTTCAAAGCATATAACCTCCGGCTTCTCATCTTTCACCTGGACTCCCCGAACTTGATGACCATCACCACTTGATGTCATCTCATCTTGCACTTGGACTCCTCGAATCCGATGACCATCACCACTTGATGTCATCCACACATAGGCTACACGAGATCTTTCCTTTTGATGCAAGCCTATGAGAAACACCTAACCCACATAGACATAACAAACATATAGCATGGGTTAGGTAACAAAGCACAATTCACAATTACTTACCATACCACTAGATCACTTGATCTCACGTGGTACATTGTTTGTGCTTTGTGAGTTGACCACTTAGATATACTCTTCGAGCTCCATCTTGGTCAACCAACATCTTTACTTCAAGCTCCATCTTGGTTTCTTGAAAGCCACAATGAACTCTTCATTTCACTTCATTGCTTCAAGACAATATCACCAAAGACTCTTTCATGACCATATCAAGTTCCACTATGAATATCATCTTGGTCACCACTTGCCCTTCTAAAAACTCCATCCCAAACTCTTAAGAGGCATAATGAATTCGTCACTCTACTTGCTTGCTTCAAGACTTGATCAACATGATCTTGTCTTGAGAGGCATAATGAATTCTTCACTCTAGTTGCTTGCTTCAAGGCTTGATCAACCGAAACCCAACACATGAGCTCACCATGATCTTGTCTTGAAACCATAACTCGAATTCTTCTCTTTGATTATTCTCTCAAGCCTTGATCCTCAGAAGACCAACTTGAAACCTCGCTGGATATGGAATCTCGAGAGCCAACACCTAGGCCCCGTGAGCACGGGGTATCCAGAGAGTTGACACTCGACCCCGTGCGCACGGTATAAGCCCGTGTGCATGGGTATCTAGAGAGGGATACCATGAGGACTTCTTCGGGTGCTTTGATGGCAATCTTCACATAACAACCCAAAGAACTTCAAGCATCACTATGGAACATATCTTCATATAAGATCCAATGCACTTGATGCTCCATAGGAATTGTCATTTAATACCAAAGCTTAGAGCAAATATAACTTCATCTATATGGACTTCATCCTTGATTCCATCCAATATCCTTGAGGCACCATCTATGGACAAAACCTTCAAATATATCTCACTGAAAACATTAGTCCATAGAGATTATCATTCAATTACCAAAACCACACTTAGGGGCTACATGCCCTTTCAATCTCCCCCATTTTGGTAATTGATGACAATCTCAACAAGAGGGTTTACATAATGAATTTAAAACAAGTATGCAATCTATCCGAGAATAAATTGAATACTTGAGGTGGTTTTGATAGCCTCAAATATCACAGAGATAGTTGATGTTATCAAAACCGGTTGTACTAGCATCGAAATACTACACCAGAATTTGATGCTAGTAGAACCACACTATATAGAGCAAACTCCCCCACAATATATGCATGGAAGAACTTGGTGGAGTTTCCTCTATATACACATCCATGCAACAACCTAAACCCTCTAAACTTCTCCCCCATTGGCAACAAGTGCCAAAATGGAGAAAAAATCTAGAAGACCAATATAGTATGAGTTCCTCCTTAATTTGTGCATTTCTCATATTGTGAGTGGAATCAAATGCACATATCCAGTTACGAACAAATGAAGAAATTCACACTATATTGAGGATCATAAAATGCACCAAAAAGATATTATGATATGAGCATAGGAGTGTTCTAAAGAACATAGAGAAGCTCCCCATGATTTGTGCATTATTTAGTTTTGTACTTGGATACAACGTGCACAAAATAGGATCATCACTTGACTAAGCAAGGGTCCAAAATATATCCAACAACTCATGAGTGCAATGATATATGCAATACATACAAGCACTCACTACTCAACCTCTTACCGGATCCACCAAAGAATAAAAAGAGACAATTCCAAGGACCGGCAAGTAAACGAAAGGATATCAAAGAGGGATATGCACTTTCTCATGTGTATAAGTTTCTTACGTGGCCAATAATCATCAAGATGAGCATCCACAAAGAAACTTGCACACACAAAAAGATACAAAAGATAAGAACATGATATCCAAGAATGAATCCATTATTTATACAAACTTGATCTTAGCGTAGGGCTTTGTCACATGGCACATGGCACAAGGCACATGGCGCAAACTGATCTCATTTGCATAAAAATGAATTACTAAGCATGAGAGCAAATACCACAACCAAAAAGATTGTTTCTTGCAATTTTATCAATATTGCACATAAGAGCACTTTGACGAATTGGTATGCAATAAATTGCTTAATTGGCATATTTGGGATAAGTGAACCATGAGCATGGTTTTATAGATCCCCATGATATGCTTCTTCTCAAAAGTCTCATAGATGCAATAAGGAGGTTTAAGCTGTTGCAGGAAACACAAACTCAACAAGTACTAAACATGCCATGATGCAACATACACAATGTTGACTCTAATTTAAACAAACGCATGAAATAAGTACTTGTTACCGAGAGAGCATTGGTTCAAGGGGCCCTTGATCTAGCCCATGAACATGAGGGACTTGATCTTGTTCTTGGATAGGTAAATGATCTCCCATAGCATCTTGCTCTTGTGTTGGGGGTGATGACTTCCCTGGTGGTGGATCCACAAGAGGGGCTCTTACTCCTTCTTCTTCTACATGGACAAGGGGTGTTTCTTGTGGAGGAATATGACCAATCCCCATTGTACTTGTAGCTTGGGAAGGAGCCTCATCACCTACAACACTTGAAACAAATTGCTCCGCATGGAAGCTGTTATTCTCATCACACTCCACATTCACCATTTCCTCAATACATCCCGTGGATTTATTGAGAATGCAGTAAGTGTGGGAGTTTGATGCATATCCAACAAAAAGACCCAAATTATGTTAACCGGGTTGAATTGATGAGAATGAAACACTTACAACCGAATCGGGTTTTCATTTATCTTCTCCCTCAAATCAAGGAATCAACCAAGCTTGGCTCTAATAATTTTCCATGGTGTCTCCACCTTCCTTGTGAATAAGCCAAGCATCCAATGCTTCTCCACAGTACCTAAAACACATTAAGGTACAATTTGGTCCCCAAACATATTGGGTCCGAAGTAGTTAGGACAACCACAATATATAGGGCAAACTCCACATTAAATATGTGCAAAAGGATATGAACTTGAAGTTCATGCACACTTTTAACCATTAATGATTTTATGGAGTTTACCCTACATAGAGGATCAAGTAGCAAGCAAGGCATGAAGAAGAATATAAATAAATATGCATGCTCATGCCTACCAAGATCCAGAGAGATACAATTTGGACAAAAGAACACTTAACCGAAGAATACTCCGATAATATCACAAAGTATTCAAGTTGTCCAAATTATATCAAAGTGACGAATCCAGACAGGACCGCACACAAAGTACAACATATGAACTAAGCAAAAACCAAAGAGCATATAGGATATACAATACACACATGCTCAAAGGCTTATCTTACTCAAGTAGATAAAAGATAGCACAAGCAGTGAGATAAGGCAAGTTGAAGCACAAGCCGAGAAGAAGATGATCATAAGGTTCTACCACATGAGGAAATACCAATTGTAAGAGAATACAAATGGTATTTGGAATTAACACTCGGGGGTAGATTACGAAGATGCACAGGATCATCAACAACTCCAAAGCAAAGAAAGATAAATAAAGCGTACTTGGCCGGGTGGACATTTCTGCCCATAGGACCCCGTGCGCACGGGCTAGGTCAGCCCCGTGCGCACGGTGTGTCCAGAGAAAAAACACCACCCCGTGCGCACGGGGGTCTAGGACCCCGTGCGCACGGGGTGTCCAGTAAGTTTCGTGGTACCCCGTGCGCACGGGGGTCAGAGACCCCGTGCACACGGGGTGTCCAGAAACTTACTGAAGAACCTCATAGGACACCGCGACGAAGCACGCAACAAAGGTAAATAACAACCAACAAGAGATAATTAGTGGATACTCTGAGAATTTGAATTTCAAATGAGCTTGACATACCACATAGTGACTAGATAAGATTGAATATCAATACTATGTGGCATTTCTCATATTCACATTTTGGGTTTGTGATGTGCACACAACAAAACACTCCCCCATAATGTGATGATCCACTAATATCTTGCAAGAGCCAATCATGATACAATACAGGCTCAAAACAGCAAACACCACTATATAATGTGCAATGCAACCTACACATGCTAGATAACACAAATCAAGCATACTAAGAAACACAACATATAGATGCACATGCTAGATACAAAACCTAAGCATGCACGGGGCAAGCAACTTTCAATGTAAGCAATATAAATACAAGTTACCGCAAAGAGGAACATTGGATAGATAATATGAAGATAATCCACATGACTTGGCTCGAACAAATAAATGGTGGATATCCTTTTCTTTACGAACTAGCCAAATCTCCAATGTCCTCCACACACCTATTGATCAAGTTTGAGCTTGATGGTACCCAACCAAGTTGGGTCCTAAGAACTTAGTCACAATAGGCTTGGCAACCCAAATGGCCTTTTCCATTTCCAAGCCACTTTGGGCACCAACAAACTTGGAAAACAAATTGCCAACAACATCCTTCCTAAGCGAATAATGATCATTGACTAGAGGAGGCTTAGGGATGTTACCGTTGGGACAAGATGAGGATATGTGTCCCTTCTCACGACAATTATAGCAACATGTGCTCCCCCTTCTCTTCTTCTTTATTTTCTCAACTTGGGGAGCATTATCTTGGTTCATCATTGGTAGTGGCCTTTCTTCAAGTTGAGGTTGACCTTGAGATTGAACTTGAGGCCGCTTCCCTTGTTGCTTCACATTTGAAGCCTTCTTCTTCAATGGACAATCTCTCACATGGTGTCCAACATTCTTGCACTTGAAGCATGTAATGTTGGCATCATTCTTGACTTGGTCTTGTCCCTTCTTCTTTTTCTTGGACTTCTTGTTGTTGGAGATGAAACCAAGTCCACCCTTATCATGAGGGGATTTTTGAACACTCAAGATAGTGTTGAGAGTGGAATTTCCTTCATGACACATTTCCAAGTCTTTCTTCAAATTAGTGACTTGGGCCTTGAGCTCTTTGTTTTCCTCTACAAGGTTAGTATCAACAAAAGTACTAGAGGAAGTAGAAACTTCATTGTTAGAGCAACAAGGCAAGGAGAGCAATTCATCACAAGAATTGGGAATAATATGTCTAGATGAATCACTAGGACTAGCACATGTCAATAAAGCATTTTGAGTAGAAATAGTGCTAATGTCCACATGAGGCTCACAAGATGTTACCTTAGTCACAATAGCCTCATGAGCTAACTTTAGCCTTTCATGGGAGATTAGAAGGTCATCATGAGAGCCCGAGAGCTTTTCATGACTTTCTTCTAATTTCCCATAATTGCTAGTTAGCAAAACAAGTTGAGCCCGTAGCTCAACATTCTCCTTCAAGATAGATGCTTCACAAGAAGTAGAGTTAGTAGCACAAGCATCATTGACAATATGAGAGGAGCTAGAAGAAACTAGAGACTTCACATGAGTAGCTTGAAGTTCCTCATAAGACTTAGAGAGTTTGGCGAGCTCTCCTTTGACATTCTTGTAGCCAAGGTCAAGGTGCTCAAAATCCTCTTTAAGTTTATCATGAGCAACTTCAATCTCTTATTTGGAAGATTCTAAGTCTCTAAGAGTTTCTAGAGCATCAAGAAGGTTACAATCAAGTTTATCATTTTGTTCTTGCTCTTCGTTAAGTAAATCATTACACTTTCCAAAATGAGTAATAAGATCTTTAAATATCTCATAAGTGTTCTTATTTACTCCACGAAGAGAATTACCAATTTCATATATTTCTTGACTCATATCCCTATCACATTCATCATCACTCTCATCATTATCATTACTAAGAGTAGATGATACCTCAGTAGTACCTCTTGCCATGAGGCACATGTGAACATCGGAGGTTGATGATGATTCTTTTGGAGAGGGAGATTCTTCATCATCAAGAGTAGGATATCCATGTCCATCCTCTTGACACTCATAGCATTTCCTCTCCAACATAGTGATTTCCTTCTTTGCTCTTCTAGCAAATTCTCCATTAGTGATGTGTGCACCATTTTCTCTTATTTCCTCTACATGGTTAGTCAAACAACAACTAGAGGAAATTGAAGCATAGATATCATGGCAACAAGGAGAATCAAGCATATCATCACAACAAGTATTCAAGGAATCTCTATATGATATGTAAGGACTATCAACACAAGAATGTATGTCATTTTTGCTAGATGTGTTCAAGTCCAAAGAAGCTACAAAATTAGCATTTATGCATGAAAGATCATCAATGTTGAGCACAACATCATCATCACAAATTATATTTCCACTCACCATGTCATTACCTTGGGACATGTCATATGATGGTGAGGTGGAAGAAGTTGAAATGTCCAAGCACACGGAGGAAGAAGCAATATGGAGTTCTTCATGATATGAAGATGTGGAGAACTCCTCAAGAGACACCTCCGAAATATGATTGACCTCATCAAGATTGGACCCACCATATATTTCTTCAAGTTTTGTCCACATCTCATGAGCCGACGCACACGTCATAATTGACTCAAACACTTCGGGGGATATAGACCGGATTAAGGCATTCTTTGCACCATACCCACAAAGCATATCATCATTTTCCTTAATAGATGGAAAAAGTTCATCCTTCCATGGAGAAGCCCCTACAAGAACAATTCGCACAAAATTTGGACCCATGGCCCAGAAATGACAAAGCATGCGAATTTTCCACAAGTGATAGTTTGTGCCACTAAAACAGAAAGTGTCATCGTGCACTATACCACTAGTCGACATCTTTACTCTCTAGGCGGTGAAGCCTAGCAAGGAGAGACCAAAGCTCTGATACCAATTGAAAGGATCTAGATGACGACTAGAGGGGGGGGTGAATAGGCGTTTTAAAACTGTTACGGATTTGGCTTTATCCTAATGCGGAATTAAACTAAACAGATACCTTTCAAGCACAAATCCTAAATATGCTAGGCTCAACTAAGTGGACCAACAACCTATGCTAAACAAGATAGGCACTTAAGGAAACTAGCAAGCACAAACTATATCACAAGACATGGAAATGTAGGAACAACTAAACAATTCAACTAGCACAAGATATATCAATATGAGCAAGTATGAATTGCGGTAAGTAAAGGGTGTGGGTAAGAGATAACCACAAGTGAGTCGGAGACGCGGATTTATCCCGAAGTTCACACTCGTGAGAGTGCTAATCTCCGTTAGAGCGGTGCCGAAGCCAAAGCTCCGGGGCGTCACCAAGTGACTCACCGTATTCTCCTTTTCGAGTCACCCCCAACGGATGAGCCTCGATTCACTCGGGGTTGGTCTTGAAGGCGACCACCACACCTTTACAAACTTCTCCGGAGCACACCACAAGCAAGGAAGCTTCCGGAGGAACTTGACCACCTAGGCCACTTCAACACCCTTCCCCGGAGCACACCACAAGAGGAAGCTTCCGGGGGAACCTTGGCCACATAGGCCTCTTCACAATCTTCACAATGAATATCACCAAACCGTCTAGGAGGCCGAAACCTCCAAGAGTAATAAACTCACGGACTCTCACTCAAACTAATCGATGTGGGGAGCTCAAACCAATGCAACAAATGCAATGCAATGCCAAGCAACAAATGCTCAACACACTCTCTCAATCTCACAAGATGCACTTTTGAAAGTAGGAGATTGAGGAGAGGGGGTGCAATGGATATGATCAACAAATGGCTCACAAATCCATCCACAAATCCCCCTTCACATAGAGGGGAGAAAGGGCTTTGGGAGAGGTGTAGAGAGGCTCAAAATGGTGTTTTGAAAGTGTAAGAACCAACCCCCAACCGGTGGGAGGAAAGGGCCCTTAAATAGCCAAACTCAGAAACTAGCCGTTGGGGCTCCAACGGGCATTTCCTGGGCACCCCGTGTGCACGGGGGTTTAGACCCCGTGCCCACGGGGTCCCGTGCGCATGGTACAAGCCCCGTGCACATGGGGCCCCGTGCCCACGGGGGTCAAATACCCCGTGCACACGGAGTCCCCAGGACAGCCAGCAGCAGCCCACTAAAACGTTGATAACTTTGGCATACGGACTCCGAATTCGATGATCTTGGGCTCGTTTTGAAGCTATGGAAAAGCCAGAGGTCCTCACATAGAGAACCACCCAAGATCAACAAGAAAGAATGATGCAAGTAATGCAAAGGTTTGAGCTCTCTACATGCGACGTGATCAAGCTACTTGCCCGAGAGTCCCTCTTGATAGTACGGCTATCAAACCTATAATCCGGTCTCCCACCAAGCACTATGAGACCGGCAAAACTAGGAAAACCTAGCTAAGGTATACCTTTGCCTTGCACATTCAACTTGAGCTTGATGATGACTTTAATGCTTGCCTCAAGTTGGAATCCCTTTCTTGTCCACGACCACTTGGTGAAGATACTCGAATTGCTTCCTCATGATGCAATGAGGGAAGCCTTATCTCAAGCCCATCTTCACATGCACATTATCATGATATGGACCGCAAGCTTCAAAGCATATAACCTCCGGCTTCTCATCTTGCACCTGGACTCCCCGAACTTGATGACCATCACCACTTGATGTCATCTCATCTTGCACTTGGACTCCTCGAATCCGATGACCATCACCACTTGATGTCATCCACACATAGGCTACACGAGATCTTTCCTTTTGATGCAAGCCTATGAGAAACACCTAACCCACATAGACATAACAAACATATAGCATGGGTTAGGTAACAAAGCACAATTCACAATTACTTACCATACCACTAGATCACTTGATCTCACGTGGTACATTGTTTGTGCTTTGTGAGTTGACCACTTAGATATACTCTTTGAGCTCCATCTTGGTCAACCAACATCTTTACTTCAAGCTCCATCTTGGTTTCTTGAAAGCCACAATGAACTCTTCATTTCACTTCATTGCTTCAAGACAATATCACCAAAGACTCTTTCATGACCATATCAAGTTCCACTATGAATATCATCTTGGTCACCACTTGCCCTTCTAAAAACTCCATCCCAAACTCTTGAGAGGCATAATGAATTCGTCACTCTACTTGCTTGCTTCAAGACTTGATCAACATGATCTTGTCTTGAGAGGCATAATGAATTCTTCACTCTAGTTGCTTGCTTCAAGGCTTGATCAACCGAAACCCAACACATGAGCTCACCATGATCTTGTCTTGAAACCATAACTCGAATTCTTCTCTTTGATTATTCTCTCAAGCCTTGATCCTCAGAAGACCAACTTGAAACCTCGCTGGATATGGAATCTCGAGAGCCAACACCTAGGCCCCGTGAGCACGGGGTATCCAGAGAGTTGACACTCGACCCCGTGCGCACGGTATAAGCCCGTGTGCATGGGGTATCCAGAGAGGGATACCATGAGGACTTCTTTGGATGCTTTGATGGCAATCTTCACATAACAACCCAAAGAACTTCAAGCATCACTATGGAACATATCATGATATAAGATCCAATGCACTTGATGCTCCATAGGAATTGTCATTTAATACCAAAGCTTAGAGCAAATATAACTTCATCTATATGGACTTCATCCTTGATTCCATCCAATATCCTTGAGGCATTATCTTCATATATATGGACTTCATCCTTGATTCCATCCAATATCCTTGAGGCACCATCTATGGACAAAACCTTCAAATATATCTCACTGAAAACATTAGTCCATAGAGATTGTCATTCAATTACCAAAACCACACTTAGGGGCTACATGCCCTTTCAACGGTCATCACCGAGAGTGGGCCCGGTTGTTGTCACTCCGGGGTTGTCGGATCATAACCGTAGTAAGCGACTATAACTTGAAAGATCGGATCTAAAACATGGATATAATGATGAATTCATAAACGGTTCAGATCTGAGTTCATGGCACCCGGGCCCAAAGTGACAAGCATTAAGCATAGCAAAGTCATAGCAACATCAATCTAAGAACATAGTGGATACTAGGGATCAAGCCCTAACAAAACTAACTCGATTACATGATGAATCTCATCCAACTCCTCACCGACCAGCGAGCCTACGAAGGAATTACTCACTCCCGGTGGGGAGCATCATGGAATTGGCGATCGAGAAGGGTTGGTGACGACGAAGAACGAAGATCCCCCTCTCTGGAGCCCCAAAGGGATTCTATATCTGCCCTCCTGAGGAAGAACAGGGCTTGGCAGCGGCTCAGTCTCGTGGATCGCGATAATTCTTTCTCCCTGGTTTTTTTTTCTGGAAATATGTGATTTTATAGTATCAGCGGAGTCGTCAGCGGGGCCACCAGGTGGGTACAACCCACCTGGGCGTGCCAGGAGAGGGGGGCGCGCCCTGGTGGGTTGTGCCCACCTAGGGGCCCCTCTCTGGTGGGTCTTGGCTCTAGAAATTCTTATTATTGATATAAAAAATCCTCGCAAAGTTTCGTTCCATTCCGAGAAGTTTCATTTCTGCACAAAAACAACACCATGGTAGTTCTGCTGAAAACAACGTCAGTTCGGGGTTAGTTTCATCCAAATCATGCAAATTAGAGTCCGAAACAAGAGGAAAAGCGTGAGAAAAAGTAGATACGTTGGAGACGTATCACTGTCATATGACCATGTGGGTCATTGTCTTTAGTTACTAGCTTTGAACTATGGTTTGTAGTGTGTAAGTTTGAATCTGTTGAACTATATGGTACTTTTGTAGCATTGAACTATGTCTTGTAATGTGGTAAGTTTGAATTTGGTGAACTAAGTTACTAGCTTTGAACTATGTCATGTAATATGTTAAGTTTGGATCCTTTAATGAAGGCCTGTTTGTAGTGTTATTTTTATGTTGTTTTGTGATGAAATTTGTGTTTGAAGCCCTAGTTGCTTCATTTAGGGGTTGGTCGACGCCGAGCCACCCTAAGTGACCCACTTGCTTCATTTAGGGGTTGGTCAACGCCGAAGAGCCTTGATGACCCACAAGTATAGGGGATCAGTCATAGTCCTTTCGATAAGTAAGAGTGTCGAACCCAACGAGGAGCAGAAGGAAATGACAAGTGGTTTTCAGCAAGGTATTCTCTGCAAGCACTGAAATTGTCGGTAACCAATAGTTTGATAGCAAGATAATTTGTAACGAGCAACTAGTAGTAACGGTAAATAAAGTGCAGCAAGGTAGCCCAATCCTTTTCTAGCAAAGGACATGCCAAAACGGTCTCTTATGATAAGCAAAGCGTTCTTGAGGGTACACGGGAATTTCATCATATCACTTTCATCATGTTGGTTTGATTTGTGCTCGCTACTTTGATAATTTGACATGTTGGTGGACCGATGCTTAGGCGCTGTTCTTACTTGAACAAATCTCCTACTTATGATTAACCCCCTCGCAAGCATCTGCAACTATAATAAACGTATTAAGATAAAATCTAACCATAGCATTAAACTTTTGGATCCAAATCGGTCCCTTACAGAATAGCGCATAAACTAGGGTTTACGCTTCTGTCACTCTAGCAACCCATCATCTAATTACTACTCCACAATGCATTCCTTAGGCCCAAATATGGTGAAGTGCCATGTAGTCGACGTTCACATGACACCACTAAGGGAATCACAACATACATATCATCAAAATATCGAACACTTCTCAAGTTCACATGATTACTTGCAACATGACTTCTCCCATGACCTCAAGAACAAAAGTAACTATTCACAAATGATAATCATGCTCAAGATCGGAGGGGTATTAAATAGCATAATGGATCTGAACATATAATCTTCCACCAAATAAATAATATAGTAATCAACTACAAGATGTAATCAACACTACTAGTCACCCACAAGCACCAATCTAAGGTTCTGGTACAAAGATTGAACATAAAAGATGAACTAGGGTTTGAGAGGAGATGGTGTTGTTGAAGATGTTGATGGAGATGGCCCTCCCAAAGATGGAAGAGTTGTTGGTGATGACGATGACGATGATTTCCCCTCCGGGAGGGAAGTTCCCCCGACGGAATCGCTACGTCGGAGGGCAAAAGTGCTCCTGCCCAAGTTCCGCCCGAGACGGCGGTGTTTCATCCTGAAAGTACTCCCCTTATTTTTCTAGGTCAAAATGACTTATATACCAGAAGAGGGGCACCGGAGGTGGGCCGAGGTGGGCACAACCCACCAAGGCACGCCTGGGGGGCCTGGCGCGCCCAGGTGGGTTGCGCCCACCTGGTGGGCCCCCTCTAGTAGTTATTTGCTCGAATAATTCTTAAATAATTTATAAAAAATCTCCGTGAAGTTTCAGCTTATATGGAGTTGTGCAGAATAGGTAGCTCTGACGTGCTTTTTCAGGTCCAGAATTCCAGCTGCCGGTATTCTCCCTCTTTGTTTAAACCTTCCAAATTATGAGAGAAAAGGCATTAGAATTACTCCAAAAAGAATTATTATGCATAAAAACACTATAAATAATAGTAGGTAAACATGATGCAAAATGGACGTATCAACTCCCCAAGCTTAGACCTCGCTTGTCCTCAAGTGAAAAACGGATATCGAAAAACATGTCCACATGCTTAGAGAGAGAGGTGTCGATAAAAACAAAATACGAACATAGAAGCATCATGCATATTGTTATAACAACAAAGAACTTTAACATAAAACTTTATGAAATAAATTTTATCACACAACTTTTATCATATAACTTTTATCATATAACTTCTCATGAACAAGTAACAATTCATCACAACATCGAAGTATAAAGCATAAACTCTATTGAAAACCAACAAACTATGTTCTCAGTCAACTTTGCAACTACAATTCATCATCTTTTTAGGAAGGGTCATGTATCGGAGCCTTTTAGGCAAGTCCACATACTCAACCATCATTTAATCTTCTATGATTGCTAACACTCACATCATACCCATGAACAAAAAGTTTCAACTGGACACATAGAAAAATAGGGGCTTATAGTTTTGTCTCCCAACGTATTCACCTCAAGGGTGATGTCAACAATAATAACTCATGCCCACTCATATTCAACTGGATATATGTGCCTAGATCTTTCCTCACCACATGATGCTTGCAAAAAGAGAAAATAAAAAGGAATAGGAAAGAAAAACTTTAAATCTTCATAAAAGTAAATGCATAAAAGTAAAAGATAGGCCCTTCGCAGAGGGAAGCAGAGATTGTCATGCGCTTATTTTTTTGTATGCCAAATCCCTTAATGCAAAGGAACGTCACGTTACATTGCCCCTTATGATGGCAACCTTTATTATGCAGTCTGTTGCTTTTATTATTTTGCCATAACAAGTTCGTGCAACGCTCAGTTTTCTCTTACACTAAATGATCCAACACATTTAGAAGCAATTTTTATTGCCTTTTTGCACCGATGACAACTTACTTGAAGGATCTTACTCAATCCATAAGTAGGTATGGTGGACTCTCAAAATAAGATTTGGGTTAAGGGTTTTAGATGCACAAGTAGTATCTCTACTTAGTGCGGAATTTTTGGCTAGAAAAGATAGTGAGCAAGCACCACATGTTAAAGGATCTATGAGAATATAACTTCTATGTGAATATGAACAAACATAAATCATTACGTTGTATTCCTTGTCCAACGTCAACTATTTTGACACAAAATATTTAATGGGGGCTCACAATCATAAAAGATGTCCAAGATAGTGTATTTGCATGTGAATCTTCTCTCCCCTTATTAATTCTTTCATGAGTTGCATCATTGACCAATGTTATGTTTGTCAATCTGCAACAAATTTTACCACTTATACTTTTCCTTATCTAATGTGATTACTTACCATAAGATTAGCATATGATCTTATTTATTTATTTTCCTTTCTTTTTATTGAAACATAAAGGTAAAGAAACAAAACTCAAACTACTCTTTATTATATATCTCGCACATGATCACATCGATAGGTAGATCACTAAGCAAACACTCGAAAAGAAAGGATCGAACTAAACTTTTATTCAACTAAATCAAAAGATAACTAAGGACTGAACTAAGATAAGTAAAGGCAAAAGATAGTGATTGTGATACGATACCGGGGCACCTCCCCCAAGCTTGGCACAAGCCAACAGGAGTGTCGATACTCGATAGTCAAGTCTCCTTTGGTGACGAAGAAGGCGGCGGTGGTGATGAGGTAGTATCGATCTTATCTTTCTTCCTTAGCTTACGCTTGAGGATGGAATTCTCCTCCTTTAAGTCACCAATCTCTTGCTCAAGCTCTAATATCTTTTTGCATAATTCTTGCTTGTTTTCCTGCAAGAGACGAAAGGGGATAAACTGAATCTTAGGTTTCTTTGCTTTGTTGGGGAGACTTGACTCCTTGAATTCCACGTGCATGTCCCCAGGTTAAGGTAATGGAACTTCATCTTTGTCTGAGCTTGTCTCCTCCTCCCCTTTAGGATCATAATATTCTTCCTCCTCCAAAGTCCAACTACGATGCTCCACATCCCCATAAACTTTGGGGTTTGCGATATAATCAGCAACATAGCTCTCACCTTCCGAATCTTGGAATGACATATTTTTCAGTTCTGTCAGAAAAACAGCAAGAAAGAAGAACATAAGATTTCTCCGTGATACGGTGGCCAATAGGTTCGGGGGGTATATAAAGATTTTTTATCTTGGGAAACAAGCAAACGAGTGAAAAACGGAGTCCGGAAGCTACCAGAGGTGGGCACAACCCACCTGGACGCGCGTGGCATGCCAGGCACGCCCTGGTGTCTTGTGCCCACCAGGGTTGCCTTCCTGGTTGTTTCTTATTTTCCTAAAAAAAATTATATTCCAATTCTGACAAAAATATTTTTGCGGATTTTTTCGGAGTCCGTTTACTTACCGTATCATGTACCTCCTCTTTTTTAATTATTCTGGAGTGTTCCAGAAGGTCTCCTTTATGTGTTCCTCGGTATCATAGTTTGAATAATATTGCTTTCAACATTAATAGGCATACCTGAGATATAGTGTTTTTCTTTGCCCATTGACTACCTTGGGTTGGTACCTTCGGCATTATTTATTTTGATAGCTCTAGAACGATAAACTTCTTCGATAAAATAAGGTCCCTCCCATTTGGAGAGAAGCTTCCCTGCAAAGAATCTAAAACGAGAGTTGTAAAAAAGGACATATTCACCCACTTTGAACTCACGCTTTTGGATACTTTTATCATGCCATCTTTTAACTTTTTCTTTAAACAACTTGGCATTTTCATAAGCTTGGGTTCTCCATTCATATAGTGAGCTAATATCAAATAACCTCTTTTCACCGGCAAGTTTGAAGTCATAGTTGAGTTCTTTAATTGCCCAGTATGCTTTGTGTTCTGACTTAAGAGGCAAATGACAAGCCTTTCCATAAACCATTTTATAAGGAGACATACTAATAGGATTTTTATAAGCCGTCCTGTAAGCCCAAAGTGCATTATCTAATTTCTTAGACCAATTCTTTCGGGATTTATTGATAGTTTTTTGTAGAATTAATTTTATTTCTCTATTGCTAAGTTCAACTTGATCACTAGACTAAGGATGATAGGGTGATGCAATTCTATGATTAATATGATACTTAGCAAGCATTTTACGGAAAGCACCATGAACAAAGTGTGAACCACCATCAGTCATTAAATATCTAGGAACCCCAAACCTTGGGAAAATAACTTCCTTAAGCATTTTAATAGAGGTATTGTGATCGGCACTACTAGTTGCAATAGCTTCTGCCCACTTAGTAACATAATCAACATCAACCAAAATATATGTATACACATTAGAGGAAGGAAAAGGTCCCATATAATCAAAACCCCAAACATCAAATGGTTCAACAACAAGTGAATAATTCATAGGCATTTCCTGACGCTCACCAATATTACCAATTCTTTGACATTCATCACAATATAAAACAAACTTACAGGAATCCTAGATAGTATGCCAATAAAAACCAGATTGCAATACCTTGTGAGTAGTTCTATCTCCCGCATGATGCCCTCCATAAGCTTCGGAGTGATATTTTTGTAGAATTGTTCCTGTTCATGCTCAGGTACAGAACATCTAATAATACCATCTACTCCTTCTTTGTATAGATGTGGGTCATCCCAAAAGTAATGTCTTAAATCATAGAAGAATTTTTTCTTTTGTTGGTATGTGAAACTAGGTGGTATGTATTTTGCAACAATGTAATTAGCATAGTCAGCATACCAAGGAGTGTTATGGGAAACATTCATTGCAGCTAGTTGCTCATCAGGAAAGCTATCATTAATAGGTTGTGGGTCATCAAGAATATTTTCTAACCTAGACAAGTTATCAGCTACGGGATTCTCAGCTCCTTTTCTCTCAGTGATATGTAAATCAAATTCTTGTAATAGGAGAACCCACCTAATGAGTCTAGGTTTAGCATCTTTCTTTTCCATAAGATATTTTATAGCAGCATGATCAGTGTGAACAGTAACTTTAGAATCAACAATGTAAGATCTGAATTTGTCACAAGAAAACACAACTGCTAAACATTATTTTTCAATGGTAGCATAATTTTTTGGGCACTGTCTAGAGTTTTGCTAGCATAATGAATTACATTTAGTTTCTTATCAACTCTTTGTCCTAGAACAACACCAACAACATAATCACTAGCATCACACATAATTTCAAAAGTCAACTTCCAATCAGGTGGTTGAACAATAGGTGCAGAAGTTAAGGCTTTCTTCAGTGTTTCAAAGGCTTCTACACAATCATCATCAAAAACAAACGGAACATACTTTTGTAAAAGATTTGTAAGAGGCCTAGAAATTTTAGAGAATTCTTTTATAAACCTCCTATAGAAACTAGCATGACCGAGAAAACTACGAATACCTTTGATATCTTTAGGACATGACATTTTCTCAATTGCATCAACTTTAGTTTTATCCACCTCAATACCTCATTCAGAATTTTATGCCCCAAGACAATGCCTTCATTAACCATAAAGTGGCACTTCTCCCAATTCAAGACAAGATTAGTTTGCTCACATCTCTGCAAAACTCGGTCAAGGTTGCTTAAGCAATCATCAAAAGAAGTTCCGTAAACGGAAAATTCATCCATGAAAACCTCAACAATCTTTTCACAAAAATCAGAGAATATAGCAGACATACATCTTTGAAAGCTAGCAGATGCATTGCATAAACCAACGGGCATATGTCTATAAGCATAAGTTCCAAAAGGGAAAGTAAAGGTGGTTTTCTCTTGATCAGGTTGTGAAACGGGTATTTGAGAAACACCAGAATATCCATCAAGGAAGCAAAAGTTTGTGTGCTTAGATAATCTTTCTAGAATTTGATCAATAAAAGGCAAAGGGTAATGATCTTTTCTAGTTTCTTTATTTAATTTTCTAAAATCAATCACCATTCTATAGCCAGTGACAATTCTTTGTGGAATAAGATCATTTTTTTCCATTAGGAACAACAGTAATACCTCCCTTCTTAGGGACACAATGAACGGGGCTTACCCATCTACTATCAGCTATAGGATACCTGCTTCCAGAAGTTTTAATATTTCAGTTCTTACCACTTCTTTCATCTTTGGATTCAAACGTCGTTGATGATCAACAACGTGTTTAGCATCAGGTTCCATATTAATCTTGTGCTGACATAGAGTGGGACTAATGCCCTTAAGATCATTAAGAGTATATCTAATAGCAGCTCGGTGCTTCTTCAGAATTTTCAATAATCTTTCTTCTTCATGTTCTAAAAGTTAGCACTTATAATAATAGGATATATCTTTTTCTCATCAAGATAAGCATATTTCAAAGTGTCTGGCAATTGTTTTAGTTCAAACACAGGATCACCTTTAGGCGGAGGAGCTCCTCCTAGAGTTTCAATAGGCAAATTATGTTTTAGCAGAGGTCGTTTTTCAAAGAAAATTTTATCTATCTCATTTATTTCATGCATATACATATCATTTTCATGGTCTAGCAAATATTGCTCTAGTGGATCAGTAGGAGGCATGTCAATAGAAGCAAGACCAATTATTTCATCCTTATTAGGTAATTCTTTCTTATGAGGTCACTAGTACAGCGAGCTCCTAAACAAACGGTTTTTAACCCCTTTTCGCGACGGCATTTGGAACCGTCGCCAAGTGAGTGTGGGCAACAGGGGGGTCCTTCCCACACGACCCAGAAACCGTCGGGGATATGCCCTCCTGGCACACACGTTCGAAAAAATGAGGTCGTGTGCGACCGGCGAGCGCTCAAATACGGAAATACATACAATAGAGCTAAAAATACAATTATATGGCAAAATTGTTTCCGGTCGCAAGTATATCCCACACAGTCAGTCCCCGCTAAACGTTTCCGTTCATATGTACATCCCACATAGTCACTCCAAGGAAAACGTTTCCGTTCACAGGTACATCACACACAATTTTTCCCGTTAAATCGTTTGCGTTATTGAATATATCACACACGGTCCATGGAAGAAACTGTGTGGCAAAGACTGTCCATCACACACAGTTTTCATGTGGTAAACGTTTGCGCAAGGTGGCCTAACGCAAATGGTTTTCAAGAGAAAGTCATGTGCGATTGTTTATTGATCCAACACGGTTTATTCCTAGAAACTGTGTGCGTTGCCTGAGGTCATCGCCCACGGTATTTTTTCAACAACCATTTGCAATAGCAAAACCCAATTAGCATGCTAATTATCCGATTATTCATAATCCATTTATTAATCTAATTGACAGTTCATATTAAGCACACAATATATTTCATTTTTATAATTGAAATACATCAGAGTACAACATCATATAGCTTCAGCACTCAGCTACCCCATTACACAACTACACCAGGACCAAGTTTGACATGCAACATCTATAACCTTTCGAAATTAGCATCATAGACGGTACATAGACACATGTATCTCATCTGGAAAACTGCTGAAGCAGAAGGCGAATATTGAGCCTTCATAGATGTTGAAGGTCTTTGTAACTTTAGGCCAGTGCCTCTGGATGATTGACCTTCCATCCTTCGTCCTCTTCAGGAACACTTCAATATTGAACCGTGGGTGTTGTATGAATACCTTCCTCGCCTCCTGACCATACATGTGGTTTGAGAGGTAATCGTCAGTGAACTGCTTTGGAAAGTCCTGAAAACAAGGATGTGCATAAATATCTTCTCTATATTGGAAATGGGGCAAAGGAATAAAAAAGCAAGGTATAATAGTTAGTACCATCCTGTAGTGAACTTATGTCTTCTTCATTGTGCAGACAAAGATCTTGTTGTTTTTGTCGCTAATTTCTTTATCCTAACAATCTTACTGAGTTTCTTGACTTGACTGATATTCATGGACAACTCATTTCCCCATATGCAAAAAGGGTCGAACAGTGGGTCAAAACCTCTGACAGCAGGACCTACATGTGCAAGACCAAATTGTAAAAAACCTAAATATTAGAATGGTTCTTGCAATTGCACAATAATGTGCTATTAGACAATGGACCATGCACGTGCTAACCTCGATTGTAAACCTCAGTGCTTCCCATTGTTTCCCTGCAACACATATAAGGTAGTTAGTCATCAGGTTAAGTAAGGGTTCGCATGCTATCAGTAAAATATGTTGATTGAAAATAATCACATTGCAGATTCATCAGATTAATTGAAGCCACACGGAAAACCCATTTATCCAAACCAAGCATGATTAAGAACTAGGAAATATAACACTTGTATATGTTTCTCATGTATTCAATGCAACCTCATTCGATTTATTCCTCACATGCACAACAATACAAAATTCTACCCACAACAATTGGACATCGCATTGCAGAATTGAACCAAGCAGTTAACTAAACACCACAACAAATGAACCAAACATTAACTGAGCACCACATTGCACAATATAACATACTCCTAATAGAAGATCAGACAGTTAACCAAACAGTTAACTACAGCCAATTGTAGCAATTGTATTTGTTTCTCATGTATTTACTACATCCAAATTCAATTTATTCCTCACATGGTATACAATAACAGAATGCACCCTCAATTTTGTAAAGATAAATTCGATTTATTTCTCACATGCAAGACAATACAAAATTGCAGCCTGAAGAATTGAACATCACATTTGCATAATTGAACCAAACAGTTAACTGAAGGCGACAACTAATTAACAAAATAGTTAATAAGTGAGCACCACACTGCACGACATACAGAACATATACACTAGAGCAACAAATTGCATGGTAAAATTAGATAGCACAATTCACTAGAATTTGTGAAGGAAAGGCATGAGCAGCACACGCAACGGGTAAACCGAGCATGCTTAATCGGCGTAGCTAGGGGTCGGCACGAATGGCAGCCATCGCGATCTCATCCGTGCGTGCGGGCGCGATTTGCTTCTCCACTGCCAAATGCTCCTTGAGGTCCTGGCTATACTGCGTGCATCACGGCTTAGGCCGGTGCTTATTTGGTGGAGGGGGCGGTGATTTGGGTGAAAGGTGTCGCGCTCGCGCCGGCGGTAGGGGCATGTGGGATGTGGAAGGAGCAGGAGGATGGGGGTCGGGTGTGGATTACCTGCCTGGATAGGCGAGGCCGAGGAGCGTGAAGGAGGGTCGCCGGCGAGGAGGCGGTGGCACTGCAAGCAAGGAGTGAAGGTTTCAACTTGGAAAGGAAGGCGGAAAGAGGGGAAATGTGGCTTTTGGTAAGGGGGAGGGGGCGGGGAGGTAGATATTTCCGCGGAAGCCGAAAATTTGGAATCGCTTCAGCCAAAAAACTGGCGCGCAAAGTGTCATCAGACACGGTCCCTTATTCAGTACTGTGTACGATATGTGAACATCACAAACGATTCAGATAGCTTAACCCGTGTGTGTTGAGTTTGAACGTCAAAAATTTTGGTTCGAATTTCCCTAGTTACAGTGGTCATCCACGTCATTGTATAATTTGGATACACAAAGGAGACTAATTGTGTGCGATCTACTTGATTTATAGTACTATACACCGACGGTGCTCCAAGATATTTTGTGCTATATCTCACACGATTGGTGATAATAAACTGTGTGTGATCTACTTGATTTATCGTCTTGACCATTTGAATTATGTAATGGGGTCACAGCTACAAAGGATGGTGTTTGAATTGTTAGACCTTTTATCTGCAGTGAACATGCAACTATAGGTGTGTCGTCAAAAAATTGGAATTATTCAAGGTTCGTTTGTACATTTTTATACATTAACTGGATTTTCCACGCATTTTATGCGCATCATTGAAATTTGAACAACATGCACATGTTCCAGTGCATATAAACTTACTGAAAAATCACATATGTGTCCTTGGTTGCATGCTTAGGTCCCATGCAAGAAATGGGAATGAATTTCAAACACCCTGCAACCGTCACTCAGGCCGCAAACATTGAAATACCTGGTTTTTAAATTCTAGTAAATCCAAAACTTGTCTGAAATTCATGAAACTTGGCATGCTATCATCTAGCCGCATCAACATGCCGTGGTAAAATTTTTGTCCCATTTTGGGCAGGTTTGGGTATAAGCTTCTCACAAACCAGAGCTTCCCACAACAAGCGTGAAGGTTTCGTAGGGAACGTGCCACCTTTGGGGATGAAACGATATCCATTGCCTCTTATTGCTTTCAAAAAAATTCGAGTGTCAACATAGAACAACAAGAGTGTTGTGTTCAATTTTGGAATTTTTCTAGGTTCGTTTGGACATTTTTATGCATTAACTGAGTTTTCAATGCATTTATGTGCATAATTCAAATTTGAACTACATGCACATGCTCCAGTGCATATAAATTGGTTGAAAAATCAAATCTGTGTCCTTGGGTGCATGCTTAGGTCCCATGCAAGAAATGGGAATGAATTTCAAACACCAGGGCACCGTTGATTGCCGGTAAAACATTGAGATGCCTGATTTCTAAATTCTATTAAATCCAAAACTCGTATGAAATTCATGAAACTTGGCATGCTATCATGGAGCGGAATCAACATGCCGTGGTACAAATTTTGTCCCATTTGGGGCAGGTTTAGGTATATGCTTCTCACAAACCGGAGCTTCTCACAACAAGCATGATGGTTTTCGGTAGGGAACGTCCCACCTTTGGGGACGAAACGATATCCATTGCCTCTTATTGCTTTCTAATTTTTTTCTCGTGTCAACATAGAACAACAGGAGTGTTGTGTGAATTTTTGTGATTTTCCGGGGTTCGTTTGGACATTTTTATGCATTAACCGAGTTTTCAATGCATTTATGTGCATAATTAAAATTTGAACTACATGCACATGCTCCAGTGCATATAAATTGGTTGAAAAATCAAATCTGTGTCCTTGGGTGCATGCTTAGGTCCCATGCAAGAAATGGGAATGAATTTCAAACACCAGGGCACCGTTGTTTGCCGGCAAAACATTGAGATGCCTGGTTTTTAAATTCTAGTAAATCCAAAACTCGTCTGAAATTCATGAAACTTGAAATGCTATCATGGAGCAGCACCAACATGCCGTGGTACAAATTTTGTACCATTTGGGGCAGGTTTGGGTATATGCTTCTCACAAACCGGAGCTTCTCACAACAAGTATGATGGTTTTCGGTAGGGAACGTCCCACCTTTTGGGACGAAACGATATCCATTGCCTCTTATTGCTTTCAATTTTTTTTTCTCGTGTCAACATAGAACAACAGGAGTGTAGTGTGATTTTTTGTGATTTTTCGGGGTTCGTTTGGACATTTTTATGCATTAACTGAGTTTTGAATGCATTTATGTGCATAATTCAAATTTGAACTACATGCACATGCTCCAGTGCATATAAATTGGCTGAAAAATCAAATCTGTGTCCTTGGGTGCATGCTTAGGTCCCATGCAAGAAATGGGAATGAATTTCAAACACCAGGGCACCGTTGATTGCCGGCAAAACATTAAGATGCCCGATTTTTAAATTCTATTAAATCCAAAACTCGTCTGAAATTCATGAAACTTGGCATGCTTACATGGAGCGGAATCAACATGCCGTGGTACAAATTTTGTCCCATTTGGGGCAGGTTTGGGTATATGCTTCTCACAAACCGAAGCTTCTCACAACAAGCATGATGGTTTTCGGTAGGGAACGTCCCACCTTTGGGGACGAAACGATATCCATTGCCTCTTATTGCTTTCAATTTTTTTCTCGTGTCAACATAGAACAACAGGAGTGTTGTGTGAATTTTTGTGATTTTTCGGGGTTTGTTTGGACATTTTTATGCATTAACTGAGTTTTCAATGCATTTATGTGCATAATTCAAATTTGAACTACATGCACATGCTCCACTGCATATAAATTGGTTGAAAAATCAAATCCGTGTCCTTGGATGCATGCTTAGGTCCCATGCAAGAAATGGGAATGAATTTCAAACACCAGGGCACCGTTGATTGCCGGCAAAACATTGAGATGCCTGGTTTTTTAATTCTAGTAAATCCAAAACTCATCTGAAATTCATGAAACTTGGAATGCTATCATGGAGCAGCATCAACATGACGTGGTACAAATTTTGTCCCATTTGGGGTAGGTTTGGGTATATGCTTCTCACAAACCGGAGCTTCTCACAACAAGTATGATGGTTTTCGGTAGGGAACGTCCCACCTTTGGGGACGAAATGATATCGATTGCCTCTTATTGCTTTCAATTTTTTTCTCGTGTCAACATAGAACAATAGGAGTGTAGTGTGAATTTTTGTGATTTTTTGGGCTTTGTTTGGACACTTTTATGCATTAACTGAGTTTTGAATGCATTTATGTGCATAATTAAAATTTGAACTACATGCACATGCTCCAGTGCATATAAATTGGTTGAAAAATCAAATCTGTGTCCTTGGGTGCATGCTTAGGTCCCATGCAAAAAATGGGAATGAATTTCAAACACACCAGGGCACCGTTGATTGCCGGCAAAATATTGAGATGCCTGGTTTTTAAATTCTAGTAAATCCAAAACTCGTCTGAAATTCATGAAACTTGGATGCTATCATGGAGCGGCATCAACATGTCGTGGTACAAATTTTGTCCCATTTGGGGCAGGTTTGGATATATGCTTCTCACAAACCGGAGCTTCTAACAACAAGTATGATGGTTTTCGGTAAGGAACATCCCACCTTTGGGGATGAAACGATATCCATTGCCTCTTATTGCTTTCAATTTTTTTTCTCGTGTCAACATAGAACAACTGGAGTGTTGTGTGAATTTTTATAATTTTTTGGGGTTTGTTTGGACATTTTTATGCATTAACTGAGTTTTCAATGCATTTATGTGTATAATTCAAATTTGAACTACATGCACGTGCTCTAGTGCATATAAATTGGTTGAAAAGTCAAAACTGTGTCCTTGGGTGCTTGCTTAGGTCCCATGCAAGAAATGGGAATGAATTTCAAACACCTGGGCACCGTTGATTGCCGGCAAAACAAAGAGATGCCTGGTTTTTAAATTCTAGTAAATACAAAACTCGTCTGAAATTCATGAAACTTGGCATGCTATCATGGAGCGGCATCAACATGCCGCGGTACAAATTTTGTCCCATTTGGGGCAGGTTTGGGTATATGCTTCTCACAAACCGGAGCTTCTCACAACCAGCATGATGGTTTTCGGTAGGGAACATCCCACCTTTGGGGACGAAACGATATCCATTGCCTCTTATTGGTTAATTTTTTTTCTCGTGTCAACATAGAACGACAGGAGTGTTGTGTGAATTTTTGTGATTTTTCAGGGTTCGTTTGGACATTTTTATGCATTAACTGAGTTTTCATTGCATTTATGTGCATAATTAAAATTTGAACTACATGCACATGCTCCAGTGCATATAAATTGGTTGAAAAAACAAATATGTGTCCTTGGGTGCATGCTTAGGTCCCATGCAAGAAATGGGAATGAATGTCAAACACCAGGGCACCGTTGATTGCCGGCAAAACATTGAGATGCCTGGTTTTGAAATTCTATTAAATCCAAAACTCGTCTGAAATTCATGAAACTTGGCATGCTATCATGGAGCGGCATCAACATGCCGTGGTAAAAATTTTATCCCATTTGGGGCAGGTTTGGGTATATGCTTCTCACAAACCGGAGCTTCTCACAACAAGCATGATGGTTTTCGGTAGGGAACGTCACACCTTTGGGGACGAAACGATAACCATTGCTTCTTATTGCTTTCAGTTTTTTTCTCGTGTCAGCATAGAACAACAGGAGTTTTGTGTGAATTGTTGTGATTTTTCGGGGTTCGTTTGGACCTTTTTATGCATTAACTGAGTTTTCAATGCATTTATGTGCATAATTAAAATTTGAACTACATGCACATGCTCCAGTGCATATAAATTGGTTGAAAAATTAAATCTGTGTCCTTGGGTGCATGCTTAGGTCCCATGCAAGAAATGGGAATGAATTTCATACAACAGGGCACCGTTGATTGCCGGCAAAACATTGAGATGCCTTGTTTTTAAATTCTAGTAAATCCAAAACTCGTCTGAAATTCATGAAACTTGGCATGCTATCATGGAGCGGCATCAACATGCCGTGGTACAAATTTTGTCCCATTTGGGGCAGGTTTGGGTATATGCTTCTCACAAACCGGAGCTTCTCACAACAAGCATGATGGTTTTCGGTAGGGAACGTCACACCTTTGGGGACGAAACGATAACCATTGCTTCTTATTGCTTTCAGTTTTTTTTCTCGTGTCAACATAGAACAACAGGAGTTTTGTGTGAATTGTTGTGATTTTTCGGGGTTCGTTTGGACCGTTTTATGCATTAACTGAGTTTTCAATGCATTTATGTGCATAATTAAAATTTGAACTACATGCACATGCTCCAGTGCATATAAATTGGTTGAAAAATTAAATCTGTGTCCTTGGGTGCATGCTTAGGTCCCATGCAAGAAATGGGAATGAATTTCATACAACAGAGCACCGTTGATTGCCGGCAAAACATTGAGATGCCTTGTTTTTAAATTCTAGTAAATCCAAAACTCGTCTGAAATTCATGAAACTTGGCATGCTATCATGGAGCGGCATCAACATGCCGTGGTACAAATTTTGTCCCATTTGGGGCAGGTTTGGGTATATGCTTCTCACAAACCGGAGCTTCTCACAACAAGCATGATGGTTTTCGGTAGGGAACGTCCCACCTTTGGGGACGAAACAATATCCATTGCCTCTTATTACTTTCAATTTTTTTTTCTCGTGTCAACATAGAACAACAGGAGTGTTGTATGATTTTTTGTGATTTTTCGGGGTTTGTTTGGACATTTTTATGCATTAACTGAGTTTTCAATGCATTTATGTGCATAATTAAAATTTGAACTACATGCACATGCTCCAGCGCATATAAATTGGTTGAAAAATCAAATCTCTGTCCTTGGGTGCATGTTTAGGTCCCATGCAAGAAATGGGAATGAATTTCAAACACCAGGGCCCCGTTGATTGCCGGTAAAACATTGAGATGCCTGGTTTTTAAATTCTAGTAAATCCAAAATTCTGTTAACCATTGGCGTGACGCCACGTGTCTTGGTTTTAATGGTTGTAGGAGGTGCCGTGCGGACAGCTGCTTGACCTTGACTGAACGGGAGGCGTGCGAGCACCGTTCGGTGCGCAGGCTGACCGAGAGGCGTGCAAGCTATCGTCGAGTGCGCAGGCTCACCAGGAAGCGTGCGAGCTGTACGCTGCGCAGGCTCACTGGGAAGCGAGCCCTTTAACTTCCATGGTCGCCTGCCTTGCTCGCATCCTCTCCATTAATGGCGCCCAAGCCGCAGTTTAATTTGCTTTTTAAATATAAAACACTCATCGCAAACGTTTTAGTTAGAACACACGTATGCAAACCGACAACTTCCCCAGGAAGCCAAGAGAAAATGTGCCGAGCAGGATGTCTGCATCTCTTGATCGCAAACGATTTAGATAGAACACTCGTATGCAAAGTGAGAGTAGCGCAGGATTTGTTCATCCCTTCAACGCAAACGGTTGTTTTGGATGACCCGTGTGCAACCACATACAAACAATTTGGTAAGATTTGCATCTGTCATATTGGGTATGTTGCCATTTGTCAAACTGGAAAGATTTGCATTTGTTGGTCTAGTAACGTTGCCATTTGTCAATACTGCGATTTGTCAAAATATGCAGCTAGAAATCATTAGCACTATGTAATTTTTGCAACTAAAATTCAGTAATTAAGCATAGATTTCATTTATAGATTAAGCAGTCATTCTTAATTTATACAAACAGTTCAACTCGACAGCTGAACCGGCCAAACTACTCCCCAATTATTGCCAACCATGTACTGAAATAGCTAATTCAACTATATGTACTAGCTAATTTTAAGTACGTTGTACAGTTCGACCACACATCTATAGTCAGATGAACTGAACAAAATAGCCCTTAAATACTACCACTACCACGGAGGGGCTTTGTGCTACTTCCGGCAGCCTTTCCTCTGCCGAGTGCGCTCACTAAGAGGCAGAGGAGGGGGAGGAGCCTATCGACGGGCTAGACAAATGCAATACGGTGTCTGCCACTGCACGTTCAGCGATGCTCGCTAGCTCGAATGCCCATTGCCGCTCCAGACGGTCCCTCTCAAAGCGGCTGGACTGCTCGTAGATCTCCTAATTCCTCGCCTCTGCGTCGGCGTGTGCTGCTAGACGAGGCGCGCTCTTTGCATGCTCGACGAGGCGCTCCTCCTCCTCCCGCAGGAACTCGATGTAGCTCGCTAGGTCACTGACGCACATGCGGGCCTCCACCTCCGCCTCCCTCCTTCGGGCGGCGGTGGCGGAGCGGGTGATGATCCCGGCGGTCGACGATGGGCTAGCGGTGACGATGGCCGATGATGGGGTGGTGTCCACGACCACCACCTCCCCCCTTCGGGCCGTGGTGGCGGAGCGGGTGATGGCCATGATGGCGGGCAGTGGGGTGGCGGCCACGACGACCACCTCCCGCCTTCGGGCCGCGCCGGCAGACCGGGAGATGCTCCTGGCTTTCGATGGTGGTGTGACGCCAACGGCGGCCGGCAATAGCTGCCGACGGGCAGTGGCGGCGGAGCGTGTGGTGGGTGTTCCGCGCACACCCAACAGGGACGCCACACGCACTACACTACGCCGGGGACTGTGCCGCTGCCGCGGTGTAGCCTCCTAGCTGGAGTTGTCCTCTGATGACGGCGGAGTGGATGAGCGACGACGACAGACCGGTGCCATTGGCGATTGTGGGAGAAGCAGACGAGATAAGCTACAGGGAGGGAGGGGAAAATGCGACGCAGGACTCGCCGGCCGTGAGGGTTTTTATAGCAGGCCGACAAGCATTGGTGTTTTGGGGAATTTCACTGAGTCGGGCGGGAAGCTTGCACGGGAACCTGAGAGGTTGCATGGAAACGGGCTCACCGACGATTCATTGGCGCCACCGTTTGGCAAAAAGAACGCCCCCGCGCGCTGCGCAAGCTTGCGCTGTAAGCCGTCTGCGGCAGCGGGGTGACAAGACGTCCGAGAGGAGGACGAGAGGACACGTACACATACAGTTAATAAAAAAGTTTGCGATTTAATTACCTACTATACCCGCGTCCTGGTTTATAAGTAGGATTTGACTAATAAAATGCGAATGCATGTCGCCATAGATTATATCGTTGGAGTCGTATTTGAACATAATTTCCAGCTATACAATTTATGTAACAAGCATTAACACTTTTTGGGTTAAATTTAAGGTTATACACCAGCAAGCGTTTGCCCGCAACACACACGGCTTATTCCATCACAAAGGGCTCTGATGGATCAACTATCTGCCACGTATCGCACACACAACTCTAATCTGATTCGTGCTTGATGTCTCCGACATTGATCGCACAGTTCGTCATATTTGCCACGTATCACTGTGTCGTCTTCTGCTCGCGTCCCTCGGCAAGCTCTACTTGCCGTTAGGCGCCACGGCGCACTCTGTCGCGTCCGTTGGCGTGCTCTGCTCGCGTCCGTTGGCGTGCTCTGCTCGCGTCCGTCGGCGCGCTTGGCTTGTGGACAACTTTTCCTTGAGGCGACCACGGAGCGCTCTGCTCGCGTCCCTCCGCACGCGCTCTGCCAGCGGTTGGGCGTGCGCACGATCACGTCGGGGCCCCCATATGCATGCGGTTGCGCCGCACGCGTTGCCATGCGATGCAGTTACGTGCGGCACGATGGAGTTACACGCTGCAAATTAGAACTGCCATCAGGGCCTGCCAATATTCCTAGCCGTCTAGCTTCCCCTTTAATTCCCGCAGCCATTATAAACTTAGTCTCTTCAACCTTTCGATCGCGCCCCACAACACAACAAGCACACCCACGATGACACATAGAGAGGGGATGTCCAGCAGCGCTCCAATGGAGTTCGGCGAGCATAGATGGAGACCCACGCGAGGGAGACGGATCTCTCGGTGGTGTACACCATCGACTCGGCCGTGGTGGACGACTACATCAACAGTGTTGAGCAGTTGCTTGCTGCAAACAAGTACAAGATGGTCGGCATCGACCTCCAATACACCGCCGGTCATCCCGGCATAGATCAGAAGGTTGCCGTCGCCCAGGTGCGTGTGCCATCATGTCCTCATCTACCACTACCGCATGGCTACACAGCCTTGCGACCGTTTGAACAGGTTTGTCAACAACAGTGACTACAAGTTCGCCACGGTGGATACCACCAACGATGTAAAAGCGCTCAGTGTTACGGGCTTGGCCTGTAAGAACCTTGTCGAAATCCGTGACCACTACACGGTCTGGGGCAGCACGAAGAAGGACTCCCTGGTCGAACTCGCCTCGGCCATCATCGACCCCTACTACGAAAAGATGAAGCAGGATGCCCAGAGAATAAGTCTCGTATCCTGGCACGGGGCCTCGATGCGGCAACTGGATGAACCTCACCTCAGGTTTGCGGCCAAGAGCATGTACACATGCTACGAGATGCACAGGCGGATCGTTGACATGAGGAAGTGCCTCATTACCCAAATCGACGAGCCCGGATCGAGCCGCAAGCAGAGCAAGCGTCACAAGAAGTAGATGATGATCAGATGATCGTTTATGCTAGTCAATCATGCGTGTAATATATAGTTTACTTTATTGGTGTGTGTGGAAATGTTATGTGTGTAGTAGCCACCTATGTAATTATGCATGTAATAGTTTACTTTGGTGTGTGCAAATGCCATGGTTGTAGTAGCCACCTATGTAAGTGGATGTTTAATTTGGTTATGCAAGCATGTCCTTATAAGTGTGTGTGTATATATATATGTTGTTGTTCTGTATGCAATCCCCTCGCACAACACACATCTCTTATTAGCAACAACCATCTGTGTTATTACCGGTCTTCACACACATTTCTGATTACAGACCTGTTTGCCGCGTATCACACACATCTTGTTAAGTTGAACCATTTCTGTTCTCATGTCTCAACGCAAACAGTTCATCCGAGTGAACCACATACCGTATATCGCACACACCTTGATCTGGCTGACAGTTTCTTTTGTGTTGCCTAATCACAAATAGTTCATCCGAGTGAACCGTATGTTGTGTATCACACACGCCTTCATCTGGCTGCCCGTTTCTTTTGTTCCTCCTCATCGCAAACATTTAATTGAACTGAACCATATGCCCTTCATCGCACACGCAACTAAAACCTGAACCGTGTTTGATGCATCCGTCATCACAAACGTTTTACACATTTCTGACGGTTTTCGTACAGCACCGTTTGCGATTATTGCATCGCACACAGTTTCTCGAAGGGTCTCTGATCGTAGTGTCGCGTTAGCAGCATCCTGCAGTAGTGGGTTGCCTACTAAACTTGGAAAAATTAAATTCATGAGACTCATCACCAAAGCGAACACTGACAGTTTGTTTATGATAGTCTATAGTAACATTGATAGTGTTCAAGAAAGGTCTACCAAAGATAATGGGACAAAAGTCATCTTATGGGGAACCAAGAACTAGAAAATCAGTAGGGTATTTTATTTTCCCACACAAGACTTCAACATCTCTAACAATCCCAAGTGTTGTGATGGTGTCTCTATTGGCAAGTTTAATAGTAACATCCATGTCTTCTATTTCAGCGGGTGTTATGTCATTCATAATTTCTTGGTATAAGGTGAAAGGGATAGCACTCACGCTAGCACCTAAATCACATAAACCATGATAACAGTGATCTCCTATTTTGACGAGGCAACAGGCATGCCAACAACAGGTCTATGTTTATCCTTTTCATCGGGTTTAGCAATTCTAGCAGCTTCATCACAGAAGTAAATAACATGCCCATCTATATTTTCCACCAAGATATCTTTAACCATAGCAACACTAGGTTCTACTTTGATTTGTTCAGCAGGTTTAGGTGCTCTAATATTACTTTTATTGACCATGGTTGAGACCTTAGCATGTTCCTTTATCCTAACAGGGAAAGGTGGTTTTTCAATATAAGTAGTAGGAACAACTGGGTCAACATTGTAAATAATCACTGGTGCGCGTCGGTGCTATACAAACGGTTTTTAACCCCTTTCCGCGACGGCATTTGGGACCGTTGCCAAGTGAGTGTGTGCGATAGGGTGTCCTTCCCACATGACCCAGAAACCGTCGGGGATATGGAGCGGTGATCCAAAGGCCTTCCAAAATGTAATCGTGTGCGATGCAGCACGCACTAAATTCTTTCGCACGTGTGGTATCAGTGATTAAGCGTTTCTAATGACGCAGTGAAACCATACTGTCTGTCGTAACGAACCATTTGGGAAAAATAGTATGTAAGGCACAGGGGCCAACATACGAACTGTGTGCGATTTGTGCCCCATTGCACACGAGTTTTCTGCGTAACCCGCCTGCCATGCTAGACTCCATCACACACATTTGCCAACAATTACCGTCTGTGATAATGTTCTATCACAAACGGTTCAAGAGCCCCTTCGCACACATACAAGTGTTGCAGACCGTTTGTAATTTGTTGGGTATCACCGACGGTTGCCGTAGGAGTGACATGTGCTTTTCGTTTGGGATCCCACACGTGTCCTGAAAAAATTACGACTGGGATTGTATTTTGCATTGGGCACGGTTTACTCCGAGTTCTCGTGTGCAATAACGCGATATCACAAACGGTTCCAGAGACCCTACGCACACGTAGTAGCGCTGCAAATCGTTTGCCATCTGCTGTGTATCACCGACGGTTCCGCTACGATTGACGTATGCTTTCCGATGTGGATCGCACACACTCATTTAGTTCGAACCGTGTGCGGAGCAATTGCCAGGTTAAAACAAAAATATCCCATTTTGAATCGGCACGCAAAAAGCAAATTCGCCATAATATTCAATTGAACAAATAAACAAAAATATCCCATTTTGAATCGGCACGCAAAAAGCAAATTCGCCACAATATTCAATTGAATAAATAGTGTCCACAGGAAGAACATTCATCAGATTTCGCAACAATTGCAATTAAACATATGGTAGCTAAATTCCAATGATTTGTCCACACATATATGCATTACATAATCTCTACTCATAATGGAGTAGTTGGTAGTCTCCGTTCTAGGTTTATTTTCGTCCCACCTCTCACCACCATCTATCCCTGGTTATTTTTCGTTGGTTAATTTTCATTGGTTATTTTTCCTTTTTACCTCCCCACGGTCGATGCGCTCATAGGCAGCCCACAGAAACAATCCATCGCCACCCACCCACGACTCCCTCACCCTGGCTAGGGTTCCCAGCCCCTCCTCCTCAGCCGCCGCTGCATGTTCCTCGCTGGCCTCGCCCGGGCGTCTTCCGGACCTTGCCGGGAGAAGTCAGCCAGCACCGTTCCGACCTCGCCGGGAGAAGCCAGCAGGACCCTACCGTCATGCCTCCCTCTCCCCTTCTCCTCTTTTCCGCTACCTATCTCTTTCCTCTGAACCTGATTGGGGCACTGCGACTAGCCTCCACTCCAGATCCGTCCGCCTTTGATACCGTATCCTCCCTCCAGACGGGATCCGGCCTCGACCACTGCGCACGGGTGCGACGGGATCCGCCACTCTAGCGAGCAGGAGTAGCACGGTGGCTGTGGTCTGCTCAGACCCCCGACCAACGACGTGAGGCGTGCGGTGGTCTGCAGCAAGGTAATCACATACACATGTAGCAGCAAGGAGCGGCGGGGATCTAGCTTGTGATATACGTATTAATCTGTTTCTTGACTGATTCGTTTGCAGGATATCCTTCCATGGCTGGACGCACTCTTCATCTAAATCATGTCTCTAAACATGCTGCCGTTAAGGTTGGCGCTACATAAATCATGCCTTCACGGCTGGACATCACTCCTACATGGTCTTCTCACTTGAGATGTCATATATAACGTGTCCCTTCTGTGGGAATGTTCAACTAGGAGCAGTTTCATCTCGAGCACCGCAATCATGCATGCTACTCTCATCGACTACTAACCACTTGCTACTAACATAAATCATGCCTCCAACGTTGGACATCACTACTAAAGAGGTACTGTCGGTGAGTATCACCGTTTAGTTTTTTATAGTCTATAGATTTATTTATATGGATAGTGCAGATTCATCTATTACTTTGACTAATGTGACTGTAGCAACATTCACTCCATTCATTTTTTTGGGGAAACTACAATTCATTTTGTTCACCTGAACATTGAATTAAGGAATGCACAAGGTTCAGGGCTTATGCAAATTATTGAAATTTAATATTTGGGGACAATGGAGAAACACAGGCGGCAGTGTTGAATTTACACCCGTTGTTGCACCTGCAGCTTTTCGGCATCCTTAGCACAATAAGCCCAAACACGAAGATTATATGCCGCCTTGGATTTGTGTGGCTGTTAACTTGTTGTTATCAAACACTTTTTTCCTTAATATGTGCAGCTTTTTTGGGGCGTCCATGGATGCAAAGGAATCCCGTGAGTACAATGTACACTGACATCATCTTCATCAAATTCTTCAAGCTCAGCAAGTGTGAGGCAACTAATGCATGTGTATTATCTATTTCATCGAAGTGTAAGATTTCTCCTCTTCTCTTGTTTGTGTTCAATGGTTGTTGTGGTTTTTGGTTTTGCGTTTCAACAGTGACATGTATTCTGATTAGGCACTTGCATAGGTACTGTGTAGAGCTGGAACTTCTAATAAAAATGATCTATGTAGTAAAGCAAAGGAGAGAGACTACAACCTTTTCAGGCCTGAATCTATCCCCATTCTGAATCTACTTGGTTATTGATTCGCATTTTCAGCATATGAAGACCACATGCTATTTTTTCTATGCTCTCCTCTTCGGCTCTTCCTTTATGATTCAGCATATGCTATCTGCTACTGTAGCTTTCATGCTTATATCCTTGGTTATATTTTACAGCGATCCAAATTTAGGATTTGTGTTGATATCCGAAGTTCCTAATGACGATTGGTCCTTATTAGTTTCTTTAAAGGAAGCACAACAAGTGGTTGTACTAGGAAGATTACCTTGACATGGGAGTTTCTTTTTTCTAAGAACAGGGGAGTCTTTATTATTTCACTTGAAAAGATGATGTACGCATTTAAAGTGTAGAATTTCCATTTGTATATTCATATTGTGGTTAACTTTTACTTTCTAAAAATCAATATTGGCTGGCGGTTTGGCCAATTATTTAATAAATAAAAACCTCAGGTGTTGATCCCTTTGATCTCTAGCCATATGACTTCCCATTCAAGATATGACGGGGCATGGATGTGATACACCCACATACAGAGATATTTAGGTGTAAAGTGGGGACGAGCAGGCTTGTAGATGAAGTGTTTGTACTTATGGCTCAACAAAACTGACTACTCTAGCCTTGCCACCATTAGTGTAGTGTTATTATCTTCTGTCCCATGTTTTGTTGAAAGATCTTCCAGATTCATGACCCGCCTTAAAAAAAGTACAATGCAAATACAACCATTTATCGTTACAGCCGAGGAATTTAGTGTAGAAAGATACTTTACAAGTAGTCTCAAGCTGGAGGATAACAGATTGGTTGAGACGTTAGGGATCCCCATCAATGTTATATTATTTGTCTGCAGGTATATTCTCAGCTCCAAATTCTAGATATTATAGTGAGTAGATGAGGTGAAAGTATTTGCAACATAGTTCTTTTTTTGTTTTGCTCTAATTTCTGCGGGAGTGTTAAACCCCATGTAGCATGATGGTGCATCGCTCGGCCCCCGACCACCCACCGTACCGAGAACTCCCTGATATTTTCCGCGCCCTCGCTTCTACCATGGTTTTTCCGTCATGGACGGCCCAAAGAATGCCATGCAGCTGCGTCTCCGGCCCGCTCAGGACGAAAAGCCCATTTTCTGTCATGATTTTTTGTCATAGAAGTAGGAGCCCACCACATCTATGATGATACCGGGATTTGTCACAATTATCATCATAGAAGTTTCATAAGTATGACAAAAAAATTTGTTCGGCCCTAAATGTCATGGATGTGTCTTTTTTTGTAGTGCACGTCGAGGCTGGCCATAGTTCAGATGAGTCTCCATCGTGGGGAGCCACACTAACTGCGATGATATGGACTCCCGCTGCCCACAGTTATGGATCGTTCCATCTATGAAGAACAAGTGGGATTGGAATTACGAGACGGACATGTACCCAGGAGTGGACGTACGAACCTGAGTAATGTAGCACAGTAAGTGAAGTAGAAAGGCACAAATAGTATGAACATGCCTGGCATATAGGCATTTCTCTCTTACTACCACTAAATGTTTTACGTGCAATGCACGGCGATGATAGTCACTGAGCATTAAGCTTCGGATGATGCATACGACGCAGAACGCCCATACTATGCCCACGTGATGGTTAGTGCTATCAGGCCAAAGGCCCCTCGGATCAAATATCCAAATCGTAGTGGATTAGGAACGCGCGGTAACAAGCAGAGACTCACGAAAGATGTGACCCCGTTGCCCCGTCTCGAGGACTTGCGGCAAGGGCTAAGAATGCCCGACCACGCCTCGTATTCAACTCTCGGGTACCCTCCAGGTCAACCCGTCTCCTCATCACTCGCGGGTACCCCTCAGGGTCGACCTGCCTTTTCAAGTAACAGTTGTAAAGTCCAAGTATCCGCGTGTTCAAACACCAAGGGGAAAACCCGAGGAATCACCCCTGGTGAATTCCACTCGATGTAATCATCAAGGTGAACGTAAGAGGAACCACCCTCGAGGTTCACACTTGAGGGGTTGCACGACAGAGTCGTATCGAAAGTGGTTAAGGAGGAAATCACCCTTGATGACCATGACCGAATAGCTACACTATAGAGGTCTCATCAGGAGTGATGTATGAGGTTCCACCCTCGGCACTCGATGGTAACTCTGCAGACTCGAGCAACAAAAGGGGCGTGATGTGATGTGAGGTGTCGGGCTCTGGTCGTCGATCACGTTGATCGAGTCATCGATGATGAAGCAAGGGCAACAAGGACCAGGTGGGGTCGCTGATGGATCACTAACCAACCTATACTAAGCAGTTTAGGATAAGCAGGTAGGTAACAATAAGCAGGTTACAAAAGCAAGCTATGCATCAGAATAGGAGCAATCAATTACAATAGCAAAATCTAATCTAATGCAAGCATGAGAGAATGGAATGGGCGATATCGGGATGATCAAAGGGGGGGCTTGCCTGGTTGCTCTGGCAAGGACGAAGGGTCGTCAATACCGTAGTCAAACTGGGGGGTCGCCGGCAGTCTCGGGTCTACCGGAAAGAAGTAACGTAGGGGGAACACAATAAATAATGGAGCAATCAAAGCATCACAAAGCATAACATGGCAATACACAGTCCTAGAGGTGACATAACGCGGTACTAGGTGATACCGGCAAAGAGGGAAACATCCGGGAAAGTATCCCCGGTGTTCCGCGTTTTCGGACAGATGAACCGGAGGGGAAAGTTGCATGTTCACTGAGCTTGGGATGTGTGGCGGGCGAACGGGCTGCGTATTCAGATTCGTTTCGTCGTTCTAAGCAACTTTCATGTACAAAGTATTTTCATCCGAGTTACGGTTTATTTTATATGATTTTCCAAAGTTTTAGCAATATTCTAAGATTATTATTAATTCAAAAATAATGATTAATACGCTATGGGTACCCTGCCCTGTGTACACAGATTGTACACAGAGGCTGACACTGGGTCAGGGGGTCCCAGTTGACCCAGTTAACAATCCAATCAACAGTCAACCGTTTGACTGTTGACTGGTCAAACTACAGTTGGGGCCCAGGTGTCATTGGCACACACTTTAAATTAGCATATTACTTATTTTAACCTCCTGGTTTAATCTAACGTTGGGTCCCACATGTAATAGACTGGCATTTTATTTAGAGGATAATTTAGCACTTGAGGGCCACATGTAAGAGACTCAAAGTGGGGGTGGCTAGTACTAAAGAGGGATTAGTCCCTAATTGAATTTGGGGCCGGCTTGGTGGCACAACCAGCCGTGAGGTTGTGCACACACACGCACATAGCATGGCCACGGCCATGGCCATTTGTAGCAGCTAGAGCAGCAGCTAAGTAGCGGCAGCATGAGGGTGTAGCAGCGGCAAGCAAGCAGTACCAGCAGCAGCAAGCATGCGAGGGGAGGCAGCAGCAGCAAGAGCAATACGCGGAAGAACGCAGCCGGCAGAGTAGTGGCTAGCAGAGTGGGGAGCAGCGGCAGCATCAGCAGTGAGCAGCCGCATTAGCAAGGCTCGGCGTGGGAGCACGACGCTAGCAGCGGAAGTAGTGCAGGCAGCAGCCGCATGAGGAGTAGCCAGCAGTGGCAACAGTAGGAAGTAGGCAATAGCAGCAGAGCTTCAGCAGCAGCAGCGGCAAAGCAACAGGCAGTGGCCGCGAGCAACAACAGTGGGAGCATGCAGAAAGAGCAGTAGTAGACACAGGCGGGTGCGGCGAGCACGGGCATTGGCGTGCGCGGACGCGCCCGCGCACGGCGTGCGTCGTACGCATACACACGAACTAGGATGAGTTCGCGACGGCAAACGACAACCAAATTGAGGTGGAGGAAGCGGGAATCCGGAGGAGAAGCTCACCAAGGAGCCACGCACGTGGTTGGGGAGGCCGGGGACTGTTGGGGTCGAGCCAATCGACGATGGCGGCCGGCGGTGCAGGATGTCGAAGACGAACTCGATGGCGGCGATTCGGTGCGGCTCCGCTCGATTTGATGCTCGGGATGGTCGAAGTCGACGGTGGTTGTCCTCCTGGTCACGGTCTCAGGGCTTGGGGAGGCCGGTGGCCGCGTCTGTGGAGGCGGCATGGCGACGGTGTCGCTCGGGCGGTGCGAGCAGAGGAGGTCGTGGCACGGGGGAGAGGAAGGAGAGGCGGCTAGGGTTCGACGGGGGAGAGAGCAGGGGCTTGGGGTGCCCTTGTAGACATCTAGGAGGCAGGGGATGGCCGCCACGCATGACATGGCCGGCGGATGGGCGCCACGATCCCCTGTCTCCCTGTAGCAGGTTGAAGGAGAGGAGAGGTGGGCTGGGCCGGCCATTTGGCTAGTTGGGCCAAAGTGCCAAGTAGAATAGGCCCTTCTCTTTTATTTATATTTTATTTACTGTTTTCAATTTTAGCTACTGTTTTCTATTTAATTGTACGAGTAAATGAGTTTTGTTAGATATGAGACTTGTCACATAAAACAAGCACATTATTTATAGGAGTCACAAAAAGTTTGAGGCCAAAAGGAGTTGTCTAACCATTTTTAGAAATTAAAAAGACCAATTTTAGAAGCTGCTGGACCACTAAATAATTTCCAGGGGCACTTTGTGAATCCAAAAGAGGTTGGTTTCAACATGACAAATATCCAGGGATTATTTGCCACACTTCGAACATTTTAGTTTTCATGTTTGGCAAATTAGAATTTTTTACTTTGAAGTTGAGTTTGAACATGGACAGTGATTTGGATCAAGTGAGGATTAGCAACAGTAATATGATGACGTGGCATCATTAGCAGAGGTTTACTGTAGCTTAATTATCCGAACGTCACAGTTGACTACCCTGGTCCACTTGCCATGCACGCAGAACTCCAAAGGAGAGTCACCCCGGTCGTCGCGCCACAGTAATAATGACTAATGAGCCGTCAAATCACAGGCCCAACCTTTCCTACCGTGAAGTTGCTTGGACGAAGGAACCATCATGACTTCATTGAATTCCACTTCTTGAGGAAAACTACTGTACCAGCAGTACTGCTAGCTACAGTAGTTACTCCAGCAGAGGCCTCCTTTGGTTCATAGGATAGGAATTTTATAAGAATATGAAAATCATAGGAAGTGAGATGACATGCATCTCAATTCCTATAGAGAAAGAGATGTCATTTGATGCATAGGATAGGAATTTTTTCATTGAGTCTAGGCTAATGTACTGGTAATTTGCTCTAAAAACTACAGTAGTAACTAGTACTGGTACATGCTCGTAATTAATTAAACAAATGTACGGCCGACACAGACACACACACTAACTACTAGTACTACTACTTCTCACATGCTGGCCAGACGCCGTCATTCTCCTTCTCGGCTTTGTCGGCGACACCCCACCGTGCTTGGATCTCCGCCGACCTCTCCGCAGCAGCGCGGCGGCCACTTCTTTCTTGCGGCGGCGGGCCTCTCTTTTCTTGAGTGCTTTCTGACTTTTCCGCTCCCTCTGTGCGGCTTTGGCCGCCTCTTTCTCTACCGCCCATTCGGCCTTGGCAGCTTCAAATTCCGCCCACGTAGGTGTGAGGTCTCGAGCAGCGATGAACTCGGCACGGCGGGATGACATCGCTTCCCTACCATTTTGTGTGCGGTCGTGGGCGGCGAGGAACTCGGCGCGGCGGGATGCCATCACTTCCTTACCGGTTAGTGTGCGGCGCGGTGGCATGAACGACGCTTGGTGACAGCTCTGGGGTGGAGTGGTCGGACAACCGTATAGTGCATTGGTTTGTCAAGAGCTCAAGGACAGAAGACGAAGGAAATTTGGATTCTCCTTCAATCCTGGTCATTTATTACCGAGTAAAATGCATTGGCAGTCATCGAACTTGTCTTGATAGCTCACTTTGATCATTGTATACGAGATATGGTGATTATATGGTCATTGGCTCAGCGCATAGCTCCGTATTTGTCTGGTTGACCAGTCAAACAGTCTACATGCGCCTCATCAGCTCGTGTTCTTTATCTATCTATCTATGCGGGCGTACCTGTCAGTGGAGAAAGAAATAAAAACCAAAATTATGCGTATGTGAGGAATCAAACCACGGACTCGTCGCTGCAACGCACACTCGTCAGCCAAATAAAAATGAAATACTTTGCGTTAAATGCACAAACAGATTTTTTTTAATATTATACGTGATGCACACATTAGCGCACACCGTCCATAGAGGCAAGTAGCATGTACGCGTGCAGACACTCACGCTCACGCTGTCAAACCATGCTAATGCATGCATGTCGCCCTCTCAATCAAAGTCTTGCTCATGGTGCAACGCAAACGGCGAGCCCGTCACCTGCGCGCCCCGGCGGTGCCTGACATTATTGTTTAGACATTTGCTGGAGGCCTCCGCGAACACCGAGCATGTATTCACCTGGCTCAACACCAACGGTCATACTCGTGACTCGGCGCCTTGCTCATGTATATCGTCCATCACAACGACAATCTGTAAAACAGTCTAGCTAGAGAGGGTACTATGGTACAGAGTATGTACTATCGTGAGCGACCGATCAATGTGCCACTGCACACGAGTGTGTGTCTGATCGATTCGTCCATCATTCGTAAGTTATGCATGGTTGTGTGGTGTCTAATGGTGGTCGTCGAAGGCTAGCTGGCGACAAGAGCGGTTGCATGGACGCCTGGTTGTCAATACGTGCCGCATACGCTTCAAAGGCTCATCATCCATGAGTTCACATTTTACCACCACGCCAGCGTCTGACCGCCCCGGCCTACCGAAATCCCTTCCATCGCTAGCGCGCGCTTCCCGCCTGAAACGGTCACCGTCTCTCCAGAACGTCAATGTCGCATTCATCGGACTTAACTACAGGTGCAGTTGGTGTGTCACTAACATGCGGGCCAGATACCCGTTGGTCCCACATGTTAGTGACCCAACGCACCTGCAGTTAAGTCACTGAAGCAGCGTCCGCATTCACGCCCAACGCGACCTCTCACTGGTGCCGGCATTGCAGCAGCGCGACGGCTGAGAGAGCGCCACCCACGCGGCATTCCGGTGCAAGCGACTGCTCCGCGTTAATGACACCATGACCATCCTTCCGTCTGCCGCCCACATTAATGACACGCGGCTGCCGACGAACCTACTCCGGCGCCAGCCGTCCATCTATCTGCCGCGGCTCATTGCCATTTGCCCGCTATATTAACTTGAGCCCCAGCTCCCAGCCATAGCCAAAGACCCACACGCATTCTCCTCCGGTCCCTTCCTTCTGTCGGCACCACTCCAACCATGGTCTCCTGGCGCTCCAAAGCTCTCTTGGATGTACTATCGCAGGAGCAGATGTAGGACATCGGCGGCTCCGCTCTGGGAGCGCTCCAAAGCTCTCTTGGACGTACTGTCACAGGAGCAGACGAAGGAGATCGCCGGCTCCCCCTTGACCGCCCTCTGCCGCCACGACCACGAAGCCGGCGCGCGTGCGTGGGCGCAGCCCACAGCGAGGAAGAGTAGTACACGGTAGGTCGCCGCCGCTCTGGTCCCAGGAAGGCCACAACTCCTCCACTCAATCGACGCCAAGCTTGGTGGGATAAACATCGGCGGCCGATTAGCCGCTTGACGGTGACGTGGAGGCAGAAATCTTCAGAACCTTGTGCTCCGGAGGAGGAGGTTATCGAGGCAGATAAGGAGGAGGCAAAGGCAATGGCCGACTTTCTCGGGTTCATGGCTGGACATGGTGGTTGGGCGCCGGCGATCATTTAGATTAGGTTTACAGTAGGTTTTAGTACCGTTTGTGCGAAATCTGTAATGAATTTCATCCAGTTTATAGGAAAAGTTTTCAAAATGTAATGAATTCCATCCGGTTAATTTGAAATTTGCTTTGTTTGCATGAATTTCGTCCGGTTAGTTCATATAGTTGTCGAAAGGTATGCGGGCAGCATTGGATGGCATCCATCAGTGTCCTCGGACAGATGCCGGTGTAAATTTGTGGGCCAGCGCTGGAGATGCCCTAACTATCATGCTATAATCGCTAACAGTGCTCCATTATTTCACAGGGAACAGTTATCCCTCAATCAAATCAGATCCGCCTTGTTTCGCACTCCTCCCACGTAAGAGTATAGACTCTTGCTTACATAAAAATGGAGCAAGTGGACGGCACTGTAGCACGTCATGTCATTCAAACTAGCCCGCCTAACGCGTGGGAAAGCGCCGCCCTCATCATTTTGTTCTGGATTTCTACAAATCGATCACATGAAAATGTTACGCTTTGCAAGTTCAAAAGGAAAAGGCGACACACTTATGACTCGTACGCGTCGCGTTCGCGTCGCACCCCCGACAGTCCGGCTCGCACGCTGCTCACCAGAGGAGACACACGTTGTCTTGCATTTTCACTGATATGTGGGACTGCAATTGAATAAACCATCGATAGCCGAAATCTAATCGCTCGACGGGCGCTGGCTGAGGAGAGAGAGACGGGGTAGGGAGAAGAGATCGCCCGCCCGCCGCGCACGGACTCCAAGAAATATATGGTGATAATGTGAGGTGGGCCATGCGGGAGTCCAGACCGCTTCCAAGCCTGCTTCTGGCTGTCCTGGCCCACCAAAAACCCCCCACCTCCCCGCGTGCGCTCCCCCTCAGACGCCAGCTGCCCGCATTCATAGCAAGTAGTACCAGTAAAATACTGGGCTATAAGCCCGCTTATGTGGAGGAGAGAGAGGCATTGACAATGTCAAGGAGTGGGCTCTACAAGAGCCCGTCTCTACATGTGCTCCTAGGTATAACAAAAACTAATTCTAAAAAAAAGAGGCTTAAAAAACAATTGTGTCTAAAAAAAGAAAGTAAAAAAACATTTGAGAGGAAATAGATAGAGAGAAAGTGAGAAAAAGTTGTAACCTTATAGCCAACCTTATATTCAACACTATGGTAGTATTACATGAGGAAGGAGGGAGTGGTGCACATGCCAAGTTCACTGGGCTGCCGTGTTTCACACTCCTCCATCGTAACAGTGGACACAATAGCTTTCATCAAAAATAAACAATGAATACTCATTGCTCGTCCTCTATATCGGAAAGAATACTTTCATTCACTGACATGTGGGACGTCGACCATCCTGGTCCACCTGCCATGCACAAAATTATCCTGGTCCACCCCGGTCGTCGCGCAGGCCCAACCTTTCCCACTGTAAGTTGGTAGGACGAAGGAACCATCATGACTTCGTTGAATTCCGCTTCTTCAAGAAAACTTACTGTACCCGCAATACTACTACCACACGCGAAGACTGGACGGCACTGTACCACGTCATATCACTGAAACCCACTAGGCAAAACTAGCCTGCCTAGGATTTGTACTCCCTTTGTTTCAAAGTTAGTAGTACAAAGTTGAGTCATCTATTTTGGAACGGAGGGAGTACGTCACTGTACTGCTATGATTTGTGTTGTACGTCTATGTACTTTTGCTACGATTTTCCTACCCTATGAACCAAATGAGGCCTGAATGTATCCATGTTGACTATTGTCTGATCGATCGCTAAGCATACAATTTTAGGAGCTTGGGCTATTGGCCGATCGACGACGGATCATTATAAGCGTACCATGAGCTCATCAACCCCAACGTTTCTCTTCGGTGAGTGTTTTGCAAGTACTATAGCTCGCACTGTAGCTAGCCTACTAACACCAAGAATCATCAAACAAGCCCTGCTGATATGATAAACAGTTCAAACTTACATCTAAGCATGCCATATATTACATCAAAAGCTGGTGAGGATACATCTGTTTCCATAATTCGGAGAGGGTTCGCATGATTCACTATCAAACAAAAGTAGCAAGTATCACCCACACAAGACAGTGCACTAGCCCTAAGATGGTTTGATAACACGCATCATTCTGGTAATTAAACACAATGCAAACTACCCTGAAGGATTAGCGCGACCAACTATTTCTTGTCATCAATCTCTCGGGCAATGACCACAGCACGGACAGCGGCATAGGAATTGATCTCTGGGGTGATGTCCATAGGACAGACCGCGACATCGGAATCGATCTCTGGGGCGATGTCCACAGGATGGACAGCGGCATCGGAATCGATCTCCGGGGCGATGTCAATAGGACGGACCGCGACATCGAAAATGATCTCTGGGGCATTGTCCACAGGACGGGCCGCGACATCGGAATCATCAAGGACGTCCACCGGCACCTGCACAACCCTAACATATTAGCTAGCACATTGCAAATAATCAAAAACTAAAACTATGGTAAGCCATTATTTTTTCCCTTGTGCAGCTCACCGGGGGATCCCATCCCTTCGGGGGCCATCTCCTCGTCCTCGATGGTGGCCATCACCTTGCCAGGGGAATACTGCTTCTCAACGGCGACTATCTCCGCGAACTCGGCCTTGAGCCTCGCATAGGTGGCCATTAGAGTTTCTGGGGTAGGCACGGTGGGGCCCTTGCTGTTCTTCCAACTTTCTTTGCCGAGTTCGTCCGCCAACGTCGTCAACTCTTTGGACAGTGCTTGTTTCTTCGAGTTCTTCGTCTCCATGGGTTGGCCCGCCAACATGGTCAACTCGTTGGTCGGTGCTCGCTTCCTAGAGATCATGTCTCCAGTGGGTTGTCCGCCGGCAACTCTTTGCCTAGTGCTCCAGGATCCATTTGTAAGTGCATCTAGTGCCCCTTAGTGATTTTGGTGTATTGAAGACTTATAGGTTAAGGGACTAATGTGTTTATGAGTGTACACAGTTCTATAAGTCTATGAGGAGTTTGATATTTATAGAGAAAGTCGACCCCTAAAAATGAAGTTCTTCAACTGAAGACTTTGGATTTCTGAAGACTTTTTGAAGACTTTGAAAGTGAAGAAATTGGTGTAAACATGAAGACATGGCATTCGTTCGAGGAACATGAAGCCTGAAGACTTTTGTTTTCGTAGTTTCATTTTCTCCTTCTTGAGTCATAGGAAACACCGTACTGTTAAAGGGGGTGGAGGAAATACTAAGGAAAAATTTCCATGTGATGCTCAACTCAAAATCCTACACCTACCAATCCGTTCGAGTGAAGCCATTGGAAATCTCATACAGTTCAGTCATATTCTTCAGTGACAGAGACGAAGTTCTTCTGGTCTCTAAGGGATTTGTTCTGACTGAGGAGTTAGGAATTCGCCAGTGCGGATTGCCTACACAGTGTGGAACATGATAGCCCTGAGGAATTTGAGCCTCAAATATCCGACCGTTGCTGTGCTATGCGCCAGCTGTCCCAAAATATCTACCCACCTAACGGTCATATCATTGAAGGGCATTCATGTCTTATCATGTTGGGCTGCTCCCTAGGCTATAAATAGCCGCCCCTACAACCACTAGCTAGTTGGCTGCTCCGAGAGAAACTGACACTTGTCATTTGAGAGCATCCCATCCTCCGAGGACTTTGAGCGAAAATCATCGAGTGAGGAAAACCCAAACCCAAACACCTACAAACCCAAAGTGATTGAGCATCACTGAAGAGCTTGCGTAGATCCGACGCTTGTTACCTTTGAAGATTGTGCTTCTTCCAGACAGTTAGGCATCATGGTCTAGAGCATCCAAGAGGAATTGTGGATCACCGAGTGACCGAGTTTGTGAAGGTTAGGAAGTCACCTGAAGACTTACCACGAGTGATTGGGCGAGGTCTGTGTGACCTTAGCTCAAGGAGAATACAGTGAGGACCGTGTGTCCTCAGGTTTAAATACCTAGCCGCTCCAACCAGATGTACAACTAAGACAACAGTTGGAACTGGTCTACCAAATCATTGTCTTCACCAAGCTTACTGGTTCTATTTCCTCAACTCTTCCATTTCCTCATTACAGTAGTTGTGTGCTTGTTCATATCTGTTTGAAGACTTTGACTGAAGACTTTCTCAATTTCCTCAGTTCAATTTCTTCAGTCTATTTGTCTTCATCCTATTTTATCCTGTGTTTACGCTTTCTGTACTCTGTGCTTGTCTTCATTTCATCATGATGACCATGCCTATGTTCTGTTATGTTTACATCTGAGTACTTATTTCGCTGCAAGTAGTTCTTTGCTTAGGAATTTCCTCACCCTAAAATTCCTCAGTGAAGAATTCATAAAAATCACCTATTCACCCCCCTCTAGTCGATATAACGCACTTCCAATTGGTATCATAGCAAGGTACTCCCTTGTTCTGTGTGATTTTGGTTTAACCGCCTGGAGTTTTAGTTATGTCGACCGCAGGTATGATCAAGGTCTCTGCTGGGTGTCCTACCTTCGATGGGACGGACTACCCCTACTGGAAGAATAAGATGCAAATGCATCTTGAGGCAATTGATAACGATCTCTGGTATGTTGTGGAAAATGGTGTTCCCTCAGTCACACCTTCTCTGAACGCTACTGATGTGAAGAGATTCAAGCAACTCGATTCTCAAGCGAAGAACATCATATGTGGCCATCTGAGCAAAGGACAGTATGGAAGAGTGAGTGCTTTGGAAACTGCTAGCTTATCTAGGATAGGCTGTCCAAAGTGAATGAAGGAGTCTCAACTCAACGTGACTCTCGTGTTGACGTTCTTCACAATCTCTTCAACCGCTTCAAGAGACTCGACAATGAAAATGTTCAGCAAACTTTCGATCGCCTCACTGACATCTCAAATGAGCTTCAAGCACTTGGTGCCACTGACATCACCGACCATGAGGTGGTGAAGAAATTGCTGAGATCGCTTGATTCCTCATTTGATACTCTGGCACTGATGATACAAGAACGTGCTGATAACAAGTCACTTGATCCCGCTGATATCCTTGAGAGGCTAAACACTCATGAGTTCCAGCTTGCTGAGAAGAGAGATCTCTATGGTTCGAGCTATGGCAGATCACGTGCCCTGAAGGCCAAGGCTGTCTCTGAATCTGAAGGTGAAGATTTTGGTAGTAGCCTTGGTGATCCTGAAGAACTGAGCCAGGAGCTAGCACTGCTCGTGAAGAAATTCCAGAGGTTCTCAAGACGTGGTCGCTTTGGAAAATCCTCAAGGAGCAATGATTCCTCATCCAGTGACTACAAGAAGAGGCTATGCCACAAGTGCAAGAAACCTGGTCACTACATTCAAAATTGTCCTCAGTGGGAAAAGGAATCAAAGAGGAAGAAATACAAGGATTACAGTTCTGATGATGCGACGAAGAAGAAATCTTGAATGTCTTCATCATCAAAATCCTCAAAGTCTTCATCTCATAAGAAGAACAGCTCCAAGAAGGCTCGGGCATTCATTGGCAAGGAAATGGACTCTGAGGCTGAATCTGAGGAACATGAGGCATCTGAGGAGTCCGAGTCTGGTGTGGCGAGTCTAGCTCTCGCTACTGCATTCGTCAGCAAGTCTATCTTCAACTCTGAAGAAAATGGCTTTACCAACAAGGCTGATGAAGACAATGATGACTACACTCCCACCTATTGCTTCATGGCAAAGGGTGCCAAGGTACTCAAATACCCCTCCTCTGTATCAAGTGAGAATGAATCTGATGAAAACCTCAAGCCCAGCTATAAACTTGCTAAGATTGCTGTGAAACAACAAAAGTCTTTTGAAAAGGTTCAACACATACTAGACAAAAGTGATGATATGTTGGGTGAAGAAATGGATCGCACTAAAACCTTGACTGAAAATCTTCAGAGACTTCAGTCTAGGTTTGACAACCTTCAAGGTCATCATAACACTCTCTTATTGGCACATGAGAAGCTTTCTTATGAATTTCTTCAGGGAAAGCAAGATCTTGAAAAGCTAAGAGTGAGTTATGAAGATCTTCGGAAGGAGCGCGATTCATTGCTTGCTCAACAAATCAGCGCTTCTCAGGAAGAATTTGTTCCTCCATGTTTGAAGTGCATTGAACGTGAATCTGCTAATTCTTCACCTGAGTGTTCAAATGCTTCTAATGCTACAAATTCTTCATCTGTCTCTGCTATCACTAATTCCTCATCTGAGGACATTGCTAGTATCACTGATGATGCAGGGCTGAAGGAATTGTATATGACAGGCATGTACAAAAGCCTCAAAGGGCATCTGACTCTTTGTGATGTGCTTAAAAAGCAGATCCTCAACAGGAACCCTAGGAAAGAGGGTATTGCCTTTGAGAGGAAACTCAATGCTGATGGTACATATTGGAAGCCTGAGCAGTACCCCAAAACCTCATGGGTTGCTGCAAAGGACCTCAAGTTGATCCATCCAATTTATCTGGCTTTACATGTAAATCTTCTCATTCTTCTGATGAGTCATTTGACTGCAACTATAAACTGTTCAAAAATCAGAATGGTGAAGTATTTGCTAGATATGTTGGCACTAACTGCAGGAACGGTTCCCCTATGAAGAAAATCTGGGTTCCCAAAAGGTTCCTTGAAAATCTTCATGTGAATGTCATCATGACACCACCAGTGAAGAATAGGAACCCCAGATCAAACTCTTCATATGGACCCAATTCTTCATATGGATCCAAGTCCTCATACGGACCAAATTCCTCACGTGGATCAAATTCCTCAAAAGGATCAAAGTCCTCATATGAACATCATCGTGCTAACACCTCTGTTTTGCAGGGAAGAGCCAAGGGCTATGAATATGAGCATTATTCTTCTAATCATTATGTTCATAAGTCCTCGAAGAATTTCTCTGCTTATTCATATGCTTATCCTAACTCTTCTTGTGTGAAACGAAATGGATTGGCTTCTTTGCCACCTTTCTCATATGGAGCTCGCAGAGTGATGAACTCTTTGCCACCCCTTCAGATGTGGGTGGTGAAGAAAAAGAGCTAATCTCTTATGCAGGGTCAGGTCTTCAGACGTGCTAAAACGTCTGAAGAATTTGCTGGAGACCTAAGAGTTCCTGAAAGGACGCAGGCTAATCATGAAGAAATGAACTTTCATTTCTCACGTCCTCATACTGCTTTATCCGTTCTATTGCTTGATGAAATTGATCTGATGAATTGATGTCATATTCTTCACTGATGAAGTATATGAGTTCGTAAGCTGCACTAATTCATCTGCAGGATGATCAACCCAAAGCCACTGAGTGGGTCCTCGATAGTGGATGTACAAACCACATGACTGGTGACAAGAATCTTTTGATGGATGCTCCCTTATCTCCATCGCATCTGAAGCATATCATCTTCGCTGACAAAGGCAAAAGCAAGGTATTGGGTCTAGGTAAGGTTGCTATTTCAAAGGATCGGCACATGGACAAAGTCATGCTCGTCGAATCCTTAGGATACAACCTCATGTCTGTCTCAATGCTTTGTGATCTTGATATGGTTGTTGTCTTTGGAAAGTATCGTTGTGTTGTGATCATGGAAGCTGACAATTTCAAAGTCTTCGAAGGCTTTAGGAGAGGAGACTTGTATATTGTTGATTTCTCTACAGGACCACAAACAGCCGTATGCCTACTTGCAAAAGCTTCAGAAGGCTGGCTATGGCATCGATGACTTGGTCATGCAGGCATGAGGAATTTGCACACGCTTGCGAAGAAGAAGCATGTCATTGGCATTGAGAATGTCAAATTCCTCAAGGATCACTTATGCGGAGCCTGTGAAGCTGGAAAGATGACCAAGGCCAAGCATCCAGCGAAGACTATCATGACTACCACTCGTCCATTTGAATTGCTTCGCATGGATCTCTTTGGTCCTAACCATTACTCAGCAGTCACAAATGATGCATCTCTCTATGGCTTTGTTATTGTTGATGATTACTCTTGTTACACATGGGTGCATATTGTCACTTACAAACATGAAGTGCAGGAAGTCTTCAAAAGATTTTCCTCGAGGGCTTCAACCAACTTTGGTGTGAAGATCAAGCACATCAGGAGTGAGAATGGAACTGAGTTCAAGAATTCTGGTCTTGATGACTATCTTGATGAACTTGGTATTACTCATGAGTTATCTGCTCCTTATACTCCTTAGCAGAATGGCGTCGTGGAGCGCAAGAACAGGACTCTTGTTGAGATGGCTCGCAGTATGCTTGATGAATACAAGACGCCTCGTCGTTTCTGGATTGAGGCAATTGATACTGCTTGCCACATCATCAACAAGGTATATCTTCACAAATTCTTCAAGACGACTGCTTATGAACTCCTCACTGACAAGAAACCCAATGTGAGTTATTTCAAAGTCTTCGGTGCTAAATGTTGGATTAGAGATCCTCATCACAATTCTAAATTTGCACCAAAAGCACATGAGGGTTTTATGCTTGGTTACGGAAAGGACTCGCACACCTACAGAGTCTTCAACAACGTTCTTCACAAAGTTGTTGAAACTGTAGATGCGTGGTTTGATGAAACTAATGGCTCGCAAATAGAGCACCTACCTTCTGTGATAGATGAACCAGCACCTAAGGAAACTATCAAGTTCAAGGCTACTGAGGATGTCATTCTTACTGAAGAATCTGCTGAAGAATTCATTCCAGAACGTGAAGAACGTCGAGCTGATGCACCTGAAGAAAATGGTGCTGAAGAAAATGCTGATCAAATTCCTCGACGACAACCAGCTCATCCTCGAGTTGCAAACGAAGTGCAAATTGAGAGAATCATCAATGACATTGAAGCACCAAGTCCTCTCACACGCTCAAAAGCTTCACATTTATCTAACTTTTGTGGGCACTTTGCTTTCGTGTCTATCACAGAGCCCACTAAGGTAGATGAAGCATTTCTGGAGCCTGAGTGGATTGAAGCTATGCAAGAAGAATTACATCAATTCGAGCTCAACAACGTCTGCGAACTGGTCAAACGTCCAGATCATCGCAAGCACAATATCATTGGCACAAAGTGGATCTACCGCAACAAGCAAGATGAAAATGGCCTTGTGGTGAGGAATAAGGCACGACTTGTAGCTCAAGGCTACACACAGGTTGAAGGAATTGATTTCGATGAAACTTTTGCACCTGTTGCTAGACTTGAGGCTATTCGCATTATACTTGCTTATGCTAACCATCATGGTATCACTTTATATCAAATGGATGTGAAAAGTGCATTCCTCAATGGTAAGCTTGAGGAAGAAGTATATGTTGCTCAACCCCCAGGTTTTGAAGATCCAAAGCATCCTGACAAAGTCATCAGACTCAATAAGGCCCTCTATGGCCTCAAGCAGGCCCCTCGGGCGTGGTATGATACTCTGAAGGAATTCCTCATGAATAAAGGCTTCAAACCCGGTTCACTTGACCCAACTCTTTTCACTAAATCTTATGATGGTGAATTGTTTGTGTGCCAAATATATGTTGATGATATTATCTTTGGCTGTACTGACCAACGTTACAGTGATGAATTTGCCTATATGATGAGTGAAGAATATCAAATGTCTATGATGGGAGAATTGAAATCCTTCTTAGGTCTTCAAATTCGTCAACAGCGCAATGGCATATTCATATCTCAGGAGAAATACCTCAAGGATGTACTGAGGAAATTCGGCATGCAAGATTGCAAAGGCGTCAAAATTCCAATGCCCACAAATGGCCATCTATGCACTGATGAAAATGGTATTGACTTCGATCAAAAGGTATACCGCTCCATGATTGGCTCCTTATTGTATTTATGTGCATCTAGGCCAGATATTATGCTTAGTGTTTGCATGTGTGCCCGATTTCAAGCTACACCGAAGGAATCACACCATAAGGCTGTGAAGCATATTCTTCGATATCTAGCTCACACACCAACACTTGGATTATGGTTCCCCAAGGGCTCGGCTTTTGATCTCATTGGATATTCAGACTCTGACTATGCTGGTGATCGGTTGGACCGCAAGTCAACATAAGGCACATGTCATTTCCTCGGACGATCTTTGGTCTGTTGGTGCTCGAAGAAACAAAACTGCGTATCACTGTCTACTGCTAAAGCTGAGTACATTGCTGCTGGTTCTTGCTGTGCTCAATTGCTGTGGATGAAGCAAACTCTCAAGGACTACGGCGTCAACGTGAAGAAGGTGCCTCTCTATTGTGACAATAAGAGTGCCATCAAGATTGCTCACAACCCAGTTCAGCACTAGAAGACAAAGCATATTCAGGTTCGTCATCATTTTCTTTGTGATCATGTGTTGAAGGGCGACATTTCTATTGAACATGTGAAGACTAAAGAACAGCTAGCCGATATCTTCACAAAGCCCTTGGATGAGAAGAGATTTAGCAAGTTGCGGTGTGAGCTAAATATCTTAGAATCTTTGAATGTTCTTTGAATAGGACACTCATCCAAACACTTATGTAAAATTGATGACTTAGATGTGCAACACATGAAGAAACGTTTTTCTTCAATCAATGAAGACTAACACTCTAAGTGTGAAGAAATTAACGAAGAATTTGATTCTCAGAGCCCTATGACAATTGTACGCGGTGTCTGAAATCATCATTCTTATACGGTGGGTCACACCACCACCAAAAGTTGAAAATCTTCAATTTGAGTTCTTCCTCAGTTTTTGAAATTCCTCAGTTGTTCATATTCTTCAACTTTCTAGTGTCTTCATTGTGTCCCTCGTTTTTCTTCATTGGCTATATATATATATATATATATATATATATATATATATATATATATATATATATATATATATATATATATATATATATATGAGTTTATGTCCTCTACAACATTCACTTATTGCTATTTCTTCAAGTTGCTCTTTCTACTAAGTGAATGTGATCGGACCCTTCCCCCTCTATGCTATACTCAACCAAATCTATTCACAAATTCTTCATGTGCGTTCTATTTGAAACTCGTTCAAAATCTTCACTGTGTCCTTGTCAGCTGAAGAATTTGCGAACGGAACTTTTAACTTATCTTATCTAAATTTTTGGCTTTGCCGCTCAATCCATTCCACATTCCACGATAACACTTATCTTTTCACCCACGATCTCACACGATCGCCACCTCTCAGTACATGGGTGACACATGTCAAGCGAATGAGAAGGGTCAGGGGCACGTTCGTCCAATTTCTTCGGGCGAACAGTTTTTCACCATGGCTATATATACCCCTTCCCTTCCTCTCCTCACTTTTACTCCGCTCGACCTCACTCCAGCTCGAGCTTCTCAAACCCTAGCGCCGCCGCTACTTCATCGTCGCCGGTGAGGAAGAGCTTCACTGCCTCGACCTCGTCGCCGTCGTACTCACGCCGGCTGCGGATTTCTTCACTCCGCCGTCGCCATAGCTGTCTTCCTCAGCCAAGTTAGGGCGTGGAAGATCTGAACTGACGAACTTCACATCTACACTTCCCAGTTCGTCGCGTTCTTCGTCCAGGGTAATTAAAAGTTACTTTTACTACCCTCTTTGATTCAAATAGTTTCTACAAAATCTTCAAAGGTGTTTTTCTTCAAATCCTCACACACTAAGCACCTCACATGTCATCTGTTCTTGATCCATTTCTCTAAGCAATATTTTTTTAAAGATTCCTCAATTATGTGTATTTCTGATCTGTACCACTCTGGAACCTAAGACAAAGAACGCTTAGTGAAATTCTTCAAGACTCATCTGGTCAAATTCCTCAAACTTGTTCTTTTTGAAAAACCTCTGAGAACGCATATGACCTCTCCAAATTCCTCGCAACTATACTCTGTTCATAGGTACACATGTCCGCTGCTGAATCACTAGGTTCTCATGAACTTAACTCATTTGCAGCGTTCCTCGAAGAAAAGTTGCACACCTCTTCAGAGAATTCTATTGTTCAAATTCCTCAGCTAAAGAAAATGGCTGATGGTAAGAAGCCATAGAAAGGAGGAAAAAGGCCTGAGGTTAATACAGCTTTTGAGATCCCTGATGACATATACAAGGATTACTGCACTCCTGATGAGGCCAAGTTTGGCAAGGAGGACAAAAATCAGCGCAAGGTGCGCATCCAAAGGATAGAGAGGAGATGGGCAAGGGAGTGGAGGGAGTACAGGTATGTCACTCCCAAGTATATGAAGAAATTCGCTCTAAATCCTCCATGCCCAAGACCTCCATTGGCACCTGGCCAAGAAGCAGATCCCACCAGCCTCAAGCGTGATGAGGATTATCCTGATGAATGGGCCAAGTGCCAGGCCAAATTGGCCAGACAAGAAAGAGAAGCAGTGAGGGAATTTAACGAAGACTCTGCTGCTGCTACCACTGTTGAGGCCTCTGCTATCAAGCCAAAGAAGGCCATGTCAAAGAAGCCTGCTCATAAGCCAAGTGCTTCATCTTCAACGCCCTCACGGCCAAGTTCCTCAGCAATGCCCTCACGGCCAGAAACTTCAAAGCCCTCACGGCCAACTCCTCATGCTGCTCCCGCTCCTCCAAAGTCCTCAGTTGCTCTGTACAAATCCTCAGCTCCTGTGCATCTCACCACGTGCCAAAGGACTACATGCATCTCTATTGCCAGGAGCTTCTGCTAGTTCCTCAGCTGCACCAAATTCTTCAACTGGCCCCTCTCTGCTAAAGACAAAGGCCACTGCTGGACGTGCCTCTCGCCCAAGTCCTCACAAGAAGCAGGTCGCCTTCCAAGTGCCGTCTGATGAAGATGAAGCTGATGATGAGGAACTTGCCGAAATCATCAGAGACAGGCAGCTCAGGGCCGTTAGAGCCAAAGGCACAAATGTGCCTCTACTTTTGGATCCAAAGTTGATCCTTGATTACATTGATCTCTGGCACAAGGACCCAAACACTCCTATGCCTAATTTCAAGCTGACTCCTGGCCAAAGTCAGGTTTGTGAACTTGACTGAAAAGTTCACTTCCAATGTTGCAGCCCCAACGCAACAAGAAAATCCTCAGGCTGAAGCATCTGCTCAGCCGACTGAAGAAAATGCCAGCACCGCTGATGACAATCAGGCTGCTGAAGACACTCAGAGCACCAGGGCTGATGACTGCGTTCTAGCCGCTGAAGAAATTGCCAGGACTTCCACTAGTGGTGCGCCTGAAGAAAATGAAGAAGTCAGGGCAACTGCATCAGTTGTGCCTAAAGAAATTGTCGGTGTACTAAAATAGGGGTGCTCTTTTGTACCTCTTATTTGTGCACGGGCAGTCAGAGCTGCGCCCACGACCACACTTAAGCTGGGCAGAGACAGGAAATCAGAGCCACAAGACGGCTCAAGAAGCAACGCCAAGACAGAGGCATAAAGAGCGAGAGGGCGAAGTGGTTTCCCCCGGCAAGATCCTTGCCAGGGCGGCCTCCATGGCCCGGCAAGGGCCTTGCCCGGGCAGCTTACCCGATGCTAGCAAGGCGCGCCACCCTTGAGCCCCAGTCCCTCCAGCGCCGCCAACCGCGTTGGGACCAAGGCTCGGGAGGCGCCCCTGTGGTGGCATGCAGATCTTTGTGAAGACAAGAACAACACTCTTAATCATAAGAGTGGAAGACAGCGAGCCTCGGCGAGATCCTTGCCGAGGAAGCCCACAAGACCCCCGGCAAGATCCTTGTCGGGGACGACCGCAACGCCACGGCAAGACCCTTGTCGGGGCCCCGGCAAGGCCCTTGCCGAGGGCGTCCGCAAGGCCGCGGCCAGGCCCGCTCCCGCCGAGCTTTTCACCACCAATCCCATGCAGCTGCTAGCCCACCAGCCGGGCAGGCACCTGCATGTCGATGCAAGGCTCCTCTGCCAAACCGGCATCCGCCTACGTGGTGGCATGCAAATCTTCGTGAAGGCTCCACCATCGCGCCACCTCAGCTGCTTGCCTGCCTACATGGCACCACCGCCTCGCTGGCCCAGGCGCGTGTCGAGGCGGGGCGAAGCGGTGGTAAAGTGGAGGGGTCACGTCAGGGGCGCATTAAATGCGTCTTGTCCCATAATAGCTAGCGATAAGCTTCACCACAGTACCCCGATGCCACCTCCTGGTGCCACTGTGGTGATCCCTTTTCCTATAAAAGGAGACCCAGGGCATCCAGGAGAAGGATTTGGACTCTTGGACAAGTTACGCCCCTTGTAGCTAGTTTGAGGACCTCAAGAACACATATATACACATCCAAGCAGGACTTGGGTATTACGCATCTCTGCGGCCCGAACCTCGGTAAACGATCCGCGTGCTTGAACTGACTGCTAATCCTGCTCTCCTCACCACCCAGCGCCCCGCAACCGCAGAAGGGATCCTCGTGATCCCATAGGTGTCATTTCCCACCGACATCTTTGGCATGCCAGGTAGGGGGCGCAGTAGTGAGCATCTGGTTTTGCATCCAGTGGCACAACTCTTCATCGCCGTGGCTTCCGAGGAAGAAGGCGACCAAGCGAGCAGCCCTGCCGGCGGGTGCGGCGAGCGTTCGCGCGACAAAAAGAAAAAGAGCTAAGTCATGCGAAACCTTAAGCAATTCGCTTTTTATATATGAGGTTATTGTCCCCGAAGGTCCTGCCCTATGTATGAAAGCCTGCACGCAAAGGAGCCCTTCCGCGATTGGCAATGCCCTTGTTCTATTTCGAGTCCGCTCAACAGCTCAAGCGGCCGCGCCAAGAGTGGCAGGGTAGCCTTCCGCAATTGGCAATGCTCTCGATTCTGACTCGAGTCAAGCTCGGCAGTTCGAGCGCCTGCGTTGAGAGCGGCAAGGTGGTTCGCTCGGCTGCAAGAACACCCGGCATGCCATTGGGGATCCGTCCTCAAGGTGCCACCCTAGGTTTACGTGCCGGCAAGCCTACCCGATTAGCATAGGGTGGACATACAAAGGGAAGATTAAACAGGGAAATAACATGCATTTTGTCAAAAGTACTACAGAATTATATTACATCAATTGTTGTTGCGGTCCTAACTAAAGATATGAATTGTCTTGGTCATGAACCCGCAACGGCAACAAGGAACGGGGCGCCTAGTCCCGGCGCTGGCCCTCCACCCTCTGGATTCCGCCGATGCGGCTGATGACGGGCTCGATGCGCTCCTTGATCCCTGAGAGGTCTGCATCGCCCGGCAAGTTGTTCAGCCCGGCGTCGAAGTCGAGGTCGGGGTTCCAGAAGGCCAGCTTGGTGAGGACCTTGGTCATGGCGCCCTGGCAAATTAGCCGGGACTCGTCGGCCAAGGAGCTTGCCCGGTTGGACTCGAGCTGCTCCAGGGCCCCGAGAACAACCTCGAAGAACAGGGTCAGCTTGGGTAGTCCCGCTGCGCTCTGGGGCGTACCTCGCATTTGGCATCCCCATGGTAGCCAGCTGCATGGTGATCCTGCCGGCGACGTCCTCAAGGCGGCCGATCCAGCGGTTCTGACCATCCATGAAATCCTTGTGGGTGGCGGCCTCGTTCTTCCGCAGCTGCTTCTCGGTCTCCAGCTCCTTGGCCAGGGTCCCTTCCCGGGCCTTGGCCTCCGAGAGCATCCCCTCAAGGCCCTCCAGCTTCAGCTTCAGGTCCCTGATGGAGTCGTTGGCCTTGGAGAGCTGCTCAGCCGTGCCAAGGATGGCGCCTTGTGCCTCCGTCAGGGCACCGTTGAGCGTGTCCTTCTCCTCGGCCAACTTCAGGGTCTGGTCCTTCAGCCCGTCCCGCTCCGCCTCCAGCTCCTTTACCTTGCCGGCGTGAACCAGAGCCTGGGCATCGAGCGCCTCTCTGTGCCTCTGCTCTAGCTCTTGGGTCCGCTGCACGACAAGTTTCTCCACCTCCTCGTCCTTGGCGCGGAGTTTGGCGTCGATGTCCGCCTCGCGCTTGGCGAGGTCCTCCTCCTGGGAGTTCAGCTCGGCCTCGCGCTGAGACCGGATGGCCTCGGCCTTGGAGGCCTCCTCCCTCGCTTCGTCCCGGGCCTTTTCAAAGTCGGCCTGCTTCAGAAGGAGCTCCAGGTCGCGCTGCATCAGCTGGCCTTGGGCGGCCTTCAGCTCCTCGTGGGCCTGGCGGAACCAAGCCTGCGCCTCGGCGACGCGCTCCGCGAAGTCTGCTTCCACCTTGTGCGCCACCGCCTCTTTGGATTTCGCTTTGTCCAGACGGGCGCGGTGGAGCGCCTGAAGCTTGTTGTAGCTCGCGCGCATGATCTGGAGGAGCCGCTCCTCTTGGGTGCCGCCGCCAGCGCTCGGTTCGTCGACGACCTCAAGCCCGGCGGCGGCGAGCACTTCGTCGTCAAACGCCTCCCCCTCAGCCGGTGCCCTGACGCTTGCCGTCCCTGGGAGGTGAACGAACACGTCGTCGCTCACCTTCAGGTACTTGCCCGAGCCAGAGGCAACCGACGAGGAGGGTTGGTCGTCAACCACCCCCTCCTCGGCAGAGGCCTTGCCGGCCTCCTCCTTGGCAGAGGCCTTGCCGGCCACCTCCCCAGCGGCGCTCTTGCCGGCCTCCTCGGCGGCGCCCTCGCCGGTCTCCCCGACGAACCCCTCGACGGCATTCTCGGCCGCGGTTTCGGCGGCCTCCTCAGTGGTGACCTTCTCAGCCTCGGCCATGGTGTCCGCGGCAGCCTCCTCGATGATGGTGTTGGTGTCTCCCTGGTCTGCCGGGGGAGGGGGACCTGGACGCCAAAAGGGGAAATAAGGCAAAGCCAAAACCCAAGGGTCAGGAGAAAAGGAAGAAAAGCAATGGGGGACAAATGACTCACCCGTGCCGGGCAGGGAGGATGTGGTCCCCTCCCCGCCAACGTCTGTTGCCGGGATGGAGCCGCCGACGCCCATGTGTACCTCCTCCTCCGTGCGCATGGGCTCAATATCTGGCGTCCTTGCCGGGAATGCCCCTCGAGGCGGTGTGGTCGACGGGGGCGGCATGGTGGGGGAGGCCTTTGGTGGCTCCTCCTGCCGCCGTTCCTCTCCTACAAACCGCGGCAAGGTCAATGACAAGAGAATCGGGCCCCGACTAGCGTTGGCCAGAGGTGAATGGTGAACTTACGTTGGGGGCTGAGCCGGGGGCTACGCCGCGGGCTGCTATCCGGGCTGCTCTCCACCACCAGTGGTGCCTTTGAAGTACCCATCGGGGGCGGACTGCCCGTCGAGGCTCTAGCCCTCTTCGTCGCCCGCTGAGCCAGTGTCTCCGTCTCCCTGCGAAAACAAGCCGAATCAAGGAGGGCGGACTAATTCATAAAGATGGAAATAACGGAGGGCAGAGCGCTTACTCCTCCTCCTCCTCTGCTGCTTTCCTCTTCCCCCTCGGGCTGAGGGACGAGAAGTCGAAGCCGACGTCCGTGCCGGCGCTTGCGGGGCGAGGGGGAGGCAAAGGAGTCCGGAAGCGTTTGGATGAAGAAGAGGCGGGCGCCTTCTTCTTCGCCACCGCATCCTCTGTCTTTGCCGCCGCGGCCCTCGTCATGCGCACGGCCTCCCCTGGAGCCCCTTGCCACGTCACGGCCTTGCCGGGCTGGACCGGTGTGCCGGAGCCGACCCGATGCAGGACGCGCCTCTTCTGCGTGGCCGGGGGCTCGCCGGCCTCGGCCTCCTCCTCGGATGACCCTTCGCCCGTGCCTTCAGCAGGAGGGGGCCTGGTGCTGGCACCGGCCACCGCCTTGATGGCCTTCACCCATGCGGCGAGCTCCTCCTCCTCTGCGACCGCGGCGGCTTCGTTCTCCACGCCGCCGGCCTCGCCGGCAAGCTTGGCGAGCTCCGCCTCCATCGTCCTGGCGGCAATATAGTCCATCTCCTCCTGGGTGGTATCCTGGATCAGCCGCGGTTCCTCATGGTCGAGTTCTTCAACCAAATTGGCGAAGAACTCCTCCACCTCGCATGCCGGGGGCTCGACCCAGGCCGGGTTGAGACCGTGCGCGTTGAAGGGCGGCATCATGGCCAAGATTTCGGCCTACCGGGAGTTGTTGCTCAACGGGACCACTCCCGACGGCAGCCCGAACAAGGGCCCCTTGACCACCTTGCCGGACTTTGCGGCCCTGCCAGTCCTCCTCACCTTGCCGTCGGCGTACTCCTGAAGCTGGAAGAGCCTACGACAATACCAGGAGTGCCCCATCACCGTGAAGTTGTTCTGCAGGCCGGTGCGGAGCCTCATGATGTTGGCCGCATTCCTGAAATCCCAGGCCGGTCTCCCCTTCTTGTGCAACAGAGCGATTCGGCGGCGGATGAAAGCCGCCGCGATCATCTCGAGGGTGAGCCCGGCCTCGGTGAGGCGACGGATCCTGGTGGTGGCAATTGGGAACCTCTTATTGTCGGGGTCGAGGTCGCTCCAGTCCGTGCTGCGGGTCAGCGGCTTCCGACGAACGCCCCGGCAGAACTCCGGCGGGTCCTCCTCCACGATCCAGCACCACCGGCCCCACCACTCTTCCCACCTCTCCTTCGTGGCGCCGTCTGGGTCGCGCCTTTTTCCTGAATCCTCGGGATCCAGGCGACGGTCCCAGAAAGGGCACCCCTAGGTTTGACGCGGGGGGAGAAGTAGTGGCGGAAGAGCGCCGTGCTGGGCACTACTCCGGCGAAGCCCTCACAAAGATGGGCGAAATACGCCAGATGCGCCACAGCATTCGGCGTAAGATCCAGCAGTTGGAAGCCAAAAGTACGCATGATGTCATTGAAGAAGTCGGAAAAAGGGGGGCAGAGCCCGCAGAAGAAAAAGTCGACGAAGAAAGGGTACCATTTCGGGTTGCCTCTCTCGCATTCCGCGGGGAGGGCTCGCGTGGCGGGGTGTGCCGCCGTCGCCGCCCCCCACAACGGCTTTTAATAGTCCCTGAGCTCAAGGGCGTCGACGGACGACGGGACGAAGTAGGAGGCCTGCGCCCGCCGCGCCGCCGCCTCACTCTCCGGCGTCTCCTTCTCCTTCGAATCCTCAGCCACGCCTTTGCCCTTGCCAGATTTGGGCACCATGGCGGCTGGGAGGAGAGCGAGAATTTGGGGGCGGTGGGAAGTGCAGCAGCAGCGAGCAAGAACTTGGAGAGGAAGAAGATGGGGACGGCGATGGCGAGATTGGGGAAAGCACAGGGGGTAAAAGAGCCGCGCGCCCACGGTTATTCCTGTTTATGGGGAAAACGCGAGCCGCCTCCTTTCCCATTTAATGCGACGTGACGCATGCCTCCTGCGACCGCCCCACGCATGCCCCCCACGTCATGCATGACCCCCACGTCGCGCATTCAACGATCGCCGTGGGGAAGCGCAGCGGACGGAGAGTTACCGTGGTAAAAATCGCCCCGCCTGCCCGCGCACTGTTTTGGGCCTGGCCCAACAACGTGTCGCGCTTATGTGTGGACCAGGCCCGGGGGCTCCTGTCGGTGTACTAAAATAGGGGACCTCTTTTGTACCCCTTATTTGTGCACGAGCAGTCAGAGCTGCGCCCACGACCACACTTAAGCTGGGCAGAGACAGGAAATCAGAGCCACAAGACGGCTCAAGAAGCAACGCCAAGACAGAGGCATATAGAGCGAGAGGGCGAAGTGGTTTCCCCCGGCAAGATCCTTGCCGGGGCAGCCTCCATGGCCCCGGCAAGGGCCTTGCCGGGGTAGGTTACCCGACGCCAGCAAGGCGCGCCACCCTTGAGCCCCAGTCCCTCCAGCGCCGCCAACCGCGTTGGGACCAAGGCTCGGGAGGCGCCCCTGTGGTGGCATGCAGATCTTTGTGAAGATAAGAACAACACTCTTAATCATAAGAGTGGAAGGCAGCGAGCCTCGGCGAGATCCTTGCTGAGGAAGCCCACAAGACCCCAAGCAAGATCCTTGCCGGGGACGACCGCAGCGCCACGGCAAGACCCTTCCGGGGCCCCGGCAAGGCCCTTGCTGAGGGCGTCCGCGAGGCCGCGGCCAGGCCCGCGCCCGCCGAGCTTTTCACCACCAATCCCATGCAGCTGCTAGCCCACCAGCTGGGCAGGCACCTGCGTGTCGACGCAAGGCTCCTCCGCCAAACCGGCATCCGCCTACATGGTGGCATGCAAATCTTCGTGAAGGCTCCACCACCGCGCCTCCTCAGCTGCTTGCCTGCCTACATGGCACCACCGCCTCGCTGGCCCAGGCGCGTGTCGAGGCGGGGCGAAGCGGCGGTAAAGTGGAGGGGACACGTCAGGGGCGCATTAAATGCGTCTTGTCCCGTAATAGCTAGCGATAAGCTTCACCACAGTACCCCGATGCCACCTCCTGGTGCCACTGTGGCGATCCCTTTGCCTATAAAAGGAGACCCAGGGCATCCAGGAGAAGGATTCGGACTCTTGGACAAGTTACGCCCCTTGTAGCTAGTTCGAGGACCTCAAGAACACAGATATACACATCCAAGCAGGACTAGGGTATTACGCATCTCTGCGGCCCGAACCTGGGTAAACGATCCACGTGCTTGAACTGACTGCTGATCCTGCTCTCCTCACCACCCAGCGCCCCGCAACCGTAGAAGGGATCCTCGTGATCCCATATGTGTCGTTTCCCACCGACAGAAATTCAACCAAATTCCTCTGCTCCTCCTGCGCCTACCCCAACTCTGATCCTTCCATCTGCATCAGATGTGAAGAAGACCAAGGCTGCAGAGCGAGCAACTGTGAGGAAAAGGAAAGCATCAACTTCATCAAAAGCTTCAGCTCCGAAGAAGATGAAGCCATTGACCAGCTCTTTTGCAAATCCAATTGATGATGTTCCTATCTCAACCATGCCATCTAAGGACCTTGTTCCTTTTGATGAAGAATATGTGATTCCAAGTGAATCAGATGAAGAGATTCCTTCTGCTGCTTCGTCAGAGCAGTTGGATGAAGAAATTGAAGCGGATGCAATCCCTTCAACACCAATTGTCTCCTCGCCCATGCCTCAGTTCACCGCTGAAGAGGCCGACGTTGAAGAAAAAGAAGAAGATGAAGATGTGGACATTGGGTGTACCACACCAGTGCTGAATGATGACTTTTGGGAAAGTCAGCACCCCAACTCTCCTTTGTTCACACCACTGCAACAAATTCCTCAGTCCCCTGTCAACACTGAAGTTCAAATGGGATCTGAAGAACCTCATGCCACTCCATCTGTCCATGAAGAGATTCCAGCCACTAGTGCTGAAGAAAATGTAAATGAAGTATTGAAGACCCAGGCTGCCACTGAAGAAGAAGCTAAAATTCCTCAGCCTTTGGAACCTGAGATTGCGATTCCTGAGGTCGTGATGCAATTGACTGATAGTCCTCAGCCCAAGCCAAAGGATCCATTCTCAAAGAAGCAAAAATTCAAGGCTGATGACTTCTTCGGCGAGCACGTGTTCTTCACTGACTATAATCCCTATGACTCTGCTCGTCTTAGAAGGAAGTGCTTCTGGACTGCCAGCCGGGCCAATTTCTATTCTTCACTACTCTTCAACAAGGATAAAGTCTTCGACCACGAGCATATTCCTCACGTAGACATGGAATCACTGCCTTGCTTCACCCCTGTCCTCAGTGTGCTTCATGACGCAGGCCTCCTCAACTTTTGCACAGATATTGTTGATTGGAATGAAGAACTTATTCTTCAGTTCTATGCAACCCTGCACATCACAGGCGATGCTGATGACATCAACACCTAGGTTCTGGACTGGATGACCGAAAACACTCATTTCGAAGCACTGGCCTCTGAATTACTTCATGCCCTACCAATCAGTCCTCCCCTTGAAGGAGCTCGTTGCCTGTACCAAGAACCTGAGCTCACTGCTCACTATATGCAAGTGCTTATGAAGCCTCTGAAGCCCGGTCAAGCCCCAAGGACCAAATTCTTCGTGAAGGAATTGCTCTATGTGCCAAGAACTGTCTATCGCATTCTGACGAAGACTATGAGTCCAATCAAAGGCCACGACTCGTCTAATGAGGAAATTGTTGGCATCATGAAGAATCTGCTATTCAACATCATACATGGCATTCCTGTCAATTATCACGATTTCTTCATGAGGACTCTGGCAAATGCTGCACTCTCTCCGGTTGAGTTGAAGCCTTATGCTCCTTGGATTATGAGATTCCTCAGAACAAGGTCTTCACTCAAATACAAGGCTGATTTTCAGAATCATCTCAGCTACTTGCCCCCAATCAAAGTCCTCAAGCGGACATATTCCTCAGCTGATGAAAAGGGCAAGGCACCAGCTGTCATTGATGAAGGCATTCGTCCATTGGATGGTCAGTTTCGCAAAGCTGCATCTTATTCCACCAATGATGACTCTGCCACTCATGATTCTGCTACTAATGCATCCAAGCCAAATCCTCAAGCCACAGCTCCAAGAGTGATGACTGACCGTGAGCTTCTGCTTAGTCTTCACCAGAAGGTGGATCGAAACCATAAATGGGTTAAGCGTCAGTTTGGTTCTATTCTTCACAACATGACTGCTACACATAATGCAGTGAAGAAAAACCATTACTACCTCCATGAAGTCTTCGGTCGCACCTGGGCTATTCTGTCAAATCTGTATGGTGAAGAAGATCTGAAGCAAATGGGTCTCAAGGAGAACTTTGACTGGTCTGCACCTCCACCGAAGAAATACAAGAAGGTCAAGGTTCCTTCCTTGGTGGCCAGCTCATATTCTTCATCGCGCGAAACCGATGAGCATGAAGACTTGGACGACACTGCGGCAGGCCCTACTACGACAAACGACCCCAACAACGCTGGCGCTCCCCCATCAACATGATATTCTTCAGGGGCGTTAGTCCTCATTTTCGATCCTTTTGGTCATTCGATGACAAAGGGGGAGAAATTTGAGTTAGCCTTCAAGCGGATCTATCTTATATGGGCGTTTTTTTGCTAAGTTACAACTACGCTCTTCTGAGGTTTTATTCGATCGAGTTGTAAACTTAAACTCTATGGTGGTCTGATACTTTTGTTGTGTTCTTCTGCATGCTTATTCCTTGTTAATGTTAATGCACGCATGCTGAATTACATCAGTCACCATATTTCATCATGCATTTCAAATTCTTCATATTATATGTCAAATGCGTGTATGAATTACAAGATATAGGGGGAGATCTCCATCTACTCTTCAAGTGTGCATTGCTTCAAAAGCAAAATCCTCACTATGCACATCTTCAGGGGTTCTTCTATATCTTGCAATAAAATTCCTCAATATCCATATTTACACTTCATATGTTTATCCCCATTGAAAACTTAACCTATATTGTCATCAATCACCAAAAAGGGGGAGATTGTAAGTACATCTAGTGCCCCTTAGTGATTTTGGTGTATTGAAGACTTATAGGTTAAGGGACTAATGTGTTTATGAGTGTACACAGGTCTATACGTCTATGAGGAGTTTGATATTTATAGAGAATGTCGACCCCTAAAAATGAAGTTCTTCGACTTAAGACTTTGGATTTCTGAAGACTTTTTGAAGAATTTTAAAGTGAATAAATTGGTGTAACCTTGAAGACTTGGCATTCATTCGAGGAACATGAAGCCTGAAGACTTATGTTTTCGTAGTTTCATTTTCTCCTTCTTGAGTCATAGGAAAGACCGTACTGTTAAAGGGGGTCGAGGAAATACTAAGGAAAAATTTCCATGTGATGCTCAACTCAAAATCCTACACCTACCAATCCCTTCGAGTGAAGCCATTGAAAATCTCATACAGTTCAGTCATATTCTTCAGTGACAGAGACGAAGTTCTTCTGGTCTCTGAGGAATTTGTTCTGACTGAGGAGTTAGGAATTCGCCAGTGCGGATTGCCTACACAGTGAGGAACATGATAGCCCTGAGGAATTTGAGCCTCAAATATCCGACCGTTGTTGTGCTATGCGCCAGCTATCCCAAAATATCTACCCACCTAACGGTCATATCATTGAAGGGCATTTATGTCTTATCATGTCGGGCTGCTCCCTAGGCTATAAATAGCCGCCCCCTACAACCACTAGCTGGTTGGCTGCTCCGAGAGAAACTGACACTTGTCATTTGAGAGCATCCCATCCTCCAAGGACTTTGAGCGAAAATCATCGAGTGAGGAAAACCCAAACCCAAACACCTACAAACCCAAAGTGATTGAGCATCACTGAAGAGATTGATCTTGTGTAGATCCGACGCTTGTTACCTTTGAAGACTGTGCTTCTTCCAGACGGTTAGGCGTCATGGTCTAGAGCATTCAAGAGGAATTGTGGATCGCCGAGTGACCAAGTTTGTGAAGGTTAGGAAGTCACCTGAAGACTTACCATGAGTGATTGGGTGAGGTCTGTGTGACCTTAGCTCAAGGAGAATACGGTGAGGACTGTGTGTCCTCAGGTTTAAATACCTAGCTGCTCCAACCAGATGTACAACTGAGACAACAGTTGGAACTGGTCTACCAAATCATTGTCTTCACCAAGCTTACTGGTTCTATTTCCTCAACTCTTCCATTTCCTCATTACAGTAGTTGTGTGCTTGTTCATATCTGTTTGAAGACTTTGACTGAAGACTTTCTCAATTTCCTCAGTTCAATTTCTTCAGTCTGTTTGTCTTCATCCTGTTTTGTCCTGTGTTTACACTTTCTGTACTCTGTGCTTGTCTTTATTTCATCATGATGACCATGCCTATGTTTTGTTATGTTTACATCTGAGTACTTATCCCGCTGCAAGTAGTTCTTCGCTTAGGAATTGCCTCACCCTGAAATTCCTTAGTGAAGAATTCATAAAAATCGCCTATTCACCCCCCTCTAGTCGATATAACGCACTTTCACCATTAATGAACTGATAAACAAAAAGCAATCGAAAGGAAACCACAATCGCAATGAAAACAGGGAAAGAATAGGCTGTGATAATCGGTCGGTACTTCGCAAAAAGAATATTCTTGGAATGAAAATATAGTAGCATCACTGATTCGCCCACCTTTCCTTCGTCGGCACAGAAGAAAAATGGCAGAAGTGAGTAGCCTGGAGTGTGGTTTTCTTCAAGAAAGGGGAGAAAGGGCTTGAACAAGCGTTCCAGTGAAATGGTGGTTGCTTCGTCCAGTCCAACTTCGAGGCCACTTCGAGGCCACTTTGCCACTGCTGGTAAAGGTGTGGGTTTTGTGATATGACGGGTCATGACGGCCACACCGGGATGACCGGTGAGTCTTGACTGTAGCACCTCGCTGTGATTTGGTGGATGGCACGCTGGCCCGGATGCTTTGGTGCCCTACATGTAGATAGAGCAGCTAGTCATATAGGAGTACTCAATATTGTGCACCGCGACCAACGTCGAGAGGAAAACGAGAGAACTACGTATTTTTTACGGTGTAGATTCACTCATTTTGCTCCATATTTACTAGTACTACTCATTTAGGGTGTATTCTAGTCACTTGTTGAAATATCTAGAAAGGCAAATACTCGTTTTCAGTTTATAGGGCTATACTAGCAAGTAGTACTACAATAGTGGGCTCAAATAGCAATTTTGTCTCATGCAAGAGCCTGGCAATATGCGTGCTCCATGGCACCGCACCACGCCCCACCCCTACACAAAGACTGCCACGCGAGCGTTCGCAACTGCCACGTTCGGGTTGCCCTTGGCTCTTCTCCTCTTCGAGAAGACGAACAATGATGTTACTACTGCTACTTCTACAGTATCGAATCCACTGCTGCATGTCCGTCCATCGCGTGCGGGAGGGATAGCTTGTTGTAGTATAAGCAAAAGCCTGTCCTCGTCTGCGAGCCACCGCGCGCATGGGCGAGGGAGAAGGCGTGTAGTAGTAAAATCAAGCTTCTCCTCGTTGTACGAGTTAACGCGACACATCATAGCACTGGCCCCACATGGTTGCCTCTAAACTTGGCTGAAATACCCGCAGTGTACAATATATTTGCTGCAACCTCTAACATTTACCCCACCACAAATTAAAACATATATTCCTGTCTTGACCAGATGAGCGTGCAAACTACAATCACCTGGATGATAGGTAGGGCCAGAAGATTATTTTAATAAAAAAGCTTCAAGACGGCCTCATAGCATGGAGCCATCCCCAATGATTTTAAGCTTACAGGCACGATACACGCTATCCTAGACTAATCTACACATGAAACTGCCACACGAGCGTTCGGGCTGCGCTTGGCTCTTCGCCTCTTCGGGAAGTCGAACAATGATGGAGTACTACTGCAGTGGAGGAGTACTAAAGTATGCTTCTGGCCATCTGACACGGAATGAACTGCTGCATGTCCATCGCATGAGGGAGGGAGAGCATGTAGCGAAAGCTTCTCCTAGTCCGGCTAGCCACCACGCTCATGGGCGAGGGAGGGACGCAGCTTCATTGACTTACTCTCCTGCCTTTGTGTGTATGACAGGTGGGCCCAACAGGTGCGTGGCCCACCTGTCACACAGCCAAAGGCAGGTGCAGTTAAGGCACTAGAGCTCAGTCCGCGAGGGAGAGGGCGTTGTAGTAATCAAACTTCTCATTGTTGTATGAGTTGACGCGACACATCAAAGCACTGTACTCGATATATTTCAATAATTTGCGTTTACCGATGCATTAATTACAACGCATGCATGCCATGACTTTCCTTTTGATACTTGCATGTGTTGATTTAATGCACCTTGCCAAATTTTGACTATAAATTTAACTAACCAAATGTTCATGCATGTCCCAAAAAATTACATCATTGAAAACTATTTTCAAATACGAATCAAACGATATAGTTTTTGTTAACATGCACTAACATTTTGTTAGTTAAATCTTTGGTCAAAATTTAGCACCAATTACAAAGGGGCCCAATAAATCTTGTACTCTCACTTTTTTTGAGGATACTCGCACATAGAAAATATAAATAATAATGCATGTTGGGGCAGCCCATGTTTCCGATAATTTAGCTGTGGGCTTGTTCACAAATTTTACGAGGGGGTGGTTGTTCAGTTAATGGAGGGTCTTGTACCAGACTTGAACGATACAAAGTGCGACCTGGTACACCGTAACACCACTTGGAATAAGCGGGTAGCTATCTCAAAAAACAATCAACAACTCAAAAAAAACAGCGACCTGGCACGTACACAATTTTAAACGATTGTTTTGATGGTGTGAAAAAGGAAAACTACCCCACTATGTATATATAGGCCGGAGCCTCCGCGCTTGCTTGCTAGGGTTGCTCTATTCACACACTCTCATCCTCTCCAGATCTAAACAAGATAGCGGTGGTAACACTGTCTTTCTCCCTTCAAAAAACAATGTCTTTCTATCCTCACCGCTGGTTACAGATCCGGACGTATCCCCCTCCGCTGGTGAAGGGGAGGAGGGGCAGGGTTTAGGCCATCGTCGACAGCGAGGGAGGAGACCCACTGCCAGCCGCACGTTATCTCTGGCCGAGCGCCGGCGTGGGAGGTCCTCCGATCCCTTCATCGTTGCCCTAGTGTGGGCGGATCCGGCCTCCCGCCGCCCACCTATCCACATCCCGACGACCTTCAGGTATATCTTCCTTTGAAACCGCCGTAGCTCTACTTCCCCAGCTCGCTACGTTGCTACATGTGCATCATTTTTTACCTCTCAGCCCCTCTCGGTCGGATGGTCCAACGTCACCTATTTTTTTCTTGTATTGTCAGAGGTAAAGCAACTTCATGGAGTCGAATCTTGTACTTGGTTCAAACAAGAAATAAAGTAGGGGTGGGGGAATATAGTATGTACATCGGACTTGGTACAAACAGGAAGGAAAGGGGGTGAAAGTAGTACACACTAGTCATCCAACCGGTCTCTTGGTCGAAAAGGGAAATATAGGGGAAACGCCGTACACAGTGGTATGACTAGGACTAGATTTGCTATCCACACATAGGAGTAGGTGGCTAGAGTGAAAAAAAATGGGACCAACCCAGATATGTTTCTTGGATGTTTGTTTCTCGGGGCAACAAACTCTGAATCACCAGTTTATGCCCCGGTTTAGGTAGATGGTGCTGGACTGCTGTAGCACCCACTGTCCCATGCCCTTATACCAAATATTTAGTTGTTCTTAATCTAATGCCCCTGGTAAAATGAAGCCATGCCACTATTATAAGCCATGACAAGTTTAGCCAAATATTTTTGCCTGTAATTGTTTGAGACTCTGACTATTTCCTCCGTAGCTTTTTATGCAAACATGGATATCCATTTCACCTGGTTGCTGTTGTGACCTTTTGGTGCACTGCACAAAACACTTCTTAAAAGAAGTGACTTTTGTGTTGTTTAACTGGAATGTCAGAATGGAACAGTTGGTTCATTTCGGTGGAACTGCACAAGGGGAGATCTGTGTTCCAATCCTCATCATTCGTATTGGCACCATAACCTTCCTTTAAGTAAGAATGATATTTAATGCATGTGTTCATCTCTATTTTGCGACTGCCATGAGAAAATAATGCTATTGTTCACTACTACACTTGTACTCCCTCACTGACAAAACCAATTCTGAAAGAGAAGGCCAATCATGTACTTGGTTTCACCAACTGGTGAGGAGAAAGAGAAACAGAGCATGAAGAGGAAGAAGAAGAAGAAGAAACAGTGCCAAGGTGATCTTGCTGAAGCCCGAGGCCTCAGTCGAGGCCATTCAAGGGCTCCGGCAACGTCTACCTTACATGTGAGACAATCCTCCAGGGAGCCCTTCCACTTCTGCTGTCTCTCCTGCAAGGTCACTTAGTTAATTAGTAGTACTTAAGTACCACTAATTTATTGCTGCCTAATTTTCCTGTCGGATTTAAACAAATCTTTAGTAGCACCCTATGTTGAATCATGTACGTGTGTATGTTTGTCTGTGGAGGTGAATCCTGTGGTGGAGCAGGGAGGGAATCTTAGTAGTGTCATGACATAATAGTGCTATTGTTTTGCACGTCAATTTATTGCCATTGGTTCAATGAGGCAATGTTTTTCGTATTGTCCATCATGAATTTGATGCTACTGCTAGAGTAATATGCTAATGTCTTTCTATCCTTTCTCACTAAGCTATTGAAGGTTTCACCTTGTTCTTACTTGTGCAAGCAGGGATCATGTTGTGCCAATCATACATTTTAGTAGAACTACACAAGACAATACAATGAACTGTATCCCAACCAATGTTTTAACTCTGCTGGAAGTTCTTGATAATCTTTCGATATAATCTCAGCACTGGTAAACAAGAGCGATTTCAACCATACATTTGAAGTGCACAAAAATATATACTATTGAGTGATTCCAGTGAGTGCTTTATCATCTCTTCTGGGACTACATGAATAAGCTTTTTGCCCAGGTTGGTACCGGCCTAAGGCCTTCATCCATATTAGTTTGATGTCATCTCTATTTGTATCATGCTACTGTCATGAGAAACTCCTTTATCTTTGCACGTTAAAGTTTTGCAACCTATGATACATGGCAATGCTTTGAGTGTTGAGCTAATTGGCACTGATTAAATAAACTAATACCTCTGTTTAAGCAAGACTACTATGTTGCTAACTTTACCCATTAAGATAATGAGGGTGCTTCTATTTGTTAGTGTATGTTTCATCAACTAGTCCCACTATTACAGTAATCTCACTCTCTCAATATATGTGCCAACAGGGATGCTCGATTTTGGTGGAACTGCACAAAAACTTTGGGTGCTTCATTGCCTCACCAGCTTCCTTCCTTTCCTGTCAGTCGCTAATCTGGGCTTGCTTCCTTCCTTTGCGGGCAGTTGCTTCACTTATCTCGGCTTCCAATCAAAGGAAATAGTAATTGATATGCTACCTCACACAGGTTGGTACTGGTCTTTATCCTGATTATTGTGCTTGTCATATGTATTGGTAATTTGGTATTGTGCTATTGTTTGCCAATTTCATGAAGGAGTAACTTGGAGCCTGAACTCGTAGGCAAATCATTACATTGGGTGATTTCAGTAGAACTGAACAAAACGAATAGATGGACAGATACTTATGTTGCTGTTATGTACTCCAAAGTTCACTCAGAGAAGCATCGATGTTGACAAGAAGAAGTTCCTATATTCATTCGAGTATCAACCGGCGTCAACCAGTTGTCAAACTCCAAGTATTAGTAGAGTGAACACCAAAAATATTGCTTGGCGCATAGCCCAGAGAAACGCAGTCCAGTCTTTGGTCCCAACTTGTGCCTTTTGGTTATCGGCAGATATGGTAGCGAACTATATGGCATGGAGTCTAAAGATTCCAAACAAGTTGGTTGATGCGTATATTCATCTCCCACTTAATCAGTCTACACGCCAGGTATGCTCCATTTCAGTTGAACTGCACAAAAAATTTGGGTGGTTCATTTTCTCAATCGCCTCCTTTCTTGTCTGCAATGTAGAATTTTGGCGAGCTACAGGACCAAGATGAGCCAGTAAACTAGTTGGATGAAAGTAGTGGCCAAGTTGCTCAAACATCCATCGGCACGAGGCCACTATTTGAGGATAAACCTACAAGCAAAGTTCAGATTGTCTGTGTTGCCTCTTATGTACTCGAAAGTTTACTTATACAAGCATTAATTTTAGCAAGAAGCACCTCCGACTGAACACCATTTACTGTCAGATTACGGGTTCCGGCAAAATCCTTGAGGTTCGAACACTGGTGTGCGCACGAAGATCTCTCCTCCCCTAGCTCACACCCTCACCGTGATCTCAAAGCTCAGCGCGTCGAACTCACAGAACAAGGGACACAAGGTTTATACTAGTTCGGGCCACCGATGTGGTGTAATACCCTACTCCAGTGCGGTGTGGTGGATTGCCTCTTGGGTTAGGGATGAACAGGTACAAGGGAAGAACAGCCTCCTGAGGAGAGGTGTCCTTGAGCTCGATGAGCTTGTGTGGTTGAGGATGATCTGAATGGCCCAAGATCAGTTGCCTCCTACTGTGGTGGCTAGTCCTATTTATAGAGGCCGTGGTCCTCTTACCAAATGTAGGCGGGAAGGGATCCAACAACAGCCAAATTTGAAGGGAGACAACTAGTACAAGTTATCCTGACTAAAGGTGGTCTTCGCCTACCAAAGGCTCCGGTGGTGATGCCGTCCTGGGCTCCACGATGACCTCCGTCCTGCCGTCCTGCGGTCTTGGTCTCGTTGCACTGATATGGAAACCTTAGCCTGATGCCTCGGGACTCCTCGCCTGCGCTTGCCCCTTTAGCACCAAAGAGGAAGCGAGTACGCTGCGCGCTCTGGCGCCCACCTGGCGCCCGCCTGGCCTTGGTCGTCATGGCTTGCGTCATAGGAACCTCGCGAGGTGCCCCTCGCCTTGATCTCTCTGCCCCTCGCGAGCCAGCCTGGTGAGGCTGCCCCCGAGGAGGTCTCGCGTCGTCCGCCTCATGAGGCTTGGCCCCTCGTGAGGGTCTTGAGTGTTTGCTGATGAAGATGGGCCATACAGGGCTGCTGGAGGGGCCACGCCGTGGGCCCCAGGCAGGCAAGTCTGGGGACCCCCGTTCCCAGGATGCCGACAGTAGCCCCCTGGCCGAAGGCGCGCTTGGACTTGGCTTCGAGGCAAAGCCAAGGGGCAAGTGCGGAGCACTGCAGGCCCCAACAGCCTGCGGCCTCGGTTGACGCGTGGCGATTGATGGGACGTGGGCATCTCCGCTTCCCCACGCTGCCTCGGCTACTGTCCGACTGACAAAAGACCAGCGTGGGCTGCATTTGCCTTCATTGCTCCATATCCCCTTTCTCGCTCCTTGCTTCCAGAGACTCCAGATCCGCCCAGATCCTCCTTCAAGTCTGCTGCCAATGGCACCCAAGAAAGCCCGGGCCGCTCCCTCATCGTCGTGGTACGAGCCAGTGCTTGATGCGCCGAGCGTTTCGGAGAAGAGCCTCGCCGCTATGCTCCTGATGACAGCGGAGGGTGATGAGAAGAGGAAGACCGTGCTCCGGGTTGGCTCCACCAAGTCGGAGGCCCCCGACAGCACTTTCTATCCCTTCTTCATGAGCAGCATTGTCGCCGGGTTGGTCCCCCCTTTCTCGGATTTCTTATACTCCGTCCTCAGTCACTACAAGATCCAGGCCCTGCATCTTCATCCCAACTCCATCCTCCTCCTATCGATCTTTGTCTTTTACTGTGAGGCGTATGTTGGAGTGATGCCGTCCGTGGCGCTACTGTGCCACTTCTTCTTCCTCCGGATCAAGGAGGGCCATTGCTCTGGGTGTGTTGGCTTCATCGCGGCCAACAAAACCAACGCTATCTCCAAGGCTAGGAAGAAGGCCAAGGGCTTCAGGAGCAAGTGGGTCTTGATGGACGCCAAGTGCTCCCACCCTCGGCTGGTGCTGCCGACGGAGATACCCGTGTCCCAAGAGGGTTGGCTTCGCCCAAAGCTCACCGACTCCCGGGCGGCGCAGGTGCTGGAGAGGATGACCGCCGACCTGAGGCCCGGTGACTCAAGGGCGGCGAAGCTTATGGGGGCCATGATCGTCAAGGAGTTCATGGCGCAGCACGTAGCTCCCCTCCAGGCATGCCCGCACCCCTTGTGGAAGCTTGGAGACGAAGGGGGCGACCTCCGCCTGCGCCTGGAGGCCCTTTCTGTTGATGAGTTGCGCTCGGCCCTCTGTTCCTTGGTCGGGGATGACCAAGGGTACCCGCCGGACTCCTTCGTCCCCTTGTTCCGCCGCTCAGACGGGGCGGAGGCTGCCGCTTCCATGCCCATCTTCGACGGGCGCGGGCTCGTGCCGCCTGCGCCCACAAACGTCCCGGTGGCGACAACTCCAGTGGACGTGTCTTCCGGCGAGTCTCGCGAGGAGGAAGAGGAGGAAGAAGAGGAGGAGGAGGAGCGTGACTCGGAGGCGACCTGCGAAGGGGCGGGGGAGACCTCCCCTTTGCACAAGGCTGACATCCTCTGCGCCCTGCCTGATGATGATGACGAGGCCGACGTCCTCCTGGGAAGGGGGGAGCTGCATACGACAGGGGGCTCCTCGAGATCCAAGGCCAGTCCTCGGAGGAGGTCACCAGTCGAGGTTCCAACGAGGGGAAGGTCGGTGTTGATCTCCCGAGACGACGCCCCTGTCCTGACGCTGCCTGGAGGTGCTTCCGGCGTATCTGCTGCTCCCTCTTCTGCACCTGGAGCTCTCTCACCTGTGCCTCAGGCTGCGAGGCTCTCAGGTTTCAAGCTCAGGAAGCGGAGGGACTACGCCACGGTGGACCAGTAAGTATTCTTGTCTTGCTTTGTTCTTGTTTCTGCTGCTGATTCTTGGCGTTTTTCCGTTGCTCAATTAGGCCGACGCCCGCGGCGAAGAAGAGGAAGGAGGAAGCGGTGGTACTGCTCGGGACCAGATCGCCTGTGGCGGCCGCACCCTCCTCCGCAGGGAAGGGCAGTGACGGTGCTCGCGCTTCCCCGGCTTGATCGTCCTCGCGAGACATGGGGGAGCATCCTCCGGAGGAGGCAGCCCCCGTAGCCCCGCTGGCTCCAGAGGTGCCGACGTCCGGCTCGGTTGCTGGGGTCCCCAAAGCTCAGGAGCCCCCAGCCTCCCAGGCCATGGTGATGATGTTGCCTCCTCCTTCTCCCGCTGTGCTGCTGACCCCGAATCCTTCTGCCTCCCCTGACATCCTGGAGCGCGCTCTTTCTGCGCTGGCCCTGCTGCGGGAGGATCTTCAAAACACCGACCGTCGCCTGGTGGCCGGGCACCTGGAGCTGATCTCTGGCTGGCTTCACTCCGATGTGTCCGTCCGGGCGGCACTGAGCCGGGCTGCGGTGGACTTTGAGAAGGACAAGCAGGCCGTCGCCCAAGCTGCGGCTGCCCGCGAGGTGGCGCTGAAGGATGCCGGGGCCGCCCAGGATCGTTGCCGGGTGCTGGAGGCGAACTGAAGACCATGTGCAGTGAGCGTGTGGACGAAGCTCGGGGCCGCAAGGCGGAGGAAGAGAAGATGAAGGCCCGGGAGGACGCCATCAGGGGTCGCAACGCTGAGCTGGAGCAGTTGGCGAAGGCACAGGCTTCGGAGCGCAGCCGGCTGGAGAAGCTGGAGCAGAAGGTGGAGGCGGAGAAGGCCGAGCTGGAAGCCAAGGTGAAGGTCCTGGCTGAAGACCGCACGACCTTCAAGTCCCTCGAGGAGATGTCCCGCATGGCGCTGCGGGCACTCTATGAGAAGGGCTTGGAGGAGCCGCTGGCTACACACGACGAGGGCCCCACCTAGCTGCCTCCTCATCTGGTTGCGGCGCTTGAGGAAGTCGTGGGCGGTATCGGCCCCTTGGTGGAGGGAGAAGCCCGCGCTCTTTCCTCAGCCGCGCTGACGCGCGTCTTCAGCCACCTCCGTCTTCGCGATCCTGCCGCCAACCTCGACTAGCTGCTGGAGCCTGTGGATGACGAGCACTGCGCAGCTGCTGCTGAAGCCGTGAAGGGCCAGGTGGAGGCTTTGCTGAAGAGGTTCCGCGCCTTCGATCCCGCGCCCTCAACTAGCGGTGCTGCTGAACCAGCAACTCCGGCGGGCGGTGAAGGTGAGGGAAACGCTGCTATGGAAGAAGCACCCCTTGCAGGTGACGGCGGCGTCCGGGGATGACGAGATGACTTGCTGGCGGCTCCTTTCCTATTTAGCTTCTGCAATGTGCACCATGCCTCATGGAGGCGTTTAAACTTGTGTTTGGTACTGGGAGAACAATAAGTCTTGTAATATTTGTTTGAAATTTTGTGATTTCCTTCCCATTTGCTTCATGTTCTATGTCGGCAGGGCCCAACCCCGCGCATACCTCAGCCGCCGTTGGGTCGTCCGGATCGCCAGGAAGAGACCAAGGGGTGAGGGGCTATGTGGCCAGTTAGGCTCCTGAGTCGCGATGCTCAGGAGTCCCCCTTGACATGCAAACAACTTACAGAAAGGAGATGCAGGAGTAGGCCTAGCGTTCTATGTCGGCAGGGCTCGGCCCCGCGCGTACCTCAGCCGCCGTTGGGTCGTCCGGATCACCAGGACGGGACCAAGGGGTGAGGGGCTACGTGGCCAGTTAGGCTCCTGAGTCGCGATGGTCAGGAGTCCCCCTTGACGCTCGAACAACCTTCATACCTTTTTCCTTGCCGAGGCTCCGCTCGGGAGGTCGCGCGATGACCAGGCGCGAGGGACCTGGCGGGGTGGCGTACGCTTGGGAGTGACCCGAGCGTAGCCCCAGTGCCCAGCCCCCTCGCGCGACTCTCCCGAGGGGAGGTGTTGCGATGAGGCCAGACACTGAGCTCGCAGGCTCCCTGAGGTTGATACGGCCATGGGGCCGCCCTCAGTTGTTTATCACCAGCACGGAGCATAGCGCTTCCGCACTTGCATGGGCATAACCGCTCCTCGGCCGTGTCGACTGCCAGCGCGGAGCATGGTGCGTCCACTGGTGCGTGGGTGAGGGCTCCCTCTGAGTGGAGCCCCTGGGGCGTGTATAGCCCCGCCCTGACACGTGGCTTGCATGGAAGGGCTAGACGAGGTGTGTCTGGGAACTCGTGAGCCAGCGCGGAAGTCAAGGGGCCCTACCTCAAGGCGGGTTGCACCTGGTCTTGGTTCTTGTTGACTGCGGTGGTCCTGCGAGATGGTCAGGCAACCTGCGCCGAATGAATCTCCTGAGGTTATCGCATGAGAAGGCCAAGCACCAACGACCCTAGGAGGTGACGTGAACGAGGCTACCCCGCCAGACAGAGCTCAGCCATTGGGTTTATCGACGCTGCAGGGACGGACCCGAGCACAGGCGTCGTGCCTAGCCTTCTTATGCGAAGGATCCTAAAGAAAGACGATCGGCGTGCGGCTCCCATGGTGGGTGATAATCAAGCAAGTAATAACCATATATAGCTTATGCAAGAGACAAACTGGCTTAGATAAATGCAAGAATGATACATGCCACTGGGTCGGACCCGAGCGGCCTGGAGAAGATGCAGCCCGAGGGGCGCCCCTAGCAGAGTAAGCTAAAGACGTAAAAGGATACATGCCGCAAGGACAGGCCCACGCAGCCTGGGAATGATGCAGCCCGGGGGGCTCTCCCAGCTAAATAAACTTGGAAAATGTCACCTGGTTCTATTGTTGAAGGGATGTCGGGGTAGCTGAAGATGCACGGCGAAGGGGCCGCCCCTCATGAGCCGCCAGGGCCCTGAGCCTCGGGAGGCTCTGGGGGCTCAGGCAGTTCCCTGAGGACCGTCTCCATCTCCGCCAGGACCGCGTGATGCCTGGCCTCCTGGGTCGCCAGGATGCTCTGCAGGTTGCGCTGGAAGGAGGCCGCCATACTCGGCAGGCCAAACAGCATGCAGACATAGCTGTGAGGTGGACCCTCACACCGCCCAACGCGTGAAGGCCAGAAGCGCTCCTGAGATGCGGCCCTGTTGAGCCCTGGGATGTCGATGCAGACGCGCAGCCTGCCATCGTCGATTGGATGGGGGGCTGCGCCAGGTGGGCGGCGGTCGCCGTGCATGGCTCTTGCATCCTGTAGCTCCTGAGTGGTCTTGGTGATGAACTCCTGAGCGCCGGGCGCTCCTCGCCCGTTGTCCTCATGAGGGAAACGTGCCGCAAAGCACGCCTCCACGTGGTGCCTGAGCACCTCCCTCGTGATGTTGGCTAGGTCTGAGGCCCTCCAGAAGAGAGCCCTCAAGCCTTGCCCGAGGAGGGCGCCGGGCGCGCCTTCCTATGCGAGGGAGGGAGGCGCCCCAGGTGCAGGCACCGATCCTGATGTGGCTCCGCTAGAGGCACCGCTCCCCTAAGGCCCTGTACGGAGTAGTTGCTTCTTCTTCTTGGGAATGGCCTCAGGAGGGTTATGCATGCCATTGTTGTCGGGGTCTTCGATTACTGCGGCTTGGAAGGCGCGCTCGAGGGAGCACACCGCATCTCTTTCTTCGCAGGGGACTTTGATGATCCCGCTGCTTCCTGGCATCTTGAGGACGTTGTAGCCATGGTGGGTCACTGCCATGAACTTGGCTAATGCAGGATACCCGAGGATGGCGTTGTATGGCAGACGGATGTGGGTGACGTCGAAGTCGATGAGCTCGGTGCGGTAGTTGTCGCACTGGCCTAAGGTGACAGGGAGGCGGACCTGCCCTATCGGGGTGGTCGAGCCGTCAGTCACTCCTGAGAAGGGCTTGGTAGGCTGTAGCTGATCGTATGGCACTTGGAGGCTGTCAAATGTCTCGACAGACATGACATTAAGCCCTGCGCCGCCGTCGATGAGGGTTTTGGTGACTTGGACGTTGCTGATGACGGGTGAGCACAGCATCCGGAGGGCGCCTACGGTCGCCGCGCACTTGAGCTGGTCCGCCGAGCTGAAGGTGATGGCACACTTGGATCACCTGAGCGGGCGCGTAGCCTCGAGCCTAGGAAAGGCTGCATTCACCTCGCGAGAGAACTGCTTAGATGTGCTGGGATGCCGGGGCCTGAGCTCCGCCCAAGATGCAGGCGATAGCACATGGTTCCTGGAAGCCCCCAGCCCCCTCGTCCTGATGATGGTCGTCATTCCTTCTTGGCGATGGCGGTAGTGGAGGGAGACCAGCATTGCCCTGAGGGCGGTCCTCGCGAGGCTGATCCCTCCAGGCGCCCTCACGAGGCTGGTCCTGCCAGTGGTCCTCGTGAGGCCAGTTGCGCCACTCCTGGCGGTGGCCACGATCATCCTAGCGTCCTCCGCCTCGTCCTCCTCCTCGGCCATAGCCCCGGTCGTTGCGCTCGGGGCGTCGACCAAAGCATCCATCTCGAATGGCCCTGAGCTCTTGACAGTCATTGGTGTTGTGGATGTGTACGTTGTGGAAGGCGCAGAACGGACGGCTGCTCTTGGATGACTCGGGGTGGTCCCGGCCGCGCTTCGTGTCAGGCTCCGTCGCGAGAACGGCCACCCCCTTGCGCTTCATGTCTTTGGCCTTGACTTTCTTCTCCTCCGGGTCGGTAGCTGGAAGCTCGAGGAGGGAAAGGCGCCCCTCGTCGGCTCTCGCGCACTTGGTTGCCATGTTGAACAGCTCCAGAGCCATGCATAGCTCCTCGTGGATGGCGAGCTCCTCCTTCATCTTGATGTCGCGGACACCATCAGAAAACGCCGAAATGATGGCCTCGTCCGTCACCTTGGGGATACTGAGACGAACGCTGTTGAAGCGCTGGATGTACTTCTACAAGGTCTCTCCTGGTTGCTGCTTGATGCGGCGCAGGTCACCCGCGGCCGTAGGGTGGTCGCGAGTGCCCTGGAAGTTGGCGACGAAGCGGTCGCGCATCTCATCCCACGAGGAGATCGAGCCCGGGGGCAGGTTCAGGAGCCATGAGCGAGCACCATCCTTGAGAGCCATGGGGAACTAGTTCGCCATGACTTTCTTGTCATCATTGGCTGCCTCGATGCTCAGTTCGTAGAGCTGCAAGACAGGGTCGGGGGTGCCGTCGTAGCGAGGAGGCAGGTCTGGCTTGAACTTGCCCGGCCAGACGATGCTACGCAGCTTCGGAGTGAAGGCGCGGCAGCCTGCTGTGGCCACCGGGGCCCTTTGCTGATGCGGAGGCTACCCCTGATGTCCGCGTACCGCCAGTGCAGGCGGCACGCGGTCTTGTCGCGGTGGCGTTGGGAGCGCGGGAGCGTTTTCCTGTGGCCGAGGAACCTCTTGGCAGCTTCCTTCTTCCTGCGCGGCGACAAGCGCGGTGGGTCACGCCGAGGGAACACGCGCCTTGGCGCCAGGGCACCGTCTTGATGTGGAGGTGGTGGAGGTGCTCCGTGAGCTACGTCGCCCGCAGCTGGCGGAGGGCGAGGCAGCGAGAGGAACGGTGCGGGAGAGCCCCCGGCGGCGCTGACGAGCTCGGCGATGCGGTCCACCAGTCCTCGTAGAGGTCGTCGACCGGACGGTAGCGCAGGAGCTCGTGTGCCGTGAGCAGCACGGCCTGCATGTCCGTGGGAGCGCGACGAGCGTGAGACGATGATCCGGCTGGGGTTAGCGTTGAAGTGGCGGTGCGGCCGTCCCGCCGCAGGGATGGATGCAGCGAGGAAGCCTGCTGCTCGTTTCCCGCCGGGCCGGTGGCGGCGTTGGCGGCGGGCGACGAAGAACGACGGGGAGGCCCGCCGACAGGGGCCGTTTGAGCGACGCGGGCGGCCCGACGCTCGGTGCGGGCTCAACGGGCATCCGCCATGGATGCAGTGGAACGGTGGAACGCGGATCGGCGGAAGGAAAGCTTCGGCGCACCACTACTTGGTGCACCAAATGTCGGATTACGGGTTCCGGCAAAACCCTTGAGGTTCGAACACTGGGGTGCGCACGAAGATCTCTCCTCCCCTAGCTCACACCCTCACCGCGATCTCAAAGCTCAGCGCGTCGAACTCACAGAACAAGGAACACAAGGTTTATACTGGTTCGGGCCACCGATTTGGTGTAATACCCTACTCCAGTGTGGTGTGGTGGATTGCCTCTTGGGCTAGGGATGAATAGGTACAAGGGAAGAACAGTCTCCTGAGGAGAGGTGTCCTTGAGCTCGATGAGCTTGTGTGGTTGAGGATGATCTGAATGGCCCAACATCAGTTGCCTCCTACTGTGGTGGCTAGTCCTATTTATAGAGGCCCTGGTCCTCTTCCCAAATGTAGGCTGGAAGGGATCCAACAACGGCCAAATTTGAAGGGAGACAACTAGTACAAGTTATCCTGACTAAAGGTGGTCTTCGCCTGCCAAAGGCTCTGGTGGTGATGCCGTCCTGGGCTCCACGGTGACCTCCATACTGCCGTCCTGCGGGTCTTGGTCTCGTTGCACCGATATGGAAACCTTTGCCTGATGCCTCGGGACTCCTCGCCTGCGCTTACCCCTTTAGCACCAAAGAGGAAGCGAGTACGCTGCACGCTCTGGCGCCCGCCTGGCCTTGGTCGTCATGGCTTGCGTCACAGGAACCTCGTGAGGTGCCCGTCGCCTTGATCTCTTTGCCCTCGCGAGCCAGCCTGGTGAGGCTACCCCCGAGGAGGTCTCCCACCGTCCGCCTCGCGAGGCTTGGCCCCTCGCGAGGGTCTTGAGTGTTTGCTGATGAAGATGGGCCGTACAGGGCCGCTGGAGGAGACACGACGTGGGCTGCAGGCAGGCAAGTCGGGGGACCCCCGTTCCCAGGACACCGACATTTATGAGTCTGTACCCTAGGTAATTAAAGTTCATCCATGGATAATATTGGCTGTGATCTCAATCATTTGGATGCATGAACATACGGAACATGTGTATATCTGAATCTTTTTGTGAATTATCTATAAATATTGTCGTGTGATCTATCAATCATTTGGACGCATGGACATGCTGAACTTGTGTATATATGAATCTTTTGAGTTGTTGATTGTGAATGTTGGCTATGAATATGAACGTGCCTAGTGAACCTAAGTTTGATACGAATGTTTACCTTTTCTATTGTACTTGTGTGTGAACTTGTTAGTATGTCTACTGTGGGATTTGTGACGTGTGAGAAGAATTGCACCTGCTTTGTTAGGGTAGCAACAGCGCATCAGCTCTTTTAATATTTTTGCTCTGTCTTCCCCCCTCCCCCGCTCAACCCCTTCCGTAATGTTTTTGGCCTCAAAACAAACATAGTACTGTGTTGTTTTGGGGGCTTGATGAAAAATCGAGTGCTGGTTTCTGTAGGTTCACTAGTAGAAAACAGGGCTTTGGTCACAGGGCAGTATTCACATTAGTCCCGGTTCAGTCACGAACCGGGACTAATGTGAGCATTCGTCTCGGTTCGTGCGGCTAAGGCATTAGTCCCGGTTCACCTGGGCCCTTTAGTCCCGGTTGGTCCCACGAACCGGGACTAAAGGGTGCGATGCCCATTAGTCCCGGTTGGTGGCACCAACCGGGACTAAAGGTTAGACCTTTAGTCCCGGTTGTTGCCACCAACCGGTACTAATGGGCTTTGAGGCATTAGTACCGGTTCATGGCACGAACCGGTACTAAAGGTCCCATTTTCAAACTCTACCCCCCCCCCCCCCGGACCGCCTTTTCAGTTTTAGAAAAAACAAAAGAAAATGATGGAAATGTCAAAAAATAAAATAAAATAAGTTTCCCATGTGATATGTGGTCTAGTTGTTGGGAAAATTTACAAATATGAATTTTGACTTTATTTGCAAAATCTCTCTGGAATTTGTAAAATGGGCATAACTTTTGCATACGAACTCGGATGAAAAAGTTTTTTATATGAAAAATGATCTACTCGAAAAGTTACATCCGAATTGAACTGGGAACCCCGTTAAACATTTTCAAAATCCTCAAAAACCTAACAGAAAAAAAGTTACGGGGCTTTTAAGATCTAGAGTGGAAAAAATCAAAAAAAATTCAAACTTACTAGTGGCGCACCATTTGCTAGGTGCGCCACTAGTAACAGAAAAAATATAGTTTCAATTTTTTTTTGGAAAAAATGTGGTCAAATCTGGTCAAACTGTGGTCAAATAACGGTCAAACAATGGTCAAACTAATTATTCTAGAATATTAGTGTTACTAAATAATTATTTCAGTTATTTTGAATTTTGGTCAAATCTGGTCAAACTGTGGTCAAACAATGGTCAAACTAATTATTCTAGAATATTAGTGTTACTAAATAATTATTTCAATTATTTTGAATTTTGCTCAAATCTGGTCAAACTGTGGTCAAACAATGGTCAAACTAATTATTCAAGAAATATTAGTGTTACTAAATAATTATTGTTTTTTAAAAGAATAGTTTCAAACTCAAACAGTGAAATGTGTCATTTCATGCTCAAGCAAAATTCCTGAGGGTTAATAGGATTGACATCTTACTATTGTCAGGAAAACAACAAGTGCAGACTTGGAAACGAGGGAGAATAGAACCCGGAAGTTAAGCGTGCTCAGGCTGGGGGAGTGGGAGGATGGGTGACCGTTCGAGAAGTTGGATGATTTGGAATGATGAGGGGTGATTAGAGATTAGAGGATAAATTGAGCAGTGATGAGGGGTGATGATTAGAGATTAGAGGTTAAAATAATTCAGAAATTTGAAAATAAAAAAAATTCAAAAAAAATTTCAAAAAAAATCATAAAATTTCCTTTAGTCCCGGTTGGTGTTACCAACCGGGACTAAAGGTGGAGCTCCACGTGGCCGCGGCCTTTAGTCCCGGTTCGTGTAAGAACCGGGACTAAAGGGGAGAGGCATTAGTAACCACCCTTTAGTCCCGGTTCAAAAATCGGGACTAAAGGGCCTTACCAACCGGGCCAAAAGCCCCTTTTTCTACTAGTGGTTGGCCCGCCCAGCAAATGGGCTGCTGGTCCACCACGGACTGGGAGGCTAAAAATACAAGTTGTATGGTGCAGAGGCAAGTAAAAAAGCCATCGAGAGCCATCCACTAAAGAAAAAAATCGCGTCTGATGTGCTTCTTTAGTCGTGCCGCCGACCCCCTCTTTAATCCAGTTCGCCCGGGGATCTAGCTGGTATCATTTTTTTCCAGAGGGCGAACCAGTATCCGCTAGGCCTAGGTTTTTTTAAACATGCGTAGCCCATGACATCCGGAGACAGTGGTTTCAACTTATTTTTTGAGGTCCATACCAGCCTATGGGCCTCCCAGCGTAGGTTTTACTTTTTCTTAAAGATCGGCAGCCCATTGTATTTTTTTAACAAAACGCAGATCTCTTTTCTATTTATCTATATATAAGAATAATAATGTTGTGTCCAATTTATGTTTTCCCTTCTAACCACATTATATATATTTATATTATTACTATTATTGTATATTTTATAGAGACTTATATATATATTATAAAAACATCCCATGTGTTATTAACTTATAAAAGTAAATGTTTAACAGAAGTTGGCAAGGAAAATCCTGGTTGTTTTTGACTCACAGGCAAGGAAAATCCTGGTGATTGCGTACAAAAGCTTGCGGACATTTTAAGGACCAATGTAATAATAATGCGCTCATTTTTATTTTGAGCAATAACTCGCAAATTTGTTAATTTTATATATATAAAATGTGCCGCTCCGCTTTATTTTTTGATATTAATTTCTCCTTCTAACCTAACATTATATATAGAATGAGCCCACCTAATTCGTGTATTACAAGAAAGTGCAAATGGGTTGGGATTTCTTAGAAAATATTAAATGGGCCGCATTGACGCGAAGTTATTTGTTCACCCAGCCCAGCAAATGGACTGTACATTCTAGAAAACATGGGTTAAATATATCCCACAACTTTGCAGGCTGACATGTGGGCCAATAGGTCGAAGCCTACGCAGAGGTTATCAACTTGGTCAACAAATGATTATGGCATCGACAGCCATTGGATTTATATCCAACGGCCGACATGTACCTTCAATATCTTGTCTTCTTCCTCAAGCGTCGCCGGGACCGCCTGGTCCAGCCTCCGGCGGCTAGCGTCTCTGCTTAGCACGCATCGCTACGAAGCGCTACCCCACCACCGGCCTGGCTATCCCTCCACCTCTCCACACCTCCTGTTATTCTCCACCGACTGCAACCCCATGTCGCACCAGAACCAGTTATAACCCTTGTACTCCTCTCAATCTGCGACTCCACTGCCGCGTCTTCCCATCTCCAGGTCATTCCCGTCCGGGGCCACGCCGTCGCCCACCGCCTCGCTGCGCTCGGCGCGGCGTGGTCAACAAACGAGAGTCATCGGAACAGGACTGTACATGGAGAGCCTGACGGCTGGGACCCACGAGGTCCATGGTCGCATGCAAGGAAAGTTCCTCCTTATTAAGCTGAAAAAATGTTTCCTCCCCCTGACAGCTGGGACCCCTCGGCTGTATCTTCGCACGGAAGGAAGTGCCTCCTTGTTATGCAAAAAAAACTGTTCCTCCCGTTGACAGCTGGGACGTGTCAGATTTGGTGGCTGACTTGTGGGCCTACTAAGCGGACGTGTACGCAGGGCTTTGTCAACTTTATCAACAAATGATTCTAGCAGCTGGACCGTTGGATGTTAATCCAACAGCCGTGCTCCTTCTTAAACCTCTGTTCTTGCTCCCGTCTCTCGTGGGATGCACCACCGCAGTGCTGCCGCGCACCCGAACCAGTCAAGTTTCCCACTCCTCTCCATCTGCGACTCCACTGCCACGCCTTCCCCATCTCCGGGTCGTTCCAGTCTAGGGCCTCGTCGTTGTCCACCGGCCTTGGTGCGCTCGGCACAATGTGGTCAACGTGGTCAACAAACGAGAGTCATCGGAAGATGACTGTACGTGAGAGGCTGACAGTGGGGACGCACCACGCCCATGGACGCATGCATGCAACTGCATCCTTTTTACCCTGAAAAATAATGTTTTCTCCCCCTGACTTCTGGGACCCACCAGCTACATCTTCGCACGCAAGGAAGTGCGTCCTTATTACGGGCAAAAAATATTCCCCCTGACAGCTGGGACCCAACAGCTATATCTTCGCACGCAAGGAAGTGCGTCCTTATCCTCCCTGACAGCTGGGACCCACCCGGTCGAAGCGTACGTACTGTTGTCTGTCTTGTCGGAACATGTATGTACATACTGGTCGATCGGTCGCTCTGCAACGATGAACCATGGCCGAGTAAGTAGCGGCACATGTCATAGTAGAGCCCCCCGCGTAGCAGTTCAGGTTGTCCCGTCTAAACCGTGTACACGTACATACAACCACATGTCAAAAAATACGGCCACGTACGTACATACGGGCGGGGTCTCGAACGCCTACTCGCGCATACGTACGGCCAAGTCTCGTGTACATGGCTGGGTCGGAACGGAGAAGCTACGCCGTCGTGTTCATCGGGAGGCAACAGAATGCATCGTGTTCATCGGGAGGAAACAAAATACGTCATGTTCATGGGGAGCGAATCGGCTTGGACGGAGCAGCCAATCGAAACGAGGCCTGGCGTACCACAGAATAGAGGAAACAACCTTGTGTTCGACCGGCCACGATCGAAACGTGATCCTGTTCATCGGGATGGGTCTGGCGTATCGCAAACCGGAGGAAACGGACTTCTCTTGGACCTCCTACGGTCGAAACGGGGTCCTGTTGATCGGGAGGGGTGTGGCGTACCGCAAAACGGAGGAAACAGACTTGTGTTGGAGCGCTACAGTTGAAACGGGGGTCCTATTCATCAGGAGGGGTGTGGCGTACCGCAAAACGGGACTCCACGGGATACTATTCATCTCCACTTTCGACCTCCTCCAGCCTCCACAGGCTACTGTTCATCCACCGTCGACCTCCTCCAGCCTCCACCTGCGACTGTTCATCCACCGCTCCTCCACCGGCTACTGTTCAACGAGCCCTCTCCATGGGGTCCTGTTCAACCACCCCTCCACGGGCTACTGTTCATCCTCCATCGGCTACTGTTCAACCAGCCGTCCACGGGGTCCTATTCATCCAGCCCTCCACCCCCAACCGGCTCGATCGGGGTCCTGTTCATCCAGCGGCAATGGCCTCTACTACCACGGGGTCCTGTTCATCCAACCCCCACTGGGAACTGTTCATCCAACCCCCCCCCAACAACGCTCACTGTTCATCCAGAGGCATCATCGATCGGCTTCAGTTAGCAGCAGTAGCGAAGGAATTGCTCGATCGGGTTCAGTTAACAGCCATCGATCGATCGCTCAGGTTCAGTAACGCATAGCCTGCAGTGCAATCGCTCGGGTTCAGTAGGCGAACACCTCGCTCGGGTTCAGTTAGAGCCCAACGCCTCGCACCCACGTGCGCGTACGTGTACGAGAAAACGCACATCGCTCGGCCCCCGACCACCCACGGTAACGAGGAACTCCCCGATATTTTCCTCGCCCTCGCTTCTACCATGGTTTCTTCCATCATGGACGGCCCAAAGAATGTCATGCAGCTGCGTCTCCGGCCCGCCCAGGACGAAAAGCCCATTTTCTGTCTTGATTTTTTGTCATAGAAGTAGGAGCCCGCCACATCTATGATGATACCGGGTATTGTCACAATTATCGTCATAGAAGTGTCATAAGCATGACATAAATTTTTCTCGTTCGGCCCAAAATGTCACGGATGTGTCTTTTTTGTAGTGTATGAAAGGGCTGTGTAATGTTTTAATTAACCAATTCATGACTTTGATGTGGCATATATGACTCACAAAACACTGGTACAACTGCTGTTATACAAACGGTTTTTAACCCCTTTCCGCGATGGCATTTGGAACCATCGCCAAGTGAGTGTGGGAGATAGGGTGGTCCTTCCCACACGGCCTAGAAACCATCGGGGGTAGGCCCTCCGGCCACACACGCTCGGCAAAATGAGGTCGTGTGCGACGGGCGAGCGATCAAACACGATTATACGTACAGTTGTATTAAAAAATACAGTTATACATGCCAAATTCACTACTCCAGGATGCTGATAACGCAACACTATGATCAGAGACCCTTCGATGAAACTGTGTGCGATGCAATAATCGCAAACAGTGGTGTAAAATAACCTTCAAAAAAGGTGCAAAACGTTTGCAATGGGGGATGCATCAAACACGGTTCAGATTTTAGTTGCGTGTGTGATGCAGGGCATACGGTTCAGTTAAATTAATTGTTTGCGATGAGGAGGAACAAAAGAAACGGGCAGCTAGATGAAGGCATGTGCAATATACAGCATACGGTTCACTCGGATGAACTGTTTGTGATGAGGCAACACAAAACAAACGGTCAGCCAGATCAAGGTGTGTGCGATATACGACATGCGGTTCACTTGGATGAACTGTTTGCGTTGAAACAAGAGGACAGAAATGGTTCAACTTTACAAGATGTGTGTGATCCGCGGCAAACAGGTTTGTAATCGGAAACATGTGCGAAGACCAATAACAATACAGACGATTACTGCTAACAAGCCGTGTGTGTTGTGAGCAAACGATCGCTGGTATACAATTGTGAGTGACTGATGAAAACATCACCGACGGGTTCCATTGTTTAGTTCGTGTGCGATGTGATTTTCTTTGTCCGCACAACATCTACGCTCTTTCTAGAGAGCATCAACATATATACTTAAAACGAGAGCATTGCATAACCAAATTAAGCATACAATTACACAAGTGACTACACACATAACATTTCCACACACCAAAGTAAGCAATTACATGCATACTAAAGTAGGAGAAACGAGGATCTAACCATCTACTTATTGTTGCGACGACACTTGCCATTGCTCTGCTTCCGGCTAGATCCCTAGCCATTTTGGGGAAGGAGGCACTTCCTCATGTCAACGATCCACCTGTACACGTCGTAGCTCGTGTACGCCTCCTTGGCTGCGTACACGACGTGAGCTTTGTCGAGTTTCTCCATCCAGGCCGAGTGCCAGGCACGCTTGTCCTTATTGCACGAATCCTTCATGTCTCTGTAGTAGGGGTCGATGATGGCCTTAGCGAGGTGAACTGGTGAGTCCTTCTCATGCTCCTTGCTGCCCCAGATCTTGTATTGGTCATGGATGTTGACATGATTCTAGCAGCCGATGCTCGCATTCTCGAGCGCCTTTACATCGTTGGTGATGTCCACCATAGCGAACATGTAGTGGGGGCTGTTGACAAACCTAGCAAAACGCTCGCAAGGCCTTGTGGCCAGGCAGTAGTTGAAAGCACAAGTTCTCCCTGGGTGATTTTGGTAATTAATGTCAACATATCTCTTGTTGGACAAATACTTTCATCTAGTATATTTCAGATAAGTCCAACAGTGGAGTGGCATGGACAAGAGGATGTGGAACCCCTTCAAGATGATAAGGACAAAGGATTGGCTCAAGCTCAAAGCTCAGGACTCTACATCATTTTAGTGATCCAAGATCACATTGAGTCCATAGGAAAGCCAATACTATTAAGAGGGGATGAGGTGTTGCTTAATGGCTTGCTTGCTCAAAGTGCTTAGTGATATGCTCCAAAACCCTCAACCACTTTCTCATATCCACATATGTCCCAAAACCAAAAGTCAAACTCGGCCCCACCGAAACTTTTCTTCCGGCGCCACCGAGTTCACTTGACATAGCCACTGCCAGAAACCCTAGTCTTTTCGGCCTCACTGATGGGATCTCGGTCTCACCGAGATGGGCTTGCAAACTCTTTGTTGCCTATTACATTAATTTCCGTCTCACCGAAATATGAAATCTGTACCACTGAGTTTGCTTGGCCAACTCTCTGTTTTGCTTATTACCCAAATTGGTCCCACCGAGTTTGTGTAATCGGTTAAACCGAGATGAGGCTCTAACCCTAGCACATCGGTCCCACCGAGTTGATCTTGTCGGTCCCACCGAAAATCCTAATGTTCACATTTTGAACTAAACCGGTCTAACCGAGTTTTCTGATTCGGTCCCACCGAGTTTGGTGATTTGTGTGTAACGGTTAGATTTTGTGTGGAGGCTATATATACCCCTCCACCCACTCTTCATTCGTACAGAGAGCCATCAGAACGTGCCTACACTTCGAACATACATTTTCTGAGAGAGAACCACCTACACTTGTGTTGAGACCAAGATATTCCATTCCAACCACATAAATCTTGATCTCTAGCCTTCCCCAAGTTGCTTTCCACTTAGATCATCTTTCTACCAAATACAATCCTATGAGAGAGAGTTGAGTGTTGGGGAGACTATCATTTGAAGCACAATAGCATGGAGTTCATCATCAACACACCATCTATTACCTCTTGGAGAGTGGTGTCTCCTAGATTGGTTAGGTGTCACTTGGGAGCCTCCGTCAAGATTGTGGAGTTGAACCAAGGAGTTTGTACGGGCAAGGAGATCGCCTACTTTGTGAAGATCTACCCTAGTGAGGCAAGTCCTTCATGGGCGATGGTCATGGTGGGATAGACAAGGTTGCTTCTTCGTGGACCCTTCATGGGTGGAGCCCTCCGTGGACTCGCGCAACTGTTACCCTTCGTGGGTTGAAGTCTCCATCAACATGGATGTACGATAGCACCACCTATCGGAACCACGGATAAAAAATCTCCGTGTCTCAAATTGCGTTTGCACACTTCAATCCCATCCCTTTACATTCTTGCAACATGCATGATTTACTTTCCGCTACTCATATACTCTTGTCATGCTTGCTTGATATGTATTGTGAATGTTTGAACTTGTGCTAAAACTCCACTTCAACTTAAAGATTTTAAAAACTGCAAGTTTTCTTGCTAAGAGTCTATTCACCCCCCCTATAGACACCTCTTCTCGATCCTTTCAATTGGTATTAGAGCATTGGTCTCCATTGCTTTGGTTTAAACATCTTTGGAGGAAGATGGATGAGTCTATGTTGGGGAGTCTTAGACATAGAGTACCTATACTTGATGGAGAGTACTTTCATGAGTGGAAAAATGAGATGCTTGAGATTTTCAATGAATATCATTTGACCAAATACATTACTATTCCTTGTGCTCGCATTGTTGATCCTTTGCATCCCACACCGATGAGGATCTTGACATGATTCACAATCTTAGAACCATCAATCTTATTGTAAAAGGATTGCGTAAAAATTTGATTGCTAGCTTACCTACTCTAGATTGTGCTTACACCATATGGAGATTTCTAGAGGAACGATTCCCAAATTATTCCTTGAAAAATCTAGATGAGATTCTCCATAAGTCTATTGCCTTGAATAGGATGAGTACTAGTGATCCTAAGTTTGATGATTGTCTATTTGAGCTTCATGATCTCATGCGTGGTGCCAAAGGAGATGTTGGAATTATTAGCAATATCATTTCCGAAGTCATTAGAATTCATAGAGATGAACATTGTTACGGTCATACTTCTAATGAATTACCCTCTCTAGGAATTGATTAATCACAAGACGATGTTGAACATGGATACTACGATGAGGATGATGATAGTGACTATGATCTTGATGATGCGATGAGACACTTTGGTCTTATGGCCAATCTTCACGGCTACATGGCTGGAGGAAAGGAATGGGTCCTTCATAGTGGATGTACTGATCATATGACCGGAGACAAGGATATGTTTCGTGAGCTTGCTGAAAACGACGACCCTCGAAAGTATGTCACTTTTGGTGATAACTCAAAGGGTAAGGTGGTTGGCCTCGGTAAGGTGGCCATCTCACATGATAGCTCCATACAAAATGTTATGCTTGCTGAATCGCTTGGCTACAATTTACTTTCCGTATCTAGACTTGCTGACTTTGGTTTCAACGTCCTATTTACTGAAGTAGATTGCCAAGTGTTTCGTAGAGATAATCATAAAATGGTCTTTACCGGTATCCGTAGAGGTGATCTTTACATTGTTGACTTCACTAAAAAGGCTCAACCTAGAACTTGCTTAATTGCTAAATCCTCAAAAGGCTGGTTGTGGCATAGAAGGTTAGGTCATGTGGGCATGCGAAATCTTGACAAGCTTATTAAGGGTGATCATATCCTTGGAGTGAAAGATGTTATATTTGACAAGGATAGACTTTGTAGTGCTTGTCAAGCAGGAAAACATTATGACCACGAGAAGACCGCTCGAGCTACTTCATATGGATCTCTTTGGTCCCAATGCCTACAAGATTCTCGGTGGTAACTCATTTGGTCTAGTCATAGTCCATGATTTTTCAAGATTTACGTGGGTGTTCTTTCTTGATGATAAATCGCAAGTCCAAAGGATCTTCAAAAACTTCGCTAGGAAGGCCCAAAATCAATTTGAAGTGAAGATCAAGAAGGTTCGCAGCGATAATGGAACGGAGTTCAAGAACGCAAATGTGGACACCTTTCTTGACGAAGAAGGTATTTCACACGAGTTCTCGGCTACGTAGACGCCTCAACAAAATGGAGTTGTTGAGAGGAAGAACCGGACTCTTATTTAGATGGCAAGAATGATGCTTGATGAGTACAAGACTCCAAAACACTTTTGGGCGGAAGCGGTTGAGACAGCTTGTCATGCAACAAATCGCTTATATATTCACAAGCTACTCGGCAAGACGGCATATGAGCTCCTCACGAGTAAAAAACCCCAACTTGGATACTTTCGAGTATTTGGCTCAAAGTGTGACATTCTTGATAAACATCGTCGTTCTAAATTTGCTCCTAAATCTCATGAGGGTTTCCTACTTGGTTATGGCTCAAACTCTCACACTTACCGTGTCTACAACAGTTTCACCCGAAAGGTTGAAGAGACGGTAGATGTGAAGTTTGATGAATCTAACAGCTCGCAAGTAGAGCAATTGCCAATTGATGTAGGAGATAAATATCCTTAAGAAGCAATCCAAGACTTGTCTATTGGCAAGATTCGTCCAACGAAGGTGAAGGAGAGTACCTCGTCCATCCAAGTGGAAGCTTCTACCTCACGACAAGGTGAACCAAGAGTTGATACGGAAGCATCCACAAGTGGGACACACCAAGATGAAGAGAACGAGGAAATACACCAAGATGAACATCATCAACCTCCTTCTCCACCATGACAAGAGAACGACAACGTCAACAATGAAGAAGGCCTAGAAGAAGGACAAGATGAAGAAGATGTTCCACCCCGACCCAAGCAAAAGCTCTCACGAGTTAGAGCAAGAGTCGCCAGAGACCATCCCGTCGAGCAAATCTACAATGACATTCAAACCGGGAGAATCACTCGCTCTAAATCTCGTTTGGCTAATTTTTGTGAACACTATTCATTCATCTCTAGCATTGAACCTATGAAGGTTGAAGAAGCATTGGAAGATCCGGACTGGATAAACGCCATGCATGAAGAGCTACACAACTTTGAAAGAAATCAAGTGTGGACATTGGTCGAGAAGCCCAACAATAACCATAACATCATCGGTACGAAATGGGTGTTTCGCAACAAGCAAGATGAAGATGGACAAGTAGTTCGCAACAAAGCACGTCTCGGCACCCAAGGCTACACTCAAGTCGAAGGTATGGACTATGGTGAGACATATGCCCCCGTTGCTAGACTTGAGTCCATCCGCATCTTACTTGCCTATGCTATTCACCATGATATCACCTTGTACCAAATGGACATTAAAAGTGCTTTTCTAAATGGTGAAATTGAGGAGGAAGTTTATGTTAAACAACCTCCCGTCTTTGTCAATCCTAAGAAACCCGATCATGTTTACAAACTTTACAAAGCTCTTTATGGTCTTAAGCAAGCTCCTAGAGCATGGTATAAATGCTTGACCAAGTTCCTTATTGAAAAAGGCTTTGAGATTGGAAAGATAGATTCTACTCTTTTCACTAAAAGGGTTAATGGTGAATTATTTGTATGCCAAATTTATGTTGATGATATCATATTTGGTTCTACTAACCCTCATTTTAGTGAAAAGTTTGGAAAGCTAATGTCGGAGAAGTTTGAGATGTCTATGATGAGTGAACTCAAGTTCTTTCTTGGGTTGCAAATCAAGCAAACTAAGGAAGGCACCTTTGTTTCTCAAACAAAGTACACCAAGGACTTATTCAAGAAGTTCAACATGCAAGAAAGCAAAGGTATGTAAATTCCCATGCCTACTAGTGGACATCTTGACTTGACTAAGGATGGTAAACTGGTTGATCAAAAGGTTTATCGCTCTATGATTGGATCATTGTTATATCTATGTGCCTCTCGTCTCGATATTATGCTAAGCGTGTGCATGTGTGCACGATATTAAGAGGCCCCCAAAGAATGTCATCTTAAGGCTGTGAAAAGGATAGTGAGATACTTAATACATACACAAAACTTTGGCATTTGGTATCGTAAGAGGTCCTCTTTTGATCTTGTTGGCTATTCCGACTCGGACTATGCCGGAGACAAGGTTGATAGAAAGTCCACTTCGGGTACTTGTCAATTTCTTGGTAGATCTCTTGTGTCTTGGTCCTCCAAGAAACAAAACTCAGTATCCTTATCCACCGCCGAAGCGGAATACATTGCCGCTAGTTCATGTTGTGCTCAATTACTTTGGATGACCCAAACTCTTAAAGATTATGGGATATATGTGAAACATGTTCCTTTGCTTTGTGACAATGAAAGTGCTATTAAGATTGCTCACAACCCCGTGCAACATTCTCGAACTAAGCATATTGAAGTTCGTCATCATTTCATTCGATATCATGTTGCTAAAGGGGACATTAATCTTAAGCATGTTCGTACCGATAAGCAATTGGCGGATATATTTACCAAACCGCTTGATGATAAAGTCTTTTGCCGGTTGAGAGGTGAATTGAACATCATTGATGCTTCAAACTTGGAGTAGGAACTCCATGTGGATACATGCAAGGCATGAATCTATGACTAATCCTTGCTATTTCTCTTATGATGATATTCATATGTATTGGATATACTTGCACCCTTGCATGCTATCTAACCCTTGTAGGTACTTGGATGAATCTAAATCTATGAGATTGCAACTCACTCACATCTTGAGAAATCACTACATCACCAAGTCGCTACAATACGGTGGTTGATGACAAGGAAGCACGAAACCCTTCAACATATCCTTTGACAAATTCTATATATCAAATTTCATTTGGTATCAAGTTTCATGATTGTCATTTTGGATACACAAGTGCTATTCCTTGCAAGACTAACCCATGTAGGTAGATGAACTCAAATTATAAGTGGTGCTCCCAACTTGATGAGCTACATCAACTTTGAGCATCCCACACAAGTTCAATTACATGATCAAGATCAACACCACCACCCAAGGTGTGTTATTCCATCTTAGAGAAGCTTTACTCCAAGTCATGGGCCAAAGAAACTCAACAAGATGTGAATACATCAAATTGCTTAAACGAAAAATGGTAACCCCATTTTGAGCTTAAACGATGAGTATGACCCATGATCAAGTGCCCTCACTTGACTCCTAAGTCAATATACTCTAACATAGGTGACTTTGTCACCGCCCATTTCTAGATGAAGTTCTCTTGTGTGTTTTTCCGTGTTCTTGCATTTGTCTCATGCATGTTTGTTTTCCCTTCCAAAAAAAACTTCATCTAGATTTTCTTTTCTCTGTTTTGTTCTGCATTTCTTGCATCCAATTCCTTGCAAATTCTTCAGTTAATTCATTGCAAATCCTTGTGAGATCTTTCTTCCTAGTGAGCTGAGGTGACAAGTGCTTTCTCTGTGATGAACTCGGTCACACCGATCTATTGCTCTCGGTCAACCCGAATCCTTTCGGTGCAACCGAAGCACACACCTCGGTGCCACCGATTTCACTGCAGACAAAACAACTTGCCACTTGATCCTGCATTCCTTTTTACTCAGCTCCACTCAATGATTCTTGTCCTCTACCAGCATCACATTTTATACGCTGCTTTGCTCTGTGACTCAAGGACCAAACCTATTTTGACTCACACTCCAGAGGATCCCTTCTTGGAAATTGATGTCAAAGGGGCAGAGAGAGTTCACATCAAAGCTTAATCCTTCAAAACAGGGAGAGAATGCTTCAAACAGGGGGAGAGAAGAATTACATACCCTAGATGCTTGGTGTTCAAGAGGAGATAAGTCACATGTCTTTATAGGGGAAAGACATGTTCATGTTGTTTGTGTATTTTCTTTGCTCTGTTCTTCTGTTCCCTATCTTCTCCCAGTATCCCATATAAGATTCAGGGGGTGCAAGACATCTAAGGGAAGAAAATCTTCGAATTCATTGCATATCTTTACCTTTGGGGACATGTCTATATCTAATAGAGTAACCAATGCTCACACTCTACATGTCATCCCAATCTTGGTACTCTTGTGGTTCTTTTTGTTTGCTCTGGCTAAGTAGATGTATCTGCGTTATCTAACCTTGTTTACTCTGGTTCATCCCTTTCTAAGCCAACTCAAGACCACAAGGTAAGTATATGCATCACACTCATGTGCATGAGGATTTCTTGCTGATGTACATACTGTTTGCAAGAAGGACTCATGACCATGAAGGTACATTTCCTATATTCACATCTTTTGCTCTGATGCATATAGCCAAGATACATGTAACACATTGCTTGCTCTGTCATGATTATGCACTCATATGCTCTTATGTTCCATATTCACATGATTGCATACATGTAGGGGGAGCCTATGCATGTTACATGTCTTTCCAAAGCTTTACCTGTTATTCTCTGTATCTTTATCTAAAGCTTTGGTGTATGTTGTCATCAATTACCAAAAAGTGGGAGATTGAAAGCACAAGTGCTCCCTGGGTGATTTTGGTAATTAATGTCAACATATCTCTTGTTGGACTAATACTCTCATCTAGTATATTTCAGATAAGTCCAACAGTGGAGTGGCATGGACATGAGGATGTGGAACCCCTTCAAGATGATAAGGACAAAGGATTGGCTCAAGCTAAAAGCTCAGGACTCTACATTTTTCATTTTAGTGATCCAAGATCACATTGAGTCCATAGGAAAGCCAATACTATTAAGAGGGGATGAGGTGTTGCTTAATGGCTTGTTTGCTCAAAGTGCTTAGTGATATGCTCCAAAACCCTCAACCACTTTCTCATATCCACATATGTCCCAAAACCAAAAGTCAAACTCGGCCCCACCGAAACTTTTCATCCAGCGCCACCGAGTTCACTTGACATAGCCACTGCCAGAAACCCTAGTCTTTCGGTCTCACCGAGATGGGCTTGCAAACTCTCTGTTGCCTATTGCATTAATTTCGGTCTCACCGAAATATGAAATCGGTACCACCGAGTTTGCTTGGCCAACTCTCTGTTTTTCCTATTACCCAAATCGGTCCCACCGAGTTTGTGTTAGCGGTCAAACCGAGACGAGGCTTTACCCTAACCCTAGCACATCGGTCCCACCGAGTTGATCTTGTCGGTCCCACCGAAAATCCTAACGTTCACATTTTGAACTAAATCAGTCTGACCGAGTTTTCTGATTCGGTCCCACCGAGTTTGGTGATTTGTGTGTAACGGTTAGATTTTGTGTCGAGGCTATATATACCCCTCCACCCACTCTTCATTCGTACAGAGAGCCATCAGAACGTGCCTACACTTCCAACATACATTTTCTGAGAGAGAACCACCTACACTTGTGTCGAGACCAAGATATCCCATTCCAACCACATAAATCTTGATCTCTAGCCTTCCCCAAGTTGCTTTCCACTCAAATCATCTTTCAACCAAATCCAATCCTATGAGAGAGAGTTGAGTGTTGGCGAGACTATCATTTGAAGCACAAGATCAAGGAGTTCATCATCAACACACCATCTATTACCTCTTGGAGAGTGGTGTCTCCTAGATTGGTTAGGTGTCACCTGGGAGCCTCCGTCAAGATTGTGGAGTTGAACCAAGGAGTTTGTACGGGCAAGGAGATCGCCTACTTCGTGAAGATCTACCCTAGTGAGGCAAGTCCTTCGTGGGCGATGGCCATGGTGGGATAGACAAGGTTGCTTCTTCATGGACCCTTTGTGGGTGGAGCCCTCCGTGGACTCGCGCAACCGTTACCCTTCGTGGGTTGAAGTCTCCATCAACGTGGATGTACGATAGCACCACCTATCGGAACCACGGATAAAAAATCTCCGTGTCTCAAATTGCGTTTGCCCACTTCAATCCCATCCCTTTACATTCTTGCAACTTGCATGATTTACTTTCCGCTGCTCATATACTCTTGTCATGCTTGCTTGATATGTATTGTGAATGTTTGAACTTGTGCTAAAACTCCACTTCAACTTAAAGATTTTAAAAACTGCAAGTTTTCTTGCTAAGAGTCTATTCACCCCCCTCTAGACACCTCTTCTTGATCCTTTCAGTAGTGGTAGACAAGGACGTGGTGGCGCAGGCACATCTGGGCGACGGCGACCTTGGGACGAGACCCGACACGAGCGCAGGTGTACTCGAGGTCGAACCCGACCACCTTGTACTTCTCCTCGGCAAGCAACAACTCCATGACATGGATGGAGTGCTCCACCCAGACCAGGTCATTGGTGTACACCACCGAGAGGTCCATGAACCTTCCGTGGGTGTCCACCACGGCATGCATGGTGAACTACTGCTCGTCGTCGGTAGCCACTCGGAGCACCATTGGAGCCGCGCAGGATACCCTCTAAGAATTTCTTGTGGTGGGTGTGCTTCTTGCAATGGTGGGGCGCGATCGGAAGGTTGAAGAGACACAAGGGTTAAATGGCCGCTACAATAAATGGGGGCGGGCCGGCCTGTAATCATCACGTCTTGTCACGGCGTTCATAGCGGAGGATTCCAGTGCACGCTTGACAACACCGCATCGCATGCGTGGGCTCGAAGAGGCGCCAAATGTATCGTCGGTGAGCCTGTTCCTGCGCTACCATGCAAATTTCCGCGCAAGCTTCCCTCCTAGCTAGTTTGGCCACGCGTCAGCTAGAAGAGGGACAAATCATGGGCGTTTATTGGCAAAAAGCTTTGTAAAAACAAAGTGTGTGGAATGACTTCGGTCATAAGTTTACCCGTGGGTGGTGAGGTCAAAGTTACACAGAAGGGTGATGATGGACACTCGAGTGCGATAATTAATTCTGCGTTCTACAGGGCACACCGTGGAAGAAACCAGCTGTGTGCAATAATGTCGAAGATTGCAGTCAAGTTAGCTATACAGATCGTGTGCTGTGAGATCGACAAGGTAAACAAATTCGAGAATGGTTAATAAAATCTAAGACCATTGCATATTAAGGTCAAAATAGTGCTACCAATATACGAGTCTCATACGATGCCATTTCAACGATTGTACCACAAAAGCTCGAAATGTTACAAGGTTCAAATTCCAGAGTTATATGGCTCAAATTCGAAGATTACAAGGTTCAAACTGATATTAGAAATGAAATTCAGCTCATCAGCTGCAAACGCTCGCGCTGATCCACTGAACATGGATATCAGAGAGGTTCAAACTAATATTACCACTTCTAAGTCTGGTTTCGAAACCTCACAATTTTTGCAAAGGGGTCAGCCACTCAGAAGTCATGCATGGGGTTGACACGATGACTTTCGATTACTCTGTCATCTGAAGTTCCAAAATGAAATTAAGCATTTTTGCGGCCTATTCCATTCTGCCACAGGCGCCTGCGCTGATCAACAAACCATTCATTTTTGCGAAATAAATGTAGGGCAAACCTCATTTCCTTCAGCACCCTTGCTTTGAGAACAAAGAACCTGGCGAATATAATCTCTGGTAAGGTCCCTCGGTAGGAGTTCAAAGTACTTTCTAAGAGATGCAGATCTAGGCATTCGACGTGATTGTTATATTGTATCACATTATCCACCACTGGGCCAAATCTTATCTGCAAAAGAAGAAAACGTGTTAGTGCCTACATGCAGTTTTGGACATTACTACAGGCCTATTTGGTTTGTAGGATTTGTAAAATGCACTAACATTCCATCTTTGATCTGACATGATTAACATGGGCATTTCATTACATTCTAGAAAAATGTAGCCTTCTTCACAAGAGGTTGGAGTTGATGAAAAGTTCCCTAAGAAAACTAGTACAGATGAATCCAAAGGAGAAATGCTTATTGATTGTAACCATATGGATCAAGCAACCAATATGGGGGGGTACATGTATGTACTGAAATCCTCCAAAAGAATCCCTCAGAAATCATAGTACATTGTCATTGTAAACTTGGAAAAAGGTGTCACAAATTGAACTCCCTTATGGTTAACATTTAACAGGAAAGGAACATCACCTCGATATATAGCTTCTCCAGGCACGGAAAGCATCTCAGGAAACTGACAACTTGCTCCAGGTTGGGGCCGATAGTTTCGGGGTCAAGCTTGTTGGAATCATTTTCTGAATGACAGACGAACAAAAATCTTCAAAATTAGAATAATGTTAATTTGTAGAAGGAGAGGTAGAAGGCGGCTGTTGTACCTGAATGGGTGTGGATCCAATAACCAGTTCAGAGTATTTGTCAGACGAGTAGCCCACCATTGTCAATTTCAGCGCAGAAATGACTTTGATTCTTGTTGGACCTTCTTGATCAACTACAAGTAATCTCTCAAGTGCAGGTGTGTCCTCAGTGACCATACCGTGGTACACATCTTGTGATGTCTTCCTGCCGCACCAGCAACAAACATAAATAGTCCGGAGAGTCATGGAGGTGATGTGGAAGGAACTCAACCCATAGATCTCCTAAGGACGAAGGTACTCGATTGTAGTACAACCATGGAGCGGGTGCTCCATGTCACCGTTTGAGAGGCAGATGGTGACGAGCTCAAGGTGCTTCAGTCGTGGTAGAATAAGAGCGGGCGCGTCATTAAGGGGGGATGGCAGTTCCTGAACTTGGCGATGCATAGCGTGGGTGTGAGGCGGAGTGCGGAAATTGGCAGCGACCGCATATGCCCATCATCAAAAGTGAGCTCCTCGAGCTGATCAATGGCGGGGGATCGGAACTAGTCATCAAGCTTGGCTCGGTCCTTGCTGTTGGAACGGAACTTGCCCATTCTAAGGGCTCTGGTTGGGCCAAGGTGACTACCAAGGATCTTGGAGAACGCATCCAAGCTTTTGCGATAGCCATGGCAGACCTCGTGGGTGTCGATGAGGTCGAGAGGGCTAGAGTTCCATAGGGGGCACCACCGCTGGGAAAGGACGGTTGTCCGCGCCCCATATTTGATTGGGAGGAGGGAGATGATGACTGTCAACATATCATCGGGGAGGCTGCAGATGAAGTCTAGGCCTGCTGGAGTCAGTTGCGGTTCTAGCTCGCCCCGCCTCTGCTTGTTGGCAGCCCCGTTCTCCACCTCTGGAGTCTCCTTGTCAGCGGCGCTTTCTGATAGAAATGGGAGTACTTGGAATATTTAGTTAAATTAGGGAAATAGAAAAGTGTATTGGTAACTAGAAGTTATTAGGTAGGTGTTGGGGAACGTAGTAATTTCAACAATTTTCCACGCACACGCATGATCATGGTGATGCATAGCAACGAGAGAGGAGAGTGTCGTCCACATACCCTCATAGACCGTAAGCGAAAGCGTTATGACAATGCAGTTGATGTAGTCGTAGGTCTTCATGATCGACCGATCCTAGTACCGAACGTACGGCACCTCCGCGGTCTGCACATGTTCAGCTCGGCGACGTCCCACGAACTCATGATCCAGTAGAGCTTCGAGGGAGAGTTCCGTCAGCACGACGGCGGTGATGACGGTGTTGATGAAGCTACCAACGCAGGGCTTCGCCTAAGCACCGCTATGATATGACCGAGGTGGATTATGGTGGAGGGGGGCACCGCACACGGCTAAAAGATCAATGATCAACTTGTGTGTCTATGGGGTGCCCCCCTCCCCCGTATATAAATGAGTGGAGGGGGGAGGGCTGGCCCTCCTATGGCGTGCCCTGGAGGAGCCCTACTCCCACCGGGAGTAGGATTCCCCCTTCCATGAGTAGGAGTAGGAGGGAAGGAAGGAGGAGAGAGGGGGAAGGAAAAAGGGGGGCGCTGCCCCCCCTTCCTTGTCCAATTCGGACTAGAGGGGGAGGGGGCGCGTGGCCTGCCCTGGCCGCCCCTTCCTCTCTCCACCAAGGCCCATGAGGCCCATTACACTCCCTGGGGGTTCCGGTAACCCCCCAGTACTCCGGTATTCGTCCGAACTCATCCGGAACCCTTCCGAAGTCCAAACATAGTCATCCAATATATCGATCTTTATGTCTCGACCATTTTGAGACTCCTCGTCATGTCCGTGATCATATCCGAGACTCTGAACTACCTTCGGTACATCAAAACACATAAACTCATATTATTGATCGTCACCGAACGTTAAGCATGCGGACCCTATGTGTTCGAGAACTATGTAGACATGACTGAGACACGTCTCCGGTCAGTAACCAATAGCGGAACCTGGATGCTCATATTGATTCCTACATATTCTACGAAGATCTTTATCGGTCAAACCGCATAACAACATACTTGTTCCCTTTGTCATCGGTATATTACTTGCCCGAGATTCGATCGTCTGTATCTCAATACCTAGTTCAATCTCGTTACCGGCAAGTCTCTTTACTCGTTCTGTAATGCATCATTCCGCAACTAACTCATTAGTTACAATGCTTGCAAGGCTTATAGTGATGTGCATTACCGAGAGGGCCCAGAGATACCTCTCCGACAATCGGAGTGACAAATCCTAATCTCGATCTATGCCAACTCAACAAGTACCATCGGAGACACCTATAGAGCACCTTTGTAATCACCCAGTTACGTTGTGACGTTTGGTAGCACACAAAGTGTTCCTCCGGTATTCGGGAGTTGCATAATCCCATAGTCATAGGAACATGCATAAGTCATGAAGAAAGCAATAGCAATATACTAAACGATCAAATGCTAAGCTAACGGAATGGGTCAAGCCAATCACATCATTCTCTAATGATGTGATCCCGTTAATCAAATGACAACTCATGTCTATGGCTAGGAAAATTAACCATCTTTGATTCAACGAGCTAGTCTTGTAGAGGCATACTAGTGACACTTTGTTTGTCTATGTATTCACACATGTACTAAGTTTCCGGTTAATACAATTCTAGCATGAATAATAAACATTTATCATGATATAAGGAAATATAAATAACAACTTTATTATTGCCTCTAGGGCATATTTCCTTCAGTCTCCCACTTGTGCTAGAGTCAATAATCTAGATTACACAGTAATGATTCTAACACCCATGGAGTCTTGGTGCTGATCATGTTTTGCTCGTGAGAGAGGCTTAGTCAACGGGTCTGCAACATTCAGATCCGTATGTATCTTGCAAATCTCTATGTCTCCGTCCTTGACTTGATCGCGGATGGAATTGAAGCGTCTCTTGATGTGCTTGGTTCTCTTGTGAAATCTGGATTCCTTTGCCAAGGCAATTGCACCAGTATTGTCACAAAAGATTTTCATTGGACCCAATGCACTAGGTATGACACCTAGATCGGATATGAACTCCTTCATCCAGACTCCTTCATTTGCTGCTTCCGAAGCAGCTATGTACTCCGCTTCACACGTAGATCCCGCCACGACGCTTTGCTTAGAACTGCACCAACTGATAGCTCCACCGTTCAATATAAACACGTATCCGATTTGTGACTTAGAGTCATCCGGATCAGCGTCAAAGCTTGCATCGACGTAACCATTTACGATGAGCTCTTTGTCACGTCCATAAACGAGAAACATATCCTTAGTCCTTTTCAGGTATTTCAGGATGTTCTGGACCGCTGTCCAGTGATCCACATCTGGATTACTTTGGTACCTCCCTGCTAAACTAATAGCAAGGCACACATCAGGTCTGGTACACAACATTGCATACATGATAGAGCCTATGGCTGAAGCATAGGGAACACCTTTCATTTTCTCTCTATCTTCTGCAGTGGTCGGGCATTGAGTCTGACTCAACTTCACACCTTTTAACATAGGCAAGAACCCTTTCTTTGCTTGATCCATTTTGAACTTCTTCAAAACTTTATCAAGGTATGTGCTTTGCGAAAGTCCAATTAAGCGTCTTGATCTATCTCTATAGATCTTGATGCCCAATATATAAGTAGCTTCACCGAGGTCTTTCATTGAAAAACTCTTATTCAAGTATCCTTTTATGCTATCCAGAAATTCTATATCATTTCCAATCAACAATATGTCATCCACATATAATATTAGAAATGCTACAGAGCTCCCACTCACTTTCTTGTAAATACAGGCTTCTCCAAAAGTCTGTATAAAACCATATGCTTTGATCACACTATCAAAACATTTATTCCAACTCTGAGATGCTTGCACCAGTCCATAGATGGATCGCTTGAGCTTACACACTTTGTTAGCATCCTTTGGATCGATAAAACCTTCAGGTTGAATCATATACAACTCCTCTTCCAAAAATCCATTCAGGAATGCAGTCTTTACATCCATTTGCCAAATTTCATAATCATAAAATGCGGCAATTGCTAACATGATTCGAATGGACTTAAGCATCACTAGAGGTGAGAAAGTCTCATCATAGTCAACTCCTTGAACTTGTCAAAAACCTTTCGCAACAAGTCGAGCTTTGTAGACAGTAACATTACCGTCAGCGTCAGTCTTCTTCTTGAAGATCCATTTATTCTTGATGGCTTGCCGATCATTGGGCAAGTCAACCAAAGTCCACACTTTATTCTCATACATGGATCCCATCTCAGATTTCATGGCCTCAAGCCATTTTGCGGAATCTGGGCTCATCATCTCTTCCTCATAGTTCGTAGGTTCGTCATGGTCAAGTAACATGACCTCCAGAACAGGATTACCGTACCACTCTGGTGTGGATCTTACTCTGGTTGACCTACGAGGTTTGGTAGCAACTTTATCTGAAGTTACATGATCATCATCATTAGCTTCCTCACTAATTGGTGTAGGAGTCACAGGAACAGATTTCTATGATGAACTACTTTCCAATAAGGGAGCAGGTACAGTTACCTCATCAAGTTCTACTTTCCTCCCACTCACTTCTTTCGAGAGAAACTCCATCTCTAGAAAGGATCCATTCTTAGCAACGAATGTCTTGCCTTCGGATCTGTGATAGAAGGTGTACCCAACAGTCTCCTTTGGGCATCCTATGAAGACACATTTTTCCGATTTGGGTTCGAGCTTATCAGGTTGAAGCTTTTTCACATAAGCATCGCAGCCCCAAACTTCAAGAAATGACAACTTTGGTTTCCTGCCAAACCACAGTTCATAAGGCATCGTCTCAATGGATTTAGATGGTGCCCTATTTAACGTGAATGCAGCCATCTCTAAAGCATAACCCCAAAACGATAGCGGTAAATCAGTAAGAGACATCATAGATCCCACCATATCTAGTAAAGTACGATTACGACGTTCGGACACACCATTACGCTGTGGTGTTCCGGGTGGCGTGAGTTGCAAAACTATTCCGCATTGTTTCAAATGAAGACCAAACTCGTAACTAAAATATTCTCCTCCACGATCAGATCATAGAAACTTTATTTTCTTGTTACGATGATTTTCCACTTCACTCTGAAATTCTTTGAACTTTTCAAATGTTTCAGACTTATGTTTCATCAAGTAGATATACCCATATCTGCTCAAATCATCTGTGAAGGTGAGAAAATAACGACACCCACCGCGAGCCTCAACATTCATCGGACCACATACATCAGTATGTATGATTTCCAATAAATCTGTTGCTCGCTCCATTGTTCCGGAGAACGTTGTTTTAGTCATCTTGCCCATGAGGCATGGTTCGCAAGTACCAAGTGATTCCAAAAGTCCATCAGAATGGAGTTTCTTCATGCGCTTTACACCAATATGACCTAAACGGCAGTGCCACAAATAAGTTGCACTATCATTATCAACTCTGCATCTTTTGGCTTCAATATTATGAATATGTGTATCACTACTATCGAGATTCGTCAAACATAGACCACTCTTCAAGGGTGCATGACCATAAAAGATATTACTCATATAAATAGAACAACCCTTATTCTCATATTTAAATGAATAGCCGTCTCGCGTCAAACAAGATCCAGATATAATGTTCATGCTCAACGCTGGCACCAAATAACAATTATTCAGGTCAAAAACTAATCCCGAAGGTAGATGTAGAGGTAGCGTGCCGACTGCGATCACATTGACTTTGGAACCATTTCCCACGCGCATCGTCACCTCGTCCTTAGACAATCTTCGCTTAATCCATAGTCCTTATTTCAAGTTACAGATATTAGCAACAGAACCAGTATCAAATACCCAGGTGCTACTGCGAGCATTAGTAAGGTACACTTCAATAACATGTATATCACATATACCTTTGTTCACCTTGCTATCCTTCTTATCCGCCAAATACTTGGGGCAGTTCCGCTTCCAGTGACCAGTCCCTTTGCAGTAGAAGCACTCAGTCCCTCGGGCACGTTGGTGAACACTCGATTCTCACAGCTGCTGCCAGCCATCTACAAAAGTAGGCAAAAATTCTGAGTAGTCATGTCATAAATTTATGATGACCAACAGAAAATAGCTACAATTGCAAAATGCTGAAAAAGCACAAAAACGCTAATAACCGATTAGCGATCGCACCTAGTGGCTTCCTACAGTCAGCCTGGCTCTGATACCAAGCTTGTCACGACCGGTTTTTCAATAAAATAATTATTGAGAGACCAATCCCTTTTACGGACCAGCGAGGAAGAATTCCTTCTCACTGGTAGACAATATCTTGGTCACAGAAGAAAAATACCAGGAGTACTGAATATAATACAAAGTTGAGCGGAGACTGCCCAACAATTTATTACATGCACGCCGATAAAACAAGACGGCGGATAGGGTGGCAAACTACTAACTCACGATAATAACGGTGGTGGAAATATCACCGCGAAGCGAGTGATATGATTCCAGGAGACTACAGCTCTTCGAGCGTCGGAGTGAGGCTCGAGGAGACTTATTGCGGGTGGCGGAAGCGTATACAAAACAAGTGACCAATATCCGGGATCGCGCAGGACTGACTGGGACTCCTCTAGGCGTCGGACGCGCTATCAAACTCTTCATCCAAGAGATCGCCTTCGTCAACATCTGGCCAAATCAACAAGCCAGGTGAGTACTATGAAAGTACTCGCAAGACAGTTCGGACATAAGATATAACAAACGTAAACATGAAGCATATGAACACGTTAACCAGTGCGATCAGACATAGAGATAATAAATACTGGGTGCCAAGCGAGGGTCTGAATGACGCCTCGAGCGGAAACTGCAGAATAGTAATACTGGTGCCAAACGAGTGTCTGAAAGACTCCTCGAGAGGAAAATGCAGAATAATAATACTGGTGCCAAACGAGTGTCTGAAACACTCCTCGAGCGGAAAATGCAGAATAGTAATACTGGTGCCAAACGAGTGTCTGAAAGACTCCTCGAGCGGAAAATGCGGAATAATAATGCCACAGTCGGGCGTCGGGGCGACACCACATAAAGGGCTTATAACAGAAAATAAAGACAGTGCATGCCACAGTCGGACGTCTGAGCGACATCACATAAAGGGCTTATATTTAAAGAAGAAACAAGAACACGCCACAGTCGAACGTCTGCGCGACGTCACATAAAGGGCTTATATTACAGTTCAATAATACAATAGTTCGGGAACATAAATTATCACAAGCATGGGATAATTATAAAGTTAGTCCATCCACAGGAATAACAATAAATCTGGATTTACCACTTGAGCTTGTTCACCGGGGACAAGTTTTCCACGCGGATAGATATGGATATAATGTTTTCACTACTTGATCATGGATACGATGACTTGGACGGAATTGACTCTGCAGAGTTTGTACTTAACCACAGCCAACAGATTTCAGTAGTCACGGGGACTAGTTCCGTCTACGGTGTTTTGGAAGAAACACGTCTAACCAATACACACCCAATTCAACCTTTCGAAGCCAGGGATCACCCTTGGCAACGTTCAAGAAAAACCTTGAGACGGGGAGGCTACAACCTCGCGTAGCATGGGATCAAATTTCTATACGCGCGCTTTAAGGGGGTGCCCCCCTCTCGGTCCCAACCGGAAACACCCATGCCCCCTGACCGGATGACTGGCTTTAATCCTGGGCCAAGGTACCATCATCCCGGCCTCTCTGTTTGGTGTGTACACGGAAAGAGGTTACCAACTTACTAAACCGCATCCTGGCAATGAAACATGTGGTAGCACGGAAGGGGGAAAGAACGATAACGTGGCTCCAACCACGTTAACGTCGGAGAAAGTCAGATGACGCAAGGCTGGTATGCTACAACAGTACCACCTTGCTGCCCTTCATGTCACCACATGATTAGGCCATCTCTCATCAGAGATCATCGCAACTTTGGAACATGCGGGAAAAGAACGATAACGTGGCTCCAACCATGTTAACGTCGGAGAAAGTCGGATGACGCAAGGCTGGTATGCTACAACAGTACCACCTTGCTGCCCTTCATGTCACCACATGATCAGGCCATCTCTCATCAGAGATCATCGCAACTTTGGAACATGCGGGTAGTTGCCTTACAAGCAACGAGGTATTTACCGACACTCATATGCCTCGCACAAACTTTCAAGCAAACATGCAAAACACTTATCATATCAAATGTTCAAACATGCTTGCCTGGTTCGGAGAAGTCGGAGTCTAGCTCGACGAAGTTCGCGGCTCCGTCACCTCTTCCGGAACCTACGGCAATCACGAAACGGGCACTAACGTGAAAACCAATGGGTGCACAGAAACTTTTCCAAATATTTTTCAAATAAATCCCATAAAAACTAGACAAAATTTGAAGATTGTCAGAAAAAGAATCACTCAAAAATCCCTTTTTATTAAAAAGTTATAAAGGTTTCTGTCCAGGGACTTATCTGTAATGAAACAGAAAAGTTCCAGGGTTTTAACTGAGAAAACAGAAAACGGTTTGATTGGAAATGCGCAAGCTCAAGAGGGAAAGCGTATTTTCCCGAAGGCGCCAACAGAAAACGGTTCGCAAAAGAATAGAACGGAGGCTGACATGCGGGGTCCACCTGTCAGGTTTGAAAAGCTCGCCGGCGCCCGAAGACTGCGGTGGACGCCGGTGTCGAACCACGGCGAGTTAGGCGGAACGGAGGGTACCAAGAGCTTCAGCGTCTTCTTCCGCGTCGGTGGGTGGTGGACTCGACCAACGGGGAGCACCACGTCGACGGCAACACTATCTCCGGCGGGCGGCGGCCCGGGTGGTGGTGGAGAACTCCGGTGGAGGGCTGCAAACTACGAATTGAAGCGTGGGTCACAAAGAGGGATGCATGGTGAAGCTACTGGCAAGAGAATGGAGGCGGAGGAGTACACACGGGGGCGAATCGAGCTGGATCCCGTGGCGGGTCGCGGCGGCCGGAGTCGAGGAAGGAGACCTCCTCGGGGCTCTTCCAATGGCTAGGCGTGCTCTAGGTGGAGTGCAGGGATGGTGGGTGCTCGAGTTGAAGCTCGGGGCCTCTATTTATAGGCGGATCGACGGGGTGGCCGTGAACGGAGAATCTCCGGCGAGCGATTACAGCGGAGCAGTGGATTGGCAGGAGGTTTGAGTGGCCAGGCAGCATCAGTGGAGGTTACTGGAGTCGTTCCACAGCTAAACAGAGTTGGTCTTGGCGTAATGGCGTCGGTCCACGGTGAGGTGACCGCACGGGCTCAACGGCGGCAGAGAGCGCGCTCTGCGCCCTACGGTTCACGACGAGGGCGGCAGCGGGTTCGGGGGAGTGGAGGGCCACGCGGCGAGCTCCGGTGGTTTGGGCGGCGCTGGGTGGCGTCGTCGGCGCCGTGTCTCTCGCTGGCGGCCGCAAAGCCGCCGCTGGCGTCGGTCACGGGGCGGCGCACCTTCTGCTGCTCGTTGCGGACGCCCGCAAGGTGCCAGGCGTTCGTGCGGTGCAGGAACAAGAGGGAGGGGACGAGGAGCAAGGCGACACAGTGGCACTGGCGAGATCGACAACCATCTCTGAAGAAAACGACAGTGGGCACTGAACTGAACTCTGAATTTTTCTGAACTTGATATGACCATGCACTGCAGGTGTTCGACAGAAAGATTTGGGAATGAGATAAATTTTTCTGGGGCTGTAACTTGGTGAGGTGACCACTCAATGCACCCAGAGGCTGCCTGATTTTACTTGGAATTTTTGGAGAAGGTTTTGAATGAATTTCACCAAATTTGACAAATCTGGTCCAAACTTGCAGCAGGTGTAGTTTGAAAATTTTGAACTGAAGACCAGTGGATCTTCATGGATCTTGGTTGAGGGTTCAAAGGACTAGGGAGGAGAGTTGGTTTGGGGGCAAAAATCAAAACAGAAAGTGGAGTTCCTTTGTAAATCTCCAAGTGCTAGAAGAGAAGGCAGAAATTTGTTTGAATAAGATTTAAATGGAAATAATCACATGGGGAGGTTCAACTTGCTGGATTTGATGCAAATCATGATCCAAGGTGAGGGAAGGGTTAGGGGAGAGGATTTGCACTAAGGCCATGGCAAGAAGGAATTGTTGAAAGTGGCAAAGGATTATTCCAAAAGCCATAGTGTATTTGCAAAAGATTTTTCAAAAGTTATTTTCCCCAATGAAAAAAAACATTTTGTCTTGAGTCCAAATGAAAAGCAAGAACCTCCAAGACCAAAGACAGATCTTGGGTGAATCCAAATAAAACTTTTGCCAAAAAAAATATTTGAGAGGGAGAGTTCTCTTGAAGAAAAAATTTAAATCACTCCCCTCAAGTTAAATAAAAATCTTTTTGAAAAATCCAAATAAAAACTTGGGTGTCACAACACCTACCCCCTTAGGAAAAATCTCGTCCTCGAGATTTCTGCTGATCCTCAAATAGATATGGATACTCTGCTCGAAGGAAATCTTCCCTTTCCCATGTAGCTTCATCCTCAGTGTGGTTGCTCCACTGAACCCTGAAAAATCTTGTTGTTTTCTGACGGGTCCTCCGTTCAGACTCTTCTAAAATCTTTACTGGTCTTTCTCTGTAGGTGAGATCTGGTTGCATATCAATGTCCTCATGAGGTACATGCTTCTCCGGGTTACTCACGCATTTCCTCAACTGTGAGACGTGGAATACGTCATGGACGTCTGACAGCTCCTTGGGTAGGTCTAGTTGGTAGGCCACCGTGCCTCTTCGTGCCTTTACACAAAATGGTCCAATAAATCTTGGGGCTAGCTTCCCCTTAATTCTGAACCGTTGTAGACTCCTCATAGGAGATACTCGTAGGTATACGGAATCACCGGGTTCAAAGCTGACCTCACGATGCTTCTGATCATAGTAGCTCTTTTGTCGGCTCTGTGCTGTCTTGAGCCTGTCCCGGATTTGTTTAACTTTCTCCTCGGCCTCTTTAAGCATGTCTGGGCCGAAGATACGGCTGTCACCTATTTCTGACCAGTTCAGTGGGGTACGACACCTCCGTCCGTACAATGCTTCAAAGGGTGCCATTTGCAAGCTGGCTTGGTAACTGTTGTTGTAAGCAAATTCGGCATACGGCAAACTCTCTTCCCAGCTGGATCCATAAGTGAGCACACAAGCTCTTAGCATATCTTCTAGGATTTGGTTTACACGTTCTGTCTGTCCATCAGTCTGAGGGTGGTATGCTGTACTGAAAGCTAGTTGCGTGCCCAGAGCTTGTTGTAGGTGATCCCAAAATTTGGAGACAAATTGTGTGCCTCGGTCTGATATTATAGTCTTTGGGACTCCGTGCAAGCAAACTATACGGGAGAGATAAAGTTTTGACAGTCTTTGTGTGGAGTAGGTAGTCTTTACGGGAATGAAATGAGCAACCTTGGTTAGTCGGTCTGTGATGACCCATATGGCGTCATTTCCGCGTTGTGATCGGGGTAATCCGACAATGAAATCCATTCCTATTTCATCCCATTTCCACTCCGGTATCCTGTTTGGATGGAGTAGCCCTGCTGGCTTTTGGTGCTCGGCCTTGATGCACTGACATGAATCGCAACAAGCAATGAATGTGGCTATATCTCTTTTCATACCGTGCCACCAAAATCTTTCCTGAATGTCCTTGTACATTTTGGTTCCTCCAGGATGGATCGAGTATGGAGCGGTGTGGCTTTCCGTTAAGATCTGTTGCTTGAGTTCCTCAATGTTAGGTACGCAAAGTCTGTCTCGGTACCATAATGTTCCTTCACTGTCTATGACGAACTCCGAAGTCTTACTAAGATTCATTTTCTTCTTTATACCTTCGATGTTGGGATGCCCCTGTTGAGCCTTCTTAATTTGTTCCACCAGGGTGGGTTGTATCTCCAGGTTCGATACGGTGCCCTCGGAGACTAACATCATGTTGAGCCTAGCGAACTCTCGCTGAAACTCAGGCCTCAAATTTGGCTGCCGTCATTGTCCGGGCTGGGGTTTCGACTAAGGGCATCGGCCACTACATTTGCTTTCCCTGGGTGGTAGTGAATAACAACGTCATAGTCCTTGACCAGTTCCAACCAGCGTCGTTGGCGTAAATTCAGCTCTGGCTGTGTGAAAATATATTTGAGGCTCTTATGGTCCGTATATATTTCACAGCGATTTCCCAACAGGAACTGCCTCCACTCCTTGAGTGCATGTATAACTGCTGCTAGCTCCAAGTCATGTGTTGGGTAATTCTCCTCATGTTTTCGCAGCTGCCTGGAGGCATATGCGACAACTTTGCCATCCTGCATTAGTACGCATCCGAGTCCTTTTCGGGACGCGTCACAATACACTTCAAAACTTTTGTGTATGTCTGGCACGGTTAAGACCGGTGCGGTTGTCAGCTTCTTCTTGAGTTCTTGGAAGCTCTGCTCGCATGCTTCCGTCCATACGAATTTCTTGTCCTTCTTGAGCAACTGGGTTATAGGTTTCGCCACAGTGGAGAATCCTTCAATAAATCTTCTGTAATATCCGGCCATTCCTAGGAAACTCCGCACATCAGTAACGTTGGCGGGTGGCTTCCAGTCCAATATGGCCTTGACTTTTTCTGGGTCTACGGCCACGCCTTCTTGGTTCAGTATATGGCCTAAGAAACCAACTTGTCTTAGCCAAAATTCGCACTTGCTAAATTTGGCATACAACTGATGCTTCCTCAATTCTCCCAAAACAATTCTGAGGTGCTCAGCATGCTCTTCTGGTGTCCTTGAGTAAACCAGAATATCGTCAATGAATACCACCACAAATTTGTCCATGAATTTCATGAACACTTTGTTCATGAGGTGGACGAAATATGCGGGGGCGTTCGTTAGTCCAAAAGGCATCACTGTAAACTCGTATAGCCCATAACTGGAAGTGAAAGCTGTCTTGGGGATATCTTCTGTCCGTACTTTCAATTGGTGATAGCCCGATCTCAAATCAATTTTTGAGAATACCTTGGCTTGTGCGAGCTGGTCAAACAAATCATTTATCCGTGGCATCGGATATTTGTTTTTGATGGTGACCATATTGAGGGCTCGATAGTCTATACACAGTCTCAGTGTCCCATCCTTTTTCTTGGCGAACAACACAGGTGAACCCCAAGGTGAGGAGCTGGCTCGAATAAATCCTTTGTCCAACAACTCCTTTATCTGCTTCTTCAACTCCACCAATTCTGAGGGTGCCATTCTATACGGCTTCTTATAGATGGGAGCGGTGCCAGGTGCTAGTTCAATGCTGAATTCTATCTCTCGGTCTGGTGGCATGCCTGGTAGTTCTTCAGGGAACACATCAGGAAACTCGCATACCACCGGAACTTTTCTCAGTTCTGCAATGTCCATTTTGTTCAGTTTTGGTTTCTGTGATCGTGGCCTCTCTTGAGCGGAAACTCTTATTGTCTTGCGGTGATGGTGAGTGAGGATCACTGTCCGATTGAAACAGTCAATGAATCCTTTGTTGGTGGTCAACCAATCCATCCCTAAAATGACATCCAGTCCTTTACTCTCCAACACGATGAGATTCGCATGGAATTGTAGTCCTTCGAACTCAATGACCACTCCTTGGCAGTAACCCTGAGCGATTTGCTTATTTCCGGGGGACTTGATGATCATAGATTTTTCCAAGGGAAGTATCGGAAAACCATGTTGCGAAACAAAACTCTTCGAAACGAACGAATGGGAAGCTCCAGAATCAAACAAAACCGTGGCAGGTACTGTGTTGACAGGGAACGTACCGAGCACGATGTCTGGGGCATTTTGCGCTTCTTCCCTAGTCACGTGGTTCAGGTGACCCTTCCTGTGGTTGTTGTTGGGGTTGAAATTGTTGCGCTTGGGGGCTGGATTGTTTCCACCATTGTTCGGCTTGGGTGCCGAGTCTCTTGGCTTCGGGCACTATTTAGCATAATGCCCTTGTTGACCACAAGCATAGCAGGTGACCCCTGGACGGTATGTGTACTCCTTATCCCTGGCATGAAATTGTCCGACGGGCCTTGGCTCAGTAGTCGTGGATCTCCTTGCGTCTGTCCTTGGGACCTCAGTCTTGCCTCGGTTGTTGCAAGCAAGAGTCGTCTTGTCCCTCTTTCGCTTGCGGATATCTTCCAGACTATGGCGCTCATTCTCCGAGGTGATGGCCTTGTCCACCAGCGTCTTAAAATCCGGAAAGGTGTGTACAATCAGCTGGCATCTTAGCGCTGGTGCCAGGCCGTCCAGGAATTTTTCCATCTTCTTGCTTTCGGTCATGTGCTCGTCGTAGGCATAATGAGACAGCTGGGTAAACTGACCATTGTATTCTGTCACTGACATGCCTCTCTGCTTCAGGTCATCAAACTCTCTCTTCTTGATCTTTAGGATGCTCCTGGGGATGTGTGCCCCACGGAAGCCTTCCTTGAACTCTTCCCAGGTGATGTTGTGTTCCCTGGGATGCATGTGTAGGAAGTTTTCCCACCATGCTGCGGCTGCTCTAGTAAGGTAGTGTGGTGCATAAAGCACCTTCTCATGATCTGAGCACTGAGCAATAATCAGTTTCCTTTCAATCTCACGAAGCCAATCATCGGCTTCCAGCGGCCTATCGGTGTGAGCAAAAGTTGAGGGGCGAGTCTTCTGTAATTCAGATAACTTGGAATGTGGTTGATAGGGCTCACGGTGGTTTCCCATATTGATGACATGATTCATCATCTCTCGGTGCTGTTGCTGGCTTTGCTCGAAGAGACGGCATACTTGAGACAGTGCTGCTTCGTTGTCTTGTTGACTGGACTGACCCTGAGTGAAATTGTTGCTGGTCTGTGTCCCGTATACCTCTTCTGGCTGATTGGGCATGGAGCGAGTCCACGGGCGAGACATTTTTTTCCAGTCTGGGGTATTATTTGCAAAACCCATGAGAAACACTATGCAGCACAAGAAAAATCTTGCAAAGGCAACAATTAAAAAGGCTTTAAGGTTTTTCAAGAAAACATAAACGATTTTGCACTGAGAAGAACTGCTTAACATAAATCTTACATGCGAAAAGCAAACACACGATACAGCACTCAGGATGCGCGTACACAATCCTGACATGTTATTTAGACTAGCGTACTACTCCGGAAGGCAGCAAACACACCAATACAAACTAGCGTACAGATAAAACAACACATCATACAGGCAGGCATAACACGCGGCTACTCGGTGCTCTCAGTCGGAGATGGTGAAGATCTCCTTCCCCTTGCCGATGGCAAGACTCAACGGTCCAGGAGAGTCAACCTCCACCTCCTCTCTAGCTGGCTCCTGGCGCGTAACGTTGCGCTGCGGTGATGGTGCGGGGGCGACTGGCGGTAGAGCGGGTGCGGCAAGCGGTGCGGCTCTGACTGGAGTAGGAGCGATGACTCGGTCGAACTCCTCAGTGGTAGGCAGACGGCGAGCAGTGGCCAAAATGGCCGGTGCATAAGAGGCTGAAGACAAGACGAATGTCAGAGGCGGCGCCGTGTGGAGAAGCTCCTTCCTGCTGGCAGGACCGCCCCGGACTAAGTCCATGCGGGCAGCCACAAGATCATCTACGAGGTTGTCGAAAGACTCCTCCAGAGCCTTGAGATACTCCACAACCATCTCGATGGCTTCATCTCGTTCTCCCCGATGGCAGGCGAACGCATAGTGGCTGGTGTAAGGCACATGGCATGGGAGGTAGCGGTAGCGACGAGTCTTCATCGTAGGATGTCCCGAAGGCGCGCTATCGCCTCACGGGCAGCCATCTGCATGGCATGCCTCTCCGTAGGCATGGCCCTTCCCACAAAACGGAAGTGGCGAGCTGCAGATCATCCTCCCTTGAACTGCACCACAGCTTGGTGCATAGACACGTCGTCACTGAGCTTGTGCTGGTAGAGTGTGAACTCCGGGCGAGCTGCTGGCCCGATCGCGAGCTTGGTGCTGGAGACGAGGAGCTTGACAAACCCCTCGGGCACGTTGGTGAACACTCGATTCTCACAGCTGCTGCCAGCCATCTACAAAAGTAGGCAAAAATTCTGAGTAGTCATGTCATAAATTTATGATGACCAACAGAAAATAGCTACAATTGCAAAATGCTGAAAAAGCACAAAAACGCTAATAACCGATTAGCGATCGCACCTAGTGGCTTCCTACAGTCAGCCTGGCTCTGATACCAAGCTTGTCACGACCGGTTTTTCAATAAAATAATTATTGAGAGACCAATCCCTTTTACGGACCAGCGAGGAAGAATTCCTTCTCACTGGTAGACAATATCTTGGTCACAGAAGAAAAATACCAGGAGTACTGAATATAATACAAAGTTGAGCGGAGACTGCCCAACAATTTATTACATGCACGCCGATAAAACAAGACGGCGGATAGGGTGGCAAACTACTAACTCACGATAATAATGGTGGTGGAAATATCACCGCGAAGCGAGTGATATGATTCCAGGAGACTACAGCTCTTCGAGCGTCGGAGTGAGGCTCGAGGAGACTTATTGCGGGTGGCGGAAGCGTATACAAAACAAGTGACCAATATCCGGGATCGCGCAGGACTGACTGGGACTCCTCTAGGCGTCGGACGCGCTATCAAACTCTTCATCCAAGAGATCGCCTTCGTCAACATCTGGCCAAATCAACAAGCCAGGTGAGTACTATGAAAGTACTCGCAAGACAGTTCGGACATAAGATGTAACAAACGTAAACATGAAGCATATGAACACGTTAACCAGTGCGATCAGACATAGAGATAATAAATACTGGGTGCCAAGCGAGGGTCTGAATGACACCTCGAGCGGAAACTGCAGAATAGTAATACTGGTGCCAAACGAGTGTCTGAAAGACTCCTCGAGAGGAAAATGCAGAATAATAATACTGGTGCCAAACGAGTGTCTGAAAGACTCCTCGAGCGGAAAATGCAGAATAGTAATACTGGTGCCAAACGAGTGTCTGAAAGACTCCTCGAGCAGAAAATGCGGAATAATAATGCCACAGTCGGGCGTCGGGGTGACACCACATAAAGGGCTTATAACAGAAAATAAAGACAGTGCATGCCACAGTCGGACGTCTGAGCGACATCACATAAAGGGCTTATATTTAAAGAAGAAACAAGAACACGCCACAGTCGGACGTCTGCGCGACGTCACATAAAGGGCTTATATTACAGTTCAATAATACAATAGTTCGGGAACATAAATTATCACAAGCATGGGATAATTATAAAGTTAGTCCATCCACAGGAATAACAATAAATCTGGATTTACCACTTGAGCTTGTTCACCGGGGACAAGTTTTCCACGCGGATAGATATGGATATAATGTTTTCACTACTTGATCATGGATACGATGACTTGGAAGGAATTGACTCTGCAGAGTTTGTACTTAACCACAGCCAACAGATTTCAGTAGTCACGGGGACTAGTTCCATCTACGGTGTTTTGGAAGAAACACGTCTAACCAATACACACCCAATTCAACCTTTCGAAGCCAGGGATCACCCTCGGCAACGTTCAAGAAAAACCTTGAGACGGGGAGGCTACAACCTCGCGTAGCATGGGATCAAATTTCTATACGCGCGCTTTAAGGGGGTGCCCCCCCTCTCGGTCCCAACCGGAAACACCCATGCCCCCTGACCGGATGACTGGCTTTAATCCTGGGCCAAGGTACCATCATCCCGGCCTCTCTGTTTGGTGTGTACACGGAAAGAGGTTACCAACTTACTAAACCGCATCCTGGCAATGAAACATGTGGTAGCACGGAAGGGGGAAAGAACGATAACGTGGCTCCAACCACGTTAACGTCGGAGAAAGTCAGATGACGCAAGGCTGGTATGCTACAACAGTACCACCTTGCTGCCCTTCATGTCACCACATGATTAGGCCATCTCTCATCAGAGATCATCGCAACTTTGGAACATGCGGGAAAAGAACGATAACGTGGCTCCAACCATGTTAACGTCGGAGAAAGTCGGATGACGCAAGGCTGGTATGCTACAACAGTACCACCTTGCTGCCCTTCATGTCACCACATGATCAGGCCATCTCTCATCAGAGATCATCGCAACTTTGGAACATGCGGGTAGTTGCCTTACAAGCAACGAGGTATTTACCGACACTCATATGCCTCGCACAAACTTTCAAGCAAACATGCAAAACACTTATCATATCAAATGTTCAAACATGCTTGCCTGGTTCGGAGAAGTCGGAGTCTAGCTCGACGAAGTTCGCGGCTCCGTCACCTCTTCCGGAACCTACGGCAATCACGAAACGGGCACTAACGTGAAAACCAATGGGTGCACAGAAACTTTTCCAAATATTTTTCAAATAAATCCCATAAAAACTAGACAAAATTTGAAGATTGTCAGAAAAAGAATCACTCAAAAATCCCTTTTTATTAAAAAGTTATAAAGGTTTCTGTCCAGGGACTTATCTGTAATGAAACAGAAAAGTTCCAGGGTTTTAACTGAGAAAACAGAAAACGGTTCGATTGGAAATGCGCAAGCTCAAGAGGGAAAGCGTATTTTCCCGAAGGCGCCAACAGAAAACGGTTCGCAAAAGAATAGAACAGAGGCTGACATGCGGGGTCCACCTGTCAGGTTTGAAAAGCTCGCCGGCGCCCGAAGACTGCGGTGGACGCCGGCGTCGAACCACGGCGAGTTAGGCGGAACGG